>NC_132819.1:8327500-8690000 GCF_048594095.1 Paramormyrops kingsleyae | reverse complement strand
CTGTAAAACCAGCCAGAATATCCATATCGCAAGAAAAATAGCCCAGGACAGAGATTAATTAGCAAATGCATAATTACTAAATTATGCATTAGATTCAGGGACGGATTACGGACCGGGCCAGCGGGGCCGCTGCCCAGGGGCCCTTGGGGTGCAGGGGGCCCATGGGGCCCCTAGCCCAAAACAATTTGCAACGCTTATCAACAATGTATTTTCTTTTGTCTATTTTAGAGGGCCTACATTCTTTGATCCTCTGCCTACAAGGGCCCCTGACCCTATAGGGCCTCTGATGGAAACATGGAGGGAGGGCGTTAGGCTGCCAAGGGCCCTTGAATTGTGGTGGTTGTGGTGGTGGTGGGGGGCCCTCGCGAACGTTTTGCCCAGGGGCCCACACAACCCATAATCCGTCCCTGATTAGATCTGATAATAGCAATTACGAGAATATGACAGTTTCATTCCCATAATGAAAACCATCAGGACCCAGTTTAGTATAAACATTCATAAAGTTTTAGTCCCCGATCTTTGTAATAAAAACTGAACACGTAAAATGAAAAAGACAAAACAAATTTCTGTTGCCTTTGGTTGAATTACCTTGCCACTATTTTGAGGTTTTTTTTTTTTAATCCGTGAGCTACATATGTGTATGCCGAATTAAGGCTCCGTAACTGATATATGTCCCGTCCCTCTCCGCCTCCTCCTGCCTATTTGCCTTGGCTTTCTTTGGGATGTACCGAGTCGCAGACCGTCACATCTAGCACAGGGTTTTCCAGCTTCCGTGGTCGCCAACAGCCAGCTCGTCATCGCACCTCACGATTTGTTCATCATAACGAATAACTGTTTTGTTTCCTTGTAGCCCGAGCACAGATAACGCCTAAGCGTTTAACTAAATGAGGATAGACGGAAAGCAATGCAGGCTATTACACCAGAGCCTAGTATAACCTATTTACCGAAATAACACGTTGTACACTTAATTTGTGTAATTTGTGGAATGAGAATGTTACTTTTGGGGTAGTGTAAGAGTTTTCACAGAACGGAACCCCCCGGCGCGCTTTTTCTTGCGTGACTCTGGGTGGCAGCAACAGCATCTGGCAGCGCCGGCGACTTCCTGCTGCCCGGCCAGGGCGATCACATGATCCGGCAAAGTTCGGCGTACAAGTTTCTCCGGACGTTCCGCATTGCCAGCTGTCGGGGATGCGGTGACTCTCCGGACCGAAAGTTAACCGGACCCAGATCGTCCGGCTCCACTGGACTGTATCAGCCATCTAGCCATTATTAGGTAGGGCTTTTAATAGTTATTTTTTGTGACATGGAATAGCTTCTAAAGTGTTGTTAAACTTAAGTATGTCAACAAGTAAAAACCGTGATTGGTAACATCTCATTCTTTGTTGCGACTGTGATCCGGGGAATAACATGAACATATCCAACATATTCAACAAAATTATAATTAAATTAGTTCCCATTACTGACAGAATATACAAATTCAATGTTCAGGTTTTCGTTTTCTTCTAAGTTAAATGGTTTATTTTTTACTGTTTATTTCTTATGGCAAAATCCGCTGTTAGGTCTGACAAGTCACTCAGAGATTTTTGCGCTCATGTATAGAGTTTACGATATTAAGATTAAAAAAAAAATCAGTTTTCGTTTGAGAAAAAAATACGGAAGTAAATTTGGAAGTCAAATTAAAGTGGGCAACAAACAAACTCAGAATTTTATGATCATTGATCAGAATTTTATGATAAATTGCATCATTATAATGATAAAAACGCACGATTTATTCTTCTTCTTTTGTTAATTCTGCAGCTGGAAGTATTAGCTGATATATTTTAAGGATTATTTTGTTAGTATTATGCTGAGACATTATGCGCAGCATCACAGGCTATGACAACACGTCTTATATCACTTCATAAAGAGACTACAGAATAATTTTATTGTTGTGTCTGAGATTTGTACACTGTAAAAAAAAAATCCGTAAAAAAACGGATAATGTACTGGCAGAAAATTACCAGTACATTATCTGTTGATTTTATGAAGATTTCCGTAAATCCTAAAGCGGAAAATCCTGTAGATTTACAGTATGTCTTCTGTACCATTCAGACACTTCCGTAAATCCTAAAGCGGAAAATTCTGTAGATTTACAGTATGTCTTCTGTACCATTCAGACACTTCCGTAACTCCTAAAGCGGAAAATTCTGTAGATTAACAGTGTATCTTCTGTACCATTTACAGACACTTCCATTAATCATAAAGCGGAAAATTCTGTAGATTAACAGTGTATCTTCTGTACCATTCACAGACACTTCCATTAATCCTAAAGCGGAAAATTCTCTAGATTTACAGTATATCATCTGTACCATTCACAGACGTCAATCTTTAAGCCAAAGTTTTTAATGATGAAATAAGTCACCATTGTCAAGTTGAAATGCAAAGCTATTAACCTACTGTATATTTGCTGGTGAATACATATTCTCTTCCACTCTTAAAACAATGCTAAAACACAATAAATTAACAATATATGAATCACATTTGAATGTATAAACACATAATACAACCACATTATCAAATAAATCCAACACAATATATACAAAGTAACAAGTTTATTTCTTCAGGGAAACTTTTTTCAAGTAAACATCTGTAACTCATGTAAACATATTGCACATTAAAAATGCCACAGTAATGCCACATAACATGTTGACAATGCAAAGCACCACTAGAAGCATTAAAACAACAAACTAAACCAGTCGATTTAACTAGCTTTGAACTCAAATTTTCCACTGACTTTCAAAATTATTCAGTTCGTAGAGGAATTTCAGCAGTCTAGGTGGAATGTGCTGCTGCTTTGTTCCCTTTTTTTCTGACTTTGTTCCTCGTTCGGGATTTATTCCAATGAGAACTCTGCAAAAAATAGAAAAAAAAATAACTAAACACAATTAAATTAATGATCTTGAACTACGTAGTAGCATACAGACTAATATGAGATGTAAAAGTACTCATCTACTTCATGACAATTGGAATTAGGGCTGCAATAATTAGTCAATACAATTAACAATATTAGTTCTAAAAAAATTGTTGTATTATAAAAACAAATTATCCATTTTCAGGGCCACAGCACCATAAGTCACCACAGTATCTCCGTCAGTGTTCATGTATAACTGTAACGCAGTGCAGGAACTGCTGGGGCCATACAGTATAACTTCCAGTGTCTCATGGCTGCATTCTGAACTAGCGTAGAACAACACTTTAATGCAGAATTTTTAAATCAGAGTTTCATGCCACTACTGTGCCACATGAGCATCTGAAACACAAACCCAGTAGTAGTGTTAGATCTCCGTCCATCTCTGCCCCATTCCTGTGTAGCTTAAGACATGGCTACTTTAATATTAGTTTAAATACTAGAACTCGTGGCCATACTGTAGGTGGAAATTAGCGGGAGATCACTTTAAACTGAATTTGAGAAAACACTTCTTTACACAGCATGTAGTTAGAGTATGGAATAGTCTTCCTGCTAGTGTAATGCAAGCTAAAACTCTGGGTTCCTTTAAATCAGAGCTAGATAAGATTTTAACAACACTTTACTATTGGAAAGAACATGGTTTGATTACAGTTCTGCTCAATTTGTTGATCAATTTGTTCACATGGGGAGTGTTTTAATTTGTTTACTGTTCCTTCAGAGAACAGCTGATTTCAGTGGAATTACCACTGCCACCATTCCCGTGCATCTCTCTGCCATTCTGAATATCAGTCAGGGTTACTGTTTAGCATCTTATCAAGACTAAACGACTGATAGATGTGATTCACCAACGAAACACCTGCCGAAAAGACCTAGTGGACGTCAGTCATCAGGTTTATTAGTTTAGCAAATCATTCTGAACTGCAACACTTGTAGGTGGGGGTCTGAGATGTGGTCGCTATGGTTCAACTCAGCATGGCATCGCTATAGTCATTGAGCTGAGATCAGTGGGAGGTCCTTTAAGACCTTTAGCGTGTCAGCTATTGGCTAGTACTCACAACCGTGTTTTTCATGCTGTTCAGTGATATGCAGCTTCCTGACTAAACTGAAGAAAGAATCAGCAGCTAATCACCTCCTCCTTGTGATTGGACTCATTTTGACCAGCTAATCAATTTAAATGCACACATATACTGTATGTTGTTGCATATGCAGATTTTGGGTGCAAATGTGCCTAAATTGGTCACACTCTGTATCCCTGTTTTATCAATGCATTTCAACACAATACATTTAATCTCGAGGAAAGCAGAATTCCACAATGTCATATATGCAATAAACAGCGACAAAAATATGCTCAATCAACAACATTTCAAAATGTGTTTTGCTTACCTTTGTATGAATTCCAGGGTAAGTGACATTTGTTTGGGATATTTTATGTTACAGACATAAAACAAAGAAAAGGCATAGCTCAAGGCGACAATGGGGGAGCTGATGTGATCGTTGACAACTTCATTATCTACTACAATCTTGAAGCGCCCATCACCTTAATATAAAGACAAATCAAAGACAGACATTGTCCAATTCAGAAAATCACTCCAAACATAGTTTAAATTATGTATACTCAATTCACTTTGCCAAAATGCACTGTTTGCATCAACTAAACAGTGGGGAATATGCAGTTGGAGAAGACGGAGGAGACTCCCAGCTGTAGCAGGTGTAGTTATTTTGATATTGGATATATTTTTAATCTAATTTTTAAAATTTAATTTAAAATATATTCTTTCATTTGTACTTTTAAGCAAACATTTGAACCATTTATAGAAGTCCAGGTGTCTGCAGTGCATTCTGTTAAAAAAAAAAAAAAGCAAATATATCGTAAGTTAGTTGTGGAGAGAAAGTAACAGACTACAAACCCATGATAAGAATGCAGGGAGTGCTTGGGTTGCACAGTCCAGCAGCAGTTGAGTCCTGTTGTTGGGGGGTGGGGGGTCAAAGAAATATTATGAATGTCATTATGAATTTTCTGTTTATAGTGTTTCCCATATAAGTACAGTAGGTTCATAATTACTAAGAATTAGAATATTCTGTAAAGATCAGTTGTGATGTAATACAACAATAACTGATTATGCACATATACTGATTCTAATCTGTAATGGAAACTCAGCTATATTTCAGAGACACAGAAATTCACATTGTCATACCATTTACATTGGCACCGGTTACATACTGGAATTGAGTTTCAGTACCCAACCATAGCTTCAACTGCCAGTTGCTTTGGCAACTCATTTCATGTTTTGAACAAATCAAGTGCATCCCTAAACTAACCCTATTTCACAAAGCAGGGAAAGTGAGAAGCAGGTGAAGAAAGGACCATGGGTAGCTGCCAAAGCATAGATCATAGAAGAAATGTTAATGTGCAAATAATCCAACTTCATTTTATATTACAATATATTGTAAAAGAAAAAATAAAGATGTATCTTAGTCATTATCTGGGGTTTAATTACGTACAAGCAATTATAAAAAATAAATAGGTTTTGATGAATGTCTGTAAAACAAGGCAGTAAGAAGTCTAACCCTACCTCATTTTGGTAGAAAAGGTAGTCAGGATTTTCCTTGAAGAATTTTGCAATGCCAGAGATCAGCTGTAGTGGATCTTCACCAACTTGATCCCCTTTTGATTCAAGGAAGTCTTTAATGTTCTTTCCTTTTCTTGACAATTCCTCTGCCAACTTTGTTTGCACCGGAAAGCCAAGGAGGGTACATGTGTGATCAAAGAAGTGAACAGCTTCAAAAAGGAAGGGCCACTCTATCAATATTGTGTCTACTGTGCTTCCTTGGTTGATAGCTGCACGCTGGATGCTGTATGTTTCAGCCATCATTTTTCGAATAGATGACTCTGGAAGATCATTGGTTTTGAAGGCTGTTTTCAGTTCATCTTGTTTAGATTGTAGTTCTGCTGTACCTTCAACAGCAGGCTGCCACATCACACATCCGTAGCGATCCGCATGTGTAGATTTTTTCCTCAATGCATCTTCATCCTCAGCTGGCCTCTTTGCTGAGCTGGTGGTTAATGGCCTTCGAACATTTTCAACTCTGTTTTCCAGCTGTACAAAGAGACTATCATAACCTGATCCAATGACATTTGTTCCATTGAGATCTCTATCTTGGAAAGAGCAGGGATATTGCTGTACAATCTGCTTTGCAATCTCTCGAAGCTTTGCTCTTCCTGGTCTTCCATGCTGTTTACCCAGTAAATCATCAATAACTATACGAACCAGCTCTCTTCTTTCTTTCGGCTTTGGTCGTTTCTTTTCACTCAAGGCAAGCATGAGGTTTGGGAGCATTTTGTTCCATGGTATAGCATATGTTGCACAGGATGATGAATTATCAGTGGGCTCAGGTGTTGGAGGTAATGTTGGGGAGAGATGAACATTCAGTGGCAGAGGTGTCACAGTGGGAGTAGGTATGGCTTGAGACTCTGGATAACATACATTACCAAAAATGAATGACATCCGCTGTTAAAGTAAGATGTAGGACTTAAGTCATAACAATCCAGTCCATCGTTTACATATGCCCAAACCAATCTGTGAATAATTTACATATACAAAGACTAATTAAAAAAATAAAAATAAATTAATAAAAGAAATAGTGTTATTGAAAGCAAAATATTGATATTGAAACTACATGTTACTTTTGATGTGTTGAATTTAGGGCAGGTTAATGACCATGGTTAAACAGGATATACAGCCCATATAGTGCAGAAGGATTAGGGTTCAAAAACGAAAAACTTACCAGCAGTGAAAGCTTGAATTAGTCTTCTACATTGAATGGGTGGCAGAATTCCATCAACGTCCTCAGTCCTCACAAAGTTAAGGTCATCTACACAACTTACTCCAATGATCTCGAGTCTATCCATGAGCGAGTCTATCACATCACTGCTGAGCAATGGCAGAGCTTTCTTAACTAATTCTTTCACATGCTCCATAGTGGCATATGCTTAAGTGGGATGAGTAATCTTGCACCTCTGTGGTAAAAGGAAAGTGGAACATAATCAATAAGCTCATCAAGATTTTTGCAAATGAGCTTATCTGAACAATTTTTAGAAATTTCATAGACTCCAAGCTCAGGCACCCAGTTGGCAGTTTTTTCCCGCACCAAAAGCAGGGCAGTTGTTTCACTTTTGATAAAAATGCTCGCTATTTGCCCTAACCCTAGTTGCCCTTTAGTATATCTCAGCAAAACGAGCATTCCATTTGCATATGATGTCCCTCTAACGTGTACCTTATCTGTGACGACTGAGTTACATGAGGTAAGTCCAAAGTCTGCAACTGCTGCCCTTATGCCATCATCATAGAGCTCCGGATAAAAGCGAGTGGAGTCTGAAACTTGTACCTGGGGCCCAAATATTCTGCCATGAGCCTGATATGCCTGAAACAACTGATGTCTATCAGCAAGTGACTTAGTCACATTTCTGAAGTTTTTGCTTGACCTAATACATCTTTTAAAATAAGTATGCTTACTCTCAAAGCGCATAGTCCATGTATGTATGAGTGGACCAAACTGCAAACTCAAGTCAGCATAGTGAAGCAGATAGTGATGTTTTGGTCTAAGATTTACATGTGGGAATAACTCTTGCCTCATTTCCACATACTCTTCGATCAGTACCTTCATGTAAGCAATCTGAGACTCTGAAAGACTAGGTGCGCAGACAAATTCAACCAACTCCCTGAGAAGAAGTACCAGCTGCCACACAGCATTGTCAGCATCCACAATTCTGTCATGCACTAAAATAGGCAAGAATTTCAACAGCCACCTGTTTTGGGCTGCATGGCCTCCAAGCTTTGTTCCATTACAGGGAACAGCATTTAGCTTGTTATTGCTTTCACCAGAAAATGATTTGAGTCTGTCATTTAGTAACTTGTAACTGAACCACTTTTGTCTTTTAATTAAAAACTGCAGATACATTGCTAAATCATAATCAACAACTCCCTCAAACAGGTCATGTGCTAGACATGGTGGCAGTCCAGGCTGACACACATGGAAATTCGACAGTTTGTTGAAAACACTGTTGTCTTTAATGCCCTGGTGCATTGTGACTTCAGGGTGATCCTCCAAAAACTGCACAGACTCATTATAACCAGCAGGATCTCTCTGAGTGGCAACCGTGAAAGGGCTGAACTGAAATACATTCCTGGTGACTAGACAGAATCTGCAGAAATAATCAGCACAGCTGAAATTTTCGGTAAAGCCACCAATCATGTGGGAGCCCAGATTATCTCCCATTATGCATGCCACAGTACCTTTATATATCTTATCCTCAAATGATATGCCCTTTACCTCCAGGTCACATAAGTCTGACACAAGCTCACTGAAAACTTTATCCACTCCAAAATATTTACAGTCTTTCTCTGCACAGAGCAGTGCCAATTGCATCTGATCAACAGTTGATCGCTGGTGAGGATGAAAATTTCCCAGAGTGAAGTAGACAGCTAAAACTTTGTGCTTTTGCTTAGCAGATCCGAGAGGATTAGCCACCTCAAAAGCATCTTGAAAAAGCATCACCTTTAGAGAATCTGGATTGGAGGCAAACATGGCATTAGATCTAATGACACACCCATCCATGAAATCATGGAGTATACCATCTTCAATTAGAGGAGCTACACTCTGCTGAGCTGCACTTGTCTCTTTTAGCATTGCTCTGAGGTTTTCCAGAATTGGAATGTAATGATAGTGCCTCTTCTGCCCACTATCATTGTAGCCAAGAGTGACTTCTACAGGCTGAACATAGTTAAAGTGTGTCTTGTAATACTGCAGCCTTCTATGGTGTGAAGATAAAGGACCATTTGCATGCAATGCCTCGTTCATAGGGCTCTGCTCGTATGTACTCTTTCCAAGACATGTCAATGTCTCTGTTGGAACACCATATGGTACAAGTTCTCGAGAGAGTACAGCCATTGTATACTCCTGTTGAATATCCTGAAGAGTTTTCATTTCATTTGCTATCTCTGTAATAGTGGACGCTGGGACCAAGTACTTTGCCTGCAAACCCAAGTAAAACAGAGCTAGATTTTCTGTGTAGCTAGCTTGCACTTTATCACTCCCCACATCCATACTTTGTTCTACATCAATCACATCAGTTTCTTCAGGTACATTCCCTGCAATATGTGCTCCCTCATCAGGAAAAGACTGTTCTGCAACTTCGCAAACATGAACAGGTGCAATCTGCATAACATTCCACCCCCTATGATATCTGGAAATATGAGATGAAAATGATGTCTTTAGGTTAAAGGTCTTAGCACATCCATCAAAGGGGCAAGTTATAGCCAGACCTTCTTGTATGTGGCCACTCAAATGAGACACAAGCCCTTTAACATCTGCATATTCTCTGCAACAAAAATTCAATGAACACTTTAACTGTACAGACACATTCTGATTCCAAGTTTGTCTGGTCTTTGTTTCTCTGTGTGTTCTTGACATATGAACAGCAAAGGAGTTAAATGAGAAAAATCTTTTTCCACAATCTTTATACCCACATTTAAAATGAACATTGTTAACATGTCTGTGTGATCGGCAGTGCTTCAGGTATTCAGTCAATGAGATGCATTTAAAGTCACAAACATTACAAGTGAACATAACTGACCGTCTTATCTAATCTTTCCCCAAGAAAAGTTAAATAAAAAGGGGAAAAAGACTCAGAAGCTTCAGGACAAAGAGAAGAATGTGAGGGGCTTAGAGGAAATAAATGACAAATAGAAAAAAAAATGCCATGCCTTAAGTATAAAGCTCTCAGGTGACGCAGAACAGATACTGAATGTAATATATATATATATATATATATATATATATATATATATATATATATATATATATATACAGTATATATATATATATATATCGCTACATCTCAAGAATATCACTATAACAATATGCCATAAACGACCCACTTTGCAAAATAGTGAGGACAGTTACACAGATGCACGCAGCGTTCCTCCGTGAATAATATTAAGGAAAAACCTGGCTAACGCGGTCATTAAGCGAATATGAATAATAAACGCCAACGTTAAATACTACCTTTCTGGTAACGTTAATGGCAGACACGAGTTAATGCAACCTGCACAACTCTTCACAACTAAAAAAGTATTGCTCGTGGCAGAAACAATTTCAATAAAAACTTAATCTTAAATAAAAATCTTAATTTTACCAGAGAAATGTGAAAGGTTTCCTCAGTCCCCGAACCTGAGTGAAACTTGTGTGACCGCGTGTAAGACCACCATATAAAAAACGGCTCCTGCGTCCTTCGACTTTCGCGCTTCGTGGTGGTCCTGCTCCCAGGATGCACTGCGCAACTGAAAATACTGGTAAAACACCTGTAAAACAATAATACGTAAAATTCTGTCATATTAACACGGTAAATTATTCTGTATTTTTACGGATTTTTTTTACAGTGTAGTCTAGGCTTTGATATAAGCTGGTTTGTTTGCATAAGTGCTACACAGTCAAAGTCCTCTCATACAGCGGCTGGTATCCTAAATGCGATACGTCCCTCCATGAAAGTGACAGTTCATGTTGAATTCCGTTTGCAGTCCGTGACTGGGCACCATGTGACCACATAATTCCCCTCTACACAATGTTCCAAATACCTCTACTTCTGCTTCTGGTGAGAAGAACAATCTATGTTAGTACTGATATGTTTGTTCTCCCTTTTCTAATAGAGATCCTCTCATGTTGTAATCTCTCATTGGCCCGTTTGTCTTCTTGTGTTTATCTGAATATAGTTATTTATAGTCTAACTCATCCATATTTTTTGTGTTGTCATATTAAGCTTATCTTCCCCTATGTGGTAACCCTTTTTGGGGAATTTGCAAACAGAAGTGTGACCTCAGCTATATATGGTGACATACGGCCCTTTGCAGGAGTGTTTTCACCAAAGCTGATCAGCTTGAGACTTGCTTGTTTATGGATGTATGTGCGGCCACTCAGTCCTTCACCAGCGGGGTCTTTCACTGTGACAGGGCGCCTTGTCAGGATGGGGCAGTGAACTCACGGAATACAACCTTCTTATGCTGTCACCTGACCACCAGGAAGGCCAGTCTGGGTGACTGGTTACCATGGCGCGGCTCCTGGGTTCCAGTAACCCTGTCCTCAATGAGAGGAGTGATGAAATCACACCACTTTTGGGGAAACAAGAGGACGAATCAGGTGTGTTGCTGTCTGTGTGTGTCCAACCTCCGTCTCTGGTCGAGTTGAATTTTTGAGTGTTATTTTTGCTACGGGACACTAGCCGTGTATCTGTCATGTGCCACAGCGCCTCCCCAGTGCTGCTCTGCACGCTGCAACCTGGCCGCTCTGATGTTCTTCGGTTTCGCCGTCGTCTATGGGCTACGCGTCAATCTTAGCGTTGCCATGGTTGCCATGGTCAACGGGACCAATGCCCAGCCATCCAGCAACAGCTCCGAAGAACAGGGATGTCCATCTTCTGGTCCCAGTTTGAACGGCAGCAGTAGCTCCGAGCAGGCGGGGGGGGTGAGGACCCGCACACACGAACGCTGATAGACGAGAAAGACAAACGTACACAATGTGACATGTTCTCTCACAGGCCCCGCGGTATCCCTGGGATTCAGCCACACAGGGCTATCTCCTGGGGGCCTTCTTCTTTGGCTACTTGGTGACTCAGATCCCTGGGGGGTATCTAGCCGGGCATCTGGGCGGACGGATCTTCCTGGGCGGAGGGGTGCTGGGCACGGCGGGCCTCACCCTCCTCACGCCGCTGGCGGCTGGACTGGGAGTCCCGTGGCTGTTCGCCCTGCGTGCCCTCGAGGGCTTCGGTGAGGTGAGAAGCGCTCAGGATGTCAGGACCAGGGGATGAGCGATCGTGTGCCACAAGTTCAGTTTCACACTCATTATGAGCGATCGTGTGCCACAAGTTCAGTTTCACACTCATTATGAGCGATCGTGTGCCACAAGTTCAGTTTCACACTCATTATGAGCGATCGTGTGCCACAAGTTCAGTTTCACACTCATTATGAGCGATCGTGTGCCACAAGTTCAGTTTCACACTCATTATGAGCGATCGTGTGCCACAAGTTTCACACTCGTTTCCTTATTTTACAGCCGCTTTTATCAAGATTTGTGCGTACTGATGCTGTGTGTTTCAGGGTGTGACGTTTCCAGCAATGATGGCCATGTGGGCCCGCTGGGCTCCGCCCCTGGAGAGGTCGAGCCTCATCAGCTTCTCAGGAGCGGGGGCCAGCTGTGGGGCCTTTTTGGCGCTGCCCCTCACCGGCTTCATCTGCCACAACCTCGGCTGGCCAGCTGTCTTCTACTGCTGTGGTAATGGCTGTTTTAGGAGCCCCGTCCTGTCTGCCCCCCACACACCCCAGCAGGCACCTACAGACCTGCTTGCTGTCACACACATAGCAATAATAATAATCACTTTGTTTTTGCCATTACCTACCCCAGGGGTCTCGAAAATCCGGTCGCGAGAGTTACTATCAAGTAGGTTTGCTGTTTTTCTCAGGTAAATACCAGGAACAGCTGTGGCTCATCAGTAGCCAAGTAGGATAGAAAACCTACTGGACAGTAGCTCTCCAGGACCGGAGTTGGAGACCCCTGACCCACCCCATCTTAGTGTCCATAGCTTGGGGGGGGGGGGGGGGTCACAACACAGGGTGAGCCAACATGAGGCACCCCTTGAGTTGGGGGTTAAGGGCCTTACTTTTCTGATCACAAGCACAGAGACTTAGCCCCCTAACAAAGAATGACCTCAGCATCCCCTCTAACACACATGTAAGCTCCCCTATGAGCATCATGGTAGATAACTGCATCCAGGATTTGTAATACTCGCACTTTATACATTAATGAAACATGCATTCACTGATTCAGTTCATAGTCACACGTTATACTCACATTCTCCACCAGGGGGCGGCGGCTGTCTATGGGCAGTGTTCTGGTTTTGTCTCGTGACTGATGAGCCTCAGTCTCATCCACGAATCAGCAAGCGAGAGAGAGATTACATCGTCAACTCCATTGGGTCACAGGTAATACAATACCCTGTTCCTAAAATATTGCCTGCCCATATATGACCACTAGATGGCACCTTTTCTACTAAACCGACATACAGTGTATATGTGTACATATTAATGAATGAGTGATTGAATATTACATTTATATTGTGCGTTTCAAGACACCCAAAGCACTCTACAGAAATGGTGCGGAGCCACTTCACCCACCACCCCTGTGTAGCCCCCAGCTGGATGATGTGACAGCAGCCATTCTGCACCAGGACTAGGGGAATATATATATGTAAAAACTCTCCTCACCCACCACAGGGAAGTGCCCATGGCTGGAAGGTGCCAGTCCTGCCCATGCTGCTCTCTGTGCCCCTGTGGGCGATCATCATCTCCCAGATGTGTGCCAACTGGAGCTACTACACCCTGCTGACCTCGTTACCCATCTACATGGACACTGTGCTTCACTTTAACCTCCAGCAGGTAAGGGGGCCACTGACCAAGGAGGGCAGGCAGCTGGGAGGTATGAGGGATGGGGGACAGGTGGAGGTATGAGCGATGGATGACAGGTGGAGGTATGAGCGATGGAGGACAGGTGGAGGTATGAGCGATGGAGGACAGGTGGAGGTATGAGCGATGGAGGACAGGTGGAGGTATGAGCGATGGATGACAGGTGGAGGTATGAGCGATGGAGGACAGGTGGAGGTATGAGTGATGGATGACAGGTGGAGGTATGAGGGATGCAGGACAGGTGGAGGTATGAGTGATGGAGGACAGGTGGAGATATGAGCGATGGAGGACAGGTGGAGTTTTGAGCGATGGAGGACAGGTGGAGGTATGAGCGATGGAGGACAGGTGGAGGTATGAGCGATGGATGACAGGTGGAGGTATGAGCGATGGATGACAGGTGGAGGTATGAGCGATGGAGGACAGGTGGAGGTATGAGCGATGGAGGACAGGTGGAGGTATGAGCGATGGATGACAGGTGGAGGTATGAGCGATGGAGGACAGGTGGAGGTATGAGCGATGGATGACAGGTGGAGGTATGAGCGATGGATGACAGGTGGAGGTATGAGCGATGGAGGACAGGTGGAGGTATGAGCGATGGAGGACAGGTGGAGATATGAGCGATGGATGACAGGTGGAGGTATGAGCGATGGATGACAGGTGGAGGTATGAGCGATGGAGGACAGGTGGAGGTATGAGCGATGGAGGACAGGTGGAGGTATGAGCGATGGATGACAGGTGGAGGTATGAGCGATGGAGGACAGGTGGAGGTATGAGCGATGGATGACAGGTGGAGGTATGAGCGATGGATGACAGGTGGAGGTATGAGCGATGGAGGACAGGTGGAGGTATGAGCGATGGTTGACAGGTGGAGGTATGAGTGATGGAGGACAGGTGGAGGTATGAGTGATGGAGGACAGGTGGAGGTATGAGTGATGGTTGACAGGTGGAGGTATGAGTGATGGAGGACAGGTGGAGGTATGAGTGATGGATGACAGGTGGAGGTATGAGTGATGGAGGACAGGTGGAGGTATGAGCGATGGAGGACAGGTGGAGGTATGAGCGATGGAGGACAGGTGGAGGTATGAGCGATGGAGGACAGGTGGAGGTATGAGTGATGGAGGACAGGTGGAAGTATGAGTGATGGAGGACAGATGGAGGTATGAGCGATGGATGACAGGTGGAGGTATGAGTGATGGATGACAGGTGGAGGTATGAGCGATGGAGGACAGGTGGAGGTATGAGTGATGGTTGACAGGTGGAGGTATGAGTGATGGAGGACAGGTGGAGGTATGAGTGATGGTTGACAGGTGGAGGTATGAGTGATGGAGGACAGGTGGAGGTATGAGTGATGGTTGACAGGTGGAGGTATGAGTGATGGTTGACAGGTGGAGGTATGAGTGATGGTTGACAGGTGGAGGTATGAGTGATGGTTGACAGGTGGAATGTTCCTGTGCCCATTCACCTCACACACCCTTAGATTCTCCGGCTGACTATGCTTTTCAGTTTATTGCATGACTCAGTAAAGCTCAGTTAACATTACCTGTTTAACGGCTTCTCTAACTCCCACCCACACATGTCACGACCTGCATCTTCAGAACGGCTTCCTGTCGGCCTTACCCTACCTGGGTGGTGGGCTGTTTTCAATGCTGTCTGGTGTCATGGCAGACAAGCTGCTGGAGAGAAAACTCCTAAGCGTCACGGCAGTCCGAAAGATCTTCACCCTCACAGGCAAGCAGGGATACAAGGGATCTGGGCCTGAGAGGGACGATTGAGGCTCAGTTAGTTGTCAGATGTCATGAAAAGGAATACAGTAAATTGTTAATGGCCTGCAAATGAAGCATGTGAAATTGTGCTATGGAAATGGTGCTGAATGAATCGTCAGGACTGGTAAGGCCAAAGACAGGCAAATGAAGAAGGAAATCAGAAACTTACTCGATTCTTGTTAATGAAATTTGATAAGTAGGTAGGTGGGTGGGTAGCTGGATGGATGGATGGATAGACAGATAGATAGATAGGTAGATAGATAGATAGATAGATAGATAGATAGATAGATAGAGCATATCAAAAAGGGCAACTAAAATGCTTAAATGCTAAAACACAGAACATAGTCTAAAAAGTGAGGCATCACTATGAAAGTATGTACGTACACCCAGATGACCTGAAACAGAACAGTCTAAGCAACAAGAACGACAACAACAGATCCAACAGCAATGTCACTCTAGTTCAGCATGTCACGCTGGTTCTGTTCCCCGCTCAGGGCTCCTCCTGCCGGCTGCCTTCCTGGCTGCCATGGGCTTTGTGGGATGCAACCAGTCGCTGGCCGTCATCTTCCTCACAGTCTCCTCCACCATCGGAGGCACCAGTGCTGCTGGAGTCTTCGTTAACCAGATTGACATCGCGCCTCGGTACGTCCTGCTTGAGACACCCCCCCCCCTCCATGGTCTGGTCGCACGCGCCATCATTCTCGCATCTGTATGAAACGACGGTGTTACCTGGCCACCTGTTCCGGCACCATGGGCTGAGGGACTGACCTGGGGGGTTTTCCATGAAAGTGGCTAAAGAAAGCCAGACTTTCCCTTAATCCTGCTTCATACGCAGTGGGCACCTAGCTTGAGCTTCCTCTCTCTTAGGTATGCAGGCATGCTGCTGGGAATCACCAACACGTTCGGGACCATCCCCGGAGTGGTCGCCCCCATTGCTGTGGGTTACTTCACCAAAGATGTAAGTGCTGACCTCACGGCCAGCAGTTTATCAAAGACCCTGAATTTGTAAACAGTTCATTTTTATTTGACTCTAGCCAAATTGCTACTTTTTATGCATTTATATAATTAATTAGTAATATATGGAAATAACTGAATTTTTTTTAATTGAATCAATATTATTTCAAAATTAAAATGATTTACAAGCTATTGTTGGTATGGCTGGTCCCACTGGATGCTGTTTGGGTGAGGTTGTGTTGTATTTTATCAAATATCATGGGTGTTATTTTAACAAATCAACTACATTTTTGAGTTGTCTGCCAATCAGGGCTGAGACATTAAATGTTCACCACTTGATATATTTATCCATAGGGAGGCCCTGCAGTACATTCCCTGAAATAGCTAAAAGACTTTTTGCAGGTTGTTTACTTTGCTTAGATGTAGAGTAATCAGTAATGAAGCCATCGCGCTTTCCTTTTCTGTAGTCACAGCACCTCCTACTGGGCTGGAGGAACGTCTTCCTTGTGTCAGCTGCAGTGAGCGCTGCAGGTGCCCTCATCTTTACCATTTTTGGCAGCGGGAAGGTCCAGCGCTGGACACTCAGTGACAATGACGATGGGACTGAAGGCAGCGGGAGGGCAGGGTGACACATGCTGATCTGTAACCCCCAAGCAGAGACACCGGGCACTTCCTGTTACACTGTCTTAGAACTTAGTGCTGTAAACATTCTGACGATGGTAACAAATTTACCAAGAAAAGAACCAAAGCTGTACAGCCAAATACATCAGAAGTTCAGACAAATACCATTGAACATTTTATCATTGTTTGATTTTCCATGATTCATAGGAAATTAAAACTCAGAGTAACAGGCTCCCCCACTGGTACTCCCCACGGTGGGGATGTGGGTTCCACTCCTAGTTATTTCACATTGGCTGTGTGTGGCCTGCAGTCTTTCAGCTATCACAGCTCGGTCAATCCTGCTCAAAGCTATCCTGTAAATACCTTGCAACTTTGTTCATTTGCGTCACCCAGTTCTGATTTCTTGGTGAAATTCTCAACATCATGTTTACATTTTGGACTGAATATTCAAAGATAATTTCACATTTACGATACACGTCTTGATTTTTTTTTCTGTGATGTTTACAATAATTTTTAAAACACTTTCAGAATGTCTTTTGGTGCAGAAACGGAAAATGTGCACAGACATTTGATAATGCATTCTTATTCTAGGAGTCTTTGGCAGATTCATAGCTGATGTCCAATATTGCAACGTCCATCATTCCAGTGATTACTCAGGGCTTTGTTAGCTGTTAAACCATTTCCCATCTATCTGATATATGATGTTTTATGTTCTAGAAGGGAATCAAATGCACTTTTTATGTTGGCTCCACATGCAACCTCACTTATGTCACGCTTATGGCATCTGCCGGTGTCTTACATCTAACACACTTTCAGACATTGTTGGGAAACATGAATCTAACTACACATGTGCAGGTATTTGCCCTGATTGAACTGGGTAGCTGGTGGGTAAGGAACTGAGCTTATTAACAGCAGTTAAGACCCCAAATGAAAACAAATGAGGGCACTGCCACCCTGCATCTGAATAAAAGAATCCATCCATCCTAAGACCCACTTATCCTGGTCAAGGTGGCCTGTGCCCTGGACCAAGATGTACCAATTATTCAAGAAACAATTAAGTATAATCATAATGGATTTTTTTCACTGAGTAGTTGACTAGGTCTTAAGATACCATTAACATGTCTGAATTTTTTGTTTTTATGAAGGATGTCTTTATTATTCCATATAAAATAACAAAGGGATGAAATGTTATGCATATATACTAGAGGCCAATGCAAAACCCAATTCCTGTGATCCGCAAGTATATTATTTTGTCATTGGAAAAATTGCACTTTAAAATGAAACGATTATCACCCATTGAGTTAAATAGATTATTGGGAAAAACATTTTCTATCTATATTTTTATTAAATTCAGTTATCTATGTGAATATTTTTTGTGGGGTAGTTAAAGCGGGACTGTTTTTCATTGACATTGGGGGTGTTTAGATATTCTGTGTGCCAGAGGTAACAACAGTTATTATGTTATTAAATCGTTGTTTAAATGTGTGTATTTGTTGAGAAATAAACGATATAATTATTACATCGATATATGCGTCACTATAAAATTTAACCTCATACTTAAATTATAATAAGGGGAGTCCGCCAGAGGGCGCCCACACGAGCGCTCTTTAGTAGAGGCCTTTGCGCCACGACCCTCTTGTGCGAACCAGGCTCAGGCTTGCATCAGATTGTATCCATGACCCGGATGTGCAATTCTGGTGGCCGAAGTACATCCTGTTCGGCGCACCAAAGTTTTGCCGAGTTTGACGAATCAAAAAAGCTACGAAAGTTAGAACAGTGTTCAGAAATATAGTAACTAAATTATCCGGATGTTTTGCTTGTTCTGATTCATATTATTAGCACAGACATAAATATAAACATTATTGTAAAGCAAAATAAAAAGAAAGAAAAAGGGGGCGCTTATTTAATGTATTACGGGCTACAAAAATGCATGTTGTTTTACTCCCCGAGAGAGACGCCGGGTTCCGCTGAAACTGTACCTTCAGTGTGGCTGAAGCACCTATTTTCGCGTCTGTTCATTGCTAGCTTCTCCGTTATAAGTGTTTTTCCGGTGTGCTTAAAATGTATCAAAGTAAGCAACTCGCCGTCCTCACAATGGTAACCTCAAATAGCATATCATTCATTCATTCATTATAATGACCGCATACACTCAGGGTGGCGGAAAAGTTGATTACCGGATTCTTTCTTTCTGTGATTTGATTGTTTTAAAACCCTCCGGACTAAGTTTAAATGTGCTCAAAGTAGGTAAAGAAATACTAAAATTTACATAAAATGGATGTGTAGGTACCCCAGATTAATATATTGATCCTGCCATGATGGTGTAATTGGTTATCAAGCACATGGTCGCCCGACATGGAACTGTATTCCTCCCCTGGAATATAGGACATATTTTTAAATAGTAAGTGTTTTGTCACCATGGCTGAGATCAAGCTGACCCCACCCTCAAAGAATGCACGTGAGACACGTACTGAAGCGTGACTGCGTCTCTGACTTTTGTCTAGTTTTTAATTGCTGAATGTTTTTATCATTTACCAAAGAGAGTATCTTAGAAATACAGATGATATGCGTTGAAAAGTCAACCGACTAAAGGACAAGATTCACCATCTCCCTTGTGTAGCACTTATTACTTGCCGTTGTGCTTTCGTGAAACCGGTTTTTTTTAAAGCCACACCTCACAATTAACTTACTCGGTTGAAAGCAAAAACGTATCGGTCCCCAAATTGCCTGACCACAGAAGTGACTATACTATACTATACCATAAAAGTATAATGTGGAGATTTGGACGCGAGTTTCGTAATTTCGTAATGAAAAAGATGAAGAGCCTTGATTTTAGCAACTGAGAACCGGTACAAAAAAACTATCCAAGAATAGGGTGACCAGATAATCCATGTCAGGGAGGACACATTGAGCTAGGACAGGATTTGTAAAATACCATTTCAATTAAAAGGACCTGGATCTCAGTTAAGCACCAAGTTCTTGCTGTGTGCTGATTGGCCAGTCTCCTATAATCATGCATATGCAATTAATGTTAATGTGTAACAGTCGATAAGTTTTTCCAATCAAACCAGTCAAAGCACAAGAAGAAGTGAGTTATTTAGCCAAGCACAGGTGCCTTTCAGTTTTAAAGTAGTTTGTAAAACCTGGAGTAGCTTGAAGTGTCCTCCCTGACATGGATTATCTGGTCAGCCTATCCAAGAAAAGCCATTCATGGGAGAAAGTACTACTCTTAAAAGCAGTCATAAAAGAATCAATCTGTTTATTAATTGTTTTATTGCATTTAAAGGGTAACTCTTTATGTATCAAAGAGATGTAAGAATCCCATGTACGTTTTCCCCCACACTTAAGCACTGGGCTCAGCTAGATAATCGGAGCAGCCCTGTTCATAGGTAACGATCAAATCACCCTCTGTGTCGTGTGTCTTTTAAAATGCACCCATAAGCAGCTTTCATATATAATCATTTTTTATCCTGAAAAGGTCTTGGATATGCAGTCACCAGCAGGTTCCTGTTTATGTGATACACAGAACACCATAAAACTGCTGCTTTAATTAAATTCATCTCCAGGCAAGTTCATCAGCTTTAAAAGCAACAACAGCTAAATTAAGCTTTGCAGACTTGTTACATTTGATACTTAGTATATGCAAATGTGAATGAAATATTATCTTTTTTTATTTAAAAATCCACAGATCCTTTGGTCAGGTGACTGTTTAGACATGCAGCGATCAGAGAGACCTAAAAAGATTAGCAACTCCCTCCTTGGTTTAGTCTTATCTCCTCCAGCCAGTTAACCCCCCAGAAATTACTGCTAAAGTGTGAGTGTGAATTTGAAAACTAAAGTCCAGGTGCCGCACCCCACCCCATCTGCAAATTTTACAGAGGGGGGCACCCCCCTTCGTTGTGCCCCCCCCCCCCCACCCCCCTGCTGTGAGACCCCTCCTCCACCCCTGCCTGCTGAGGTCTGAGTTGAGAGCAGTGCCACTGCAAAACCTTCTTGTGATGTTTTCGATAGGTGTGCAAGAGCCTTCATTGGATGTGTCAGAAGTGCTGATTAAAGTTTCTGTGTGTGTGTGTGTGTGTGTGTGCGTGAGATCCAGAGGAACAATTGATGACATGGATGGACAGCTGATGCTACAGCTTTCCTCAGCTCCCAGCTATCGGCCCCCAGCTGTTGCCCCCCCTTCCTTCATTTCCTTCATCCAGAGTCAGCCTCCTACCCCTGTAGAACTCAGCCTGTCACCCTTTAGATAACTTTGAGGCGCCTGTTAGCTGCCACCATTATCTTAAGTTGGTTATTCTTACTCTGAAATAAACCAGTGCAAGAATAACCACTTCATTGAAATAATGATTGTAGGTATATTTCATAAAAACACAGGGAGGTGCTCAGGGTGCCAAACTCCGCTCACTCCGCTCACTCTGCTCACTCTGCTCACTCCGCTACTCTGCTCCAGCTAATACTGGGTCCTTGCCACCTCCTGCATATTCCTGCCACAATAGCTGTCTTGTAGCTGCTCCTGCCCCCGCATTCTGCCTCCTTATCTTCACTCTAACTTATCTGTGTTTAGTGGCCAGTGTGTCCAGCCAAAACTTGGTCATTTACCTATTGTTACCCCCACTTGTTAAAATTACTTATTATTCAAATTGATAGGTTAAACACCCCAGGGCTGAGGTGCAGAGGGTCAGTACAGCCAGCAGCTACTGAGAAACACCACTGCTGATGTGTCAGGCGGCTGATGGTGACCCTGTAGGAGGTGACCCTAAACTCGCTACCATCTTGCTTGTCACAGATCTGTAAACCATTTTTTCCACAGCTTTGGTTCATTCATCTGAAAAATGGTAAATTGTCAATATCTGCAGGCAAACCTTCTTTGCTGTGTGTCAAGCTTTTCTGAATGTAAAATTTATTTGGAAAAATAGTTTATTCAGGTTTGGCCTTACAGAGGTACTGGTGGGTTTTACAATTCTCCCCAACTGATTTATCTTCTGTCCTTCCTGGCTGAACTGACAACAATACAACATCAAGCCTTGATGTGTGTTTTCCTACTTTTCACCTACAAATAAATTTTTCATAATGGAAAACTGAGAGTAAATCATGATAAAGTGTAAGTGATATATTATCGTGTCTCTGAAATTCCACCACTGGAAGGTTCTTGCCTTGACTTTGCCTGAGAACATCACTTCTTTCTAGTTGGCCTGTTGTCTTTCTCGATCTCTCTTGATTGGCCCCTTGCATTGTTCCATTTGGTTACTGAAAACTCTTCTATGAATTTCCCCTAAGCATGGTGCTATTTTTCTAGCTCTGTCTCGATAGTGATTGAGCTCAACAGCTGCTGGCTGTGGCTGCCACATGCACTGGGGCAGACAGAGAAAATGAGAGAGAGAGAGAGAGAGAGAGACGGCCAGCTGAGAGAGCTGGGTGCCTGCCCTGCAATGAGTATGGCCACTGAACACCTGACCTTTGACCCAAGAACCAAATGAGCAACATCCAAAGATAAACTAAGGTGCAAAGACAGAAGCACACAATTAGATCAAAACAGTTTCATTATACTGTCAAATATAGCAGAGGCTACACAAGAAAACATTCGATACCTGATGCATGGAGTCGTACACTGAGTTCAAACATTGTTTTTGTCGGTCATAATGCAAATGACAAATAAGTAATAGATAGAGCATAAATACTAAGACACATAAACATAATATAGACGTGACATTTTAAGATGTGACGTTAAGACAGAATGACACATCTAACCACATGATTGGTAGGGTTTGGGGCATTTAAAAGCTAAAACCAAAATAGATACTAAATGCTATATAAAAACATAGTTGGATGTCAATATTGCTCTCTCACAATGCTTCCCAGTTCATAGTGATAAAAATTCCATAGACTTATTGATTCCAAGGGGACTTTTGACTATGATGTGATTGTGATTGCAATGTGGATGATAATGGAAACTCCCAAGAATTCAGATACAGTGCATGCAAGTATACAGAAAGGCAATTGTGAGTAAGAAATAAAAACAGCAGAGTTACAATGTGGATAGTCACTGGGTGTAGTACTCTCACCGGGCCAGTCTGATAGCTCACTTTCAATTTGAAAGGATTCAGAGATGAGTGTTGATCACCCTGAATCTCCGAGACAATAAGCAGGGATCTGCCTGGTCTGGCTGCCATTTGCCATGTAAACACTCTGGAGCAGAATGCAAGTTTGTCATGCTGATTGGCCTATATGCCTTTCAGGGGGCAGGGAGGCCGTGTATTGAAATGTTATCACACTCACAGAGCTTGTATTTCTTCATTTAAAACTAAACAAAGACTAAGGAAATTCCAGGGCCATTTACCATAAGAGGTGCTATTTCCTGAGGGTAGGAGACATTCAGCAAAAGCCTGATTTAGCTTTGGCATTCGGATTAATAAATTGATAGAAATTTGCATTGACCTCAAATATTTCACAAGTTTGGGCCCATGGATCTCAGTCTTTGAGCAACTATTTGAGAATATGGCCACTCCAGTGACTAGTTAAGCAGGTATTTATGTGTGAGTCACGCCAAATTCAGGTTTTCCTGTGAATGAGACAGGCAGAGGCTGACACAGGAATCTGTGTTAAGGAGACCGAGTTAGCTGGAGGAGTTGTGAGAGTGAATGTTTAAGTTTCATCTAATGATGTTCCCTGTAAGTACAATTTAAGTAGAGGTAAACCATTTAAAACAAATACATTGTCATCACTCACCATGTTGAAAAATATTTATGTATATATATTTTTCAAGTATAGGCCTATATATCCATTAAGCAAGAGAAGAACCGACCAGCAAGGCACCACTGAGGTACCCTGAACAAGGTACCGCCCCCAAGCACTGCTCCCCTGCTACGTCACATTGTCACATATGGGTAAAATGCAGAGGACACATTTCGTTGTTGTGCACTGTGGTGTCAACAATGACAACTGATCACTAAATTCTAAAATTCTAATTTATGTGTAACGTTTACTTTTCACATAACACATGCTTTATGCGTTATAATACGTGGGAAAATGGAGTCACGGCGGAATTTGACCCCAATCCTGGTTGTATTACCGGTTGGAACAACGCCCACATTCCATGTGTAACTTCACGTTTTAAAAAGCCCTCATACACATTTAAATTGGCGAACAAAACTTGGCCAATTTACGCACTGAGATGCGAAAACAGACATATGATTTCTTTCTCAGACATTATAAAGCTAATGCTACTAGTAGTAGGCGAAACAAAAAGTTGTGCGCCGCTGAGAGGGAGCGATGACGTCGGCGGCAGGCGGGGAGTTTTTCGCGGAATTCCGTGTGATTTGCGGGCTGAATTGGGAGGGCGAGAGGAAGCGGGGGGTGCAGCCCCGTCTAGCCGCCTCCCCGTCTATAAAACCTCCGACACAGACTTCTGTTCCTCCTCTTTCTGTTACCTGGCTAGGGGTAGTGGCTGTGGTCGAGTGATCGTATAACCCTGGTAAGTACAGTGGTTAATTTCTTTTGAAGTGTCTCCCAAATATTTAATTTAATATTTTTACATGTATCTTACTACATTAACTTTTTGTCTTTTTATATATTCTAGTTTTTCCTTGTGTTAACTTTTTTTTTTTTTTTTAGAAAAAACTTTGAGTCACTTAGTTTAGTCTTTCAATCCAACTTATTATTTTTAAGGATGTGCTTGTTTTCTGTCATTTTTGAAGAATAGTGTATATTTTATCCGCTTTCATGCGGATGGGGGCGGGCTGCCGGGTACGAACAAAGAACGTTGCCAGGAAAAGCGGTCCCCTAGGCCAGAGGAAGCGGGGCTGTATCTTTCTCATGTAAAAGTGGAGTCTGGCAGCCAGACCACCTTCTGGATGGCTAATCCTGGCATTTTCGGAATCTCGCTGTAACTTAATACGACGCTGCCTTAAGTAACACGTGTCGTACGGACCGGGCCCGGCTTGAAAGGCCGAGGCCGGTGGATGGTCGTGGTTTTTGCCATCCGATTTTCATACTGCAATTAATGTAGTTCAATATTACTGTATATGCACTCAGTAATACGTTTTCTTCATTTTTTTTAGAAACGTAACTAATCAACAATGGGAAAAGAAAAGACCCACATCAACATCGTGGTTATCGGCCATGTCGACTCTGGCAAGTCCACCACGACCGGCCATCTGATCTACAAGTGCGGAGGCATCGACAAGAGAACCATCGAGAAATTCGAGAAGGAGGCTGCTGAGGTGTGTTGCGCGTCGGCTTTTCACGTCTCAAAACTTTTCACTTTTTAAACGTGGTCCGCAATTCAAGATGGCGGCCGAAGCGTGCGTGCTGGGCCCGAACAAGCCGGGCGGGCGGGGGCGGTGCATGCGCAGACGCGAAGGCGATGACGCTGCACTATGTCGGCGCACGTACCCCCGGGTTCCCCATTGACCCGCGAAGCCTTATAACCGATAAATTTCTGTATTTATAGCGTGGTGGTACAATTGTTTGGCGAGTGTGTAATTTCGGATTGAGGCATGGCCGCTTGTTGGTGGGATTAAGCAATGATTTGCGACCCTGATACTGGGCTGGAATGTCAGATTATGCATTTCAATGGTTTGACAGGGTTGCCAACTCTTCCTTTGTCATAAGGAATCTTACAGTGAGTTTATTATGCCATTATGGAAATTGACTTAAGTCTAAAGACTAGACTGTTGTACTTTCCTCAAGCTGGCCAACTGAGATGCTGTCTATTTACAGCATAGAATGCATATAATGTATATAGGGCATAGAAAGCAATATGACCCATTGGCCAGTTTTTTTTTACATGCGTGCGTTGCTTTCAGATGGGCAAAGGCTCCTTCAAGTATGCCTGGGTGCTGGACAAGCTGAAGGCCGAGCGTGAGCGTGGTATCACCATCGACATCTCCCTCTGGAAGTTTGAGACCAGCAAGTACTACGTCACCATCATCGATGCTCCTGGACACAGGGACTTCATCAAGAACATGATCACTGGCACCTCGCAGGTAAAGGCGTGGCAGCCGACTAGCTGGAATTCCAAGTTTGGCATTTCTCCCCGCCCCCTGATGCTGATGATGCCTGTCCCCATAGGCCGACTGCGCTGTGCTGATCGTGGCTGGTGGTGTGGGCGAGTTCGAGGCGGGTATCTCCAAGAACGGACAGACCCGTGAACATGCCCTCCTGGCCTTCACCCTGGGAGTGAAGCAGCTCATCGTGGGAGTCAACAAGATGGACTCCACTGAGCCCCCCTACAGCCAGAAGCGTTTCGAGGAAATCACCAAGGAAGTCAGCACCTACATCAAGAAGATCGGCTACAACCCTGCCACTGTTGCCTTCGTGCCCATCTCAGGCTGGCACGGTGACAACATGCTGGAGCCCAGCAGCAATGTAAGTAGGTGGTACCCAGGAACAGGGCATCTTGTTACTGCATTTGGCACATGGACTGTAATTTTGATGCATTTGTCTTCATTGACCCCTTCCTGTGTGTAGATGCCCTGGTTCAAGGGATGGAAGGTGGAGCGTAAGGAGGGGAATGGCAGCGGTGTCACCCTTCTGGAGGCTCTGGACTCCATCCTGCCTCCCTCCCGCCCCACTGAGAAGGCCCTGCGTCTCCCCCTGCAGGATGTCTACAAGATTGGTGGTATGTACCATTGCACGCTCTACTTGCACAAGTGATGTGGAAAGTGCATGTGTCTAAGTGTTGTTACCTTGACAGGTATTGGAACTGTACCCGTGGGCCGTGTGGAGACTGGCACCCTCAAGGCTGGTATGGTGGTGACCTTTGCCCCTGCCAACGTCACCACTGAGGTGAAGTCTGTGGAGATGCACCACGAGACCCTGGTCGAGGCCCTGCCTGGAGACAATGTTGGTTTCAACGTCAAGAACGTGTCTGTGAAGGACATCCGTCGTGGTAACGTGGCTGGCGACAGCAAGAATGACCCCCCTCAGGAGGCTGGATCCTTCACTGCTCAGGTGAGATCCTGGTCTGTGCCTCTTCACTGTGATGGTGAAGGTTTTGTACTGCATGGAGTAAAATTTTTGCTTTTCTCTTGAAGGTCATCATCCTGAACCACCCTGGTCAGATCAATGCTGGATATGCCCCCGTGCTTGACTGCCACACTGCCCACATCGCCTGCAAGTTCAGCGAGCTGAAGGAGAAGATCGATCGTCGTTCTGGCAAGAAGCTGGAGGACAACCCCAAGAGCCTGAAATCTGGTGATGCTGCCATTGTTGAGATGGTCCCCGGGAAGCCCATGTGTGTGGAGAGCTTCTCCGAATACCCTCCTCTGGGTGAGTTACTGCAGGTTGCCCTGGTAGCCTCCATCCTGTGGACTAGTCAGTTGGGTTGAGGTTAAGCGGTTGTGTGGCTTGTGGGTAGCTGACAAATGTCTTGCTTGCAGGTCGCTTTGCCGTGCGTGACATGAGGCAGACGGTGGCCGTCGGTGTGATCAAGGCCGTTGACAAGAAGGCCTCCTCCGGTGGCAAGGTGACCAAATCCGCACAGAAGGCCGCCAAGACGAAGTGAACTCTCCTTCCCCAGGCTGTCCCTCCAGGCCTGGGGTCTGCAGTGCCCCACCCTGCAGTGTCTCAGAACCTGAGCTCTATCCTAAAGGACTGGCTAATGCTGATCAAAACCCATCGCAAAAGTTTTCGCAGGAAAAGAATCTAAATGGGATACATCTTGTGGCAGTGTCAAACTTAAAGTGACAGTGCATCTGTTAAATTTCAGTTGCTATGGTTTTAAAAAGCTGCACCTATTGCCACAGTTTAGAATTGGATGGAAGCTGCTGATAACTAATAAAGGTGAATTTCATGACTAATCAAATCTCTGCCTTGTCCGAATTACTTGCCGTTTCATAGTATTGCGTTTCTGCTGTGCTGCCTTGCTAATCCTTACATGTAGCCCACGTGTCTGCTGGTGACTGTCGCAGACAAGTGTTCGGTTCCCCGAATATTTAGCCAGCCAATGGCTGCGATGCTCTGATGCTGTGACCAATGATGTAGCGCACGAGCTCGCATTCCAGCTGCGTCGCCCGCTCCCTGCTCCTGACGCCCCCCGCCGTGCCGGTATAAAATGCGCTGAGGAGCCATAGTCGGTCCTTTCTCCGCTCTTATCCTGGAATATCTGCTGGAAAACCTTATTACAGGTTTGTAGGGGGATTTCTTAAACGGATGCATTTGACATGCGGTATGATGCTATCCTCGTTACTGATTTGTTAAACCAGCGTCTGCCTTGGGTTAAGCGTTTCCGCTTTTCCCTGCATTACGACTTTTTAAAGGGAAAATACCTCCGTAGACCTTGACATTGAAGCGTATGGTGGTCTGGAGGGGAGCTTATGGCGTCATTTGTCTACTTTTGATTTAAGCAGCCGTGGGCGGCAGTTTTCATATAGCCTCATTCCTTTTATATAATTCTAAAACGAGTCTCATTCTAAATCTTATTCCGGGCGAATCGCTCTGAATGACGCTTTCATTCTGTGGCAAGTGCTAGGAGGCATGTCATCAAATTTAATGTATACAGTTGGGGAGAAACGAAGAAGAGCGACCCTGAACGCCGATTGCTTTGCCCTTTTTTCTGAATGTTATGATGGCGCTAGCTCGGCTCCTCTGTGATTATATCACCCGGGGCCGGACGCATGGTGGTGATCGATTTTACTGACTGGCAGCACTTAACATGGCCGGTCTGTGCGCACTCCGGCTCAACATGGAGGGCGGCGGGAGGAGGAGGAGGAGGCGGGGACACTAAGAGTAATGAACAAGTTATTCCAATAATCCGTATAATGCTCAGATTTTATTTCTGTTTACTCCTCCAACCAAAACTGTAGTTACGTCTTTGGCTTATATGGGTTTTGTTTATGTGATCAGCTGGATTTACGGGTGCTCATATAGCCAGTTATGTATCTCATTTTAGTAAGTAAAAAAACATGGGGAAGGAAAAGACCCACATCAACATCGTGGTCATCGGCCATGTCGACTCTGGAAAGTCTACGACCACCGGGCACCTTATCTACAAGTGTGGAGGCATCGACAAGAGAACCATCGAGAAATTCGAGAAGGAAGCAGCAGAGGTGGGTATTTCCTCTGCGGAGGGGGGGGGGGGGGACAAAGGAGCTGGGACTTGGCAGCGGCTGCCTGCGTGCATGCGGGGCGTGACTGCGCAGACCGGCGGCATCCGGTGCAGCAGCGACACCAACCGGCCGACGGCGTTCATTACAAGTTGATTACGACTATAGACGCTTCTTGTGTTACGTAAAATGCTCGCTGAAGATTTTCCCTATGCTGTTATGTAACTCCTGCATTTTTTTGTTTTAACTTATATACTTGGAGTAATTAAGGACCTATACCAGAAGGCATGAAGAGCGGAGCTTAGGATAGACAAGACGCCACTCGATCGCTGATAATATTTAAATATTTTAATCCCCAGTATAAATAGTATTAATAAAGTAACCTTAATTATATTGATGTAAGTGAGCGATACTTAATAGAACCTTTTTAACTTTAAATATTGTTGTCGTAATTTATGTCACATTCTCTGTGTGTGGATGTCAGTAATTTGACATATATGTTATCGTGTCTTAATCACGTTATCTGCTGGTAAAGGGTGTCACCCCCTAATGCATTTTAAATATCATCTATACTTTTTGCACAGAATGTGGATCCTATGACAGGACACATTGGGCACGGTGCAGGAGACACCTGGACAGGGTGGCAGACCATTGTGAAGCACACACTCATTCACATCAGGGGCAGCTTAGAGACACCATCATTTCATAATTTTTGGAGGAAACCAGCACGAAAATAAGTAGTACATGTGAGCTCCACCCACACAGAGCTTGGGGGGGGGGGCAGGATGGGGCTGAGCCCCCAGCCCTGGAGGTGTAAAGCTAACCACAGACATTTGACACCCCCACAAAATTTAATAACCAAATAAGCCCATTTTATATTCGAACCACTCAGACACACATGATTTCTGAACCTCACATATGACGGTACGATTTTTCCTTGGAAATATTCAGACCCCCTTGAGTGGCACTGTACTGGAAGGCAGAAGCCTTGGTCATGACGAGGCGAAATCAGCTTTGGGAGAGCTGTGTGTGTGTGTGTGTGTGTGTGTGTGTGTGTGTGCTGTTTTTCACTCCTCATCACATGTCTGCTCTAGATTAGTGCAAATATGTGCCTGTTTGCATTTTTAAACTACCAAAAAAAGCAGAATTAAACTCCGGATGGAGCAAGAGCTTTTAGTGTACACAGCAAAATGTAGTCACATTGCTTGGGCACTTTTTAGAAGAAAAAAAAAATCAGTTAAACATTAAAAAGAATGAGGGAAGATTGGAGTAAACATCTATTATGAATCTCTTAATCTCAACCAAGCCCATTAAATTAAAATGTCCATCCATTTTTTAAAATTAATACTTGACCAATGTAAAGTCACCACAGCGTATCCTTGGTGGCACAGGGCAGATTTGAGGACACTTTACAGTGATAGGTTTACCTGAAAGGCATGTCTTTGGTCTGCGGGAGTAAGTCCACACAAAAACGCAGCCTGTGGCCACGGAGCCGGACGGAGGTTCACCAGCAGACCCATGGAATATTTGGTTCTGCATCTGAATGGTTTAAGATGCAGTATTTTTACATGTATTAATACCAAATGCAAATGTAAAATCTGGCATCTAAAAGCATGAAAAGGAATATGACCCTTTGGCCTACATTACATGCATAGGGGTGAAGCTTCTGTGCATGTGATCTGATGGTTGTTGGTTCGAGCCTGGTCTCAGCAGAATAGTCATGCCTGTGGGCCCTTAAGCACGGCCCATAACCCCCAGCCCCCACTGCAGGTGGCCGCCCTTCGCTGCCAAGCTTGCTGTCACCTACATATGTGTCATGGAGAGCAGGATGGGGTAGGCGGGAAGAGAATTTCCCCGCAGGGATCAGTAGCATCATTATTATGTTTTCAGATGGGCAAAGGCTCCTTCAAGTACGCCTGGGTGCTGGACAAGCTGAAGGCCGAGCGTGAACGTGGTATCACCATCGACATCTCCCTCTGGAAGTTTGAGACCAGCAAGTACTACGTCACCATCATCGATGCCCCTGGACACAGGGACTTCATCAAGAACATGATCACTGGCACCTCGCAGGTAAAGGCGTGGCAGCCGACTAGCTGGAATTCCAAGTTTGGCATTTCTCCCCGCCCCCCGATGCTGATGATGCCTGTCCCCATAGGCCGACTGCGCTGTGCTGATCGTGGCTGGTGGTGTGGGCGAGTTCGAGGCTGGTATCTCCAAGAACGGACAGACCCGTGAACATGCCCTCCTGGCTTACACTCTGGGAGTGAAGCAGCTCATCGTGGGAGTCAACAAGATGGACTCCACTGAGCCCCCCTACAGCCAGAAGCGTTTCGAGGAAATCACCAAGGAAGTCAGCACCTACATCAAGAAGATCGGCTACAACCCTGCCACTGTTGCCTTCGTGCCCATCTCAGGCTGGCACGGCGACAACATGCTGGAGCCCAGCCCCAATGTGAGTAGGTGGTACCCAACTGAGGGGTTTGGGAACCTGATGATCATACCAGTAGTTGCACATTTACTGACTATTACCTTCCACACCATTTATTCATTCGGTTTACGTTCATATACATATTTAAGATGATTAAGACTTGAATATATAAAATAAATCAAGATGTAACAGGTATGCAGTAAGTACATTCATTTTCAATTATTATTTTTTTATTAGTATTTTTCAAGTGGAAACTAAATTTTAAATATTGGCAAAATGCAGTACCGTCAAATAGATAAAGGTTCTGCCGAGTAAACCGAAGTGGATGTAAAGAAAGTGAATAATAACATTTAAATTCATTTGAATAATGGTGAAATTGTGGCGCAGCCGTGAGACTCTGGCACCTCGCTCACACACCTGTGTCCTGCAGATGACCTGGTTCAAAGGCTGGAAGGTGGAGCGCAAGGAGGGTAGCTGCAGCGGCACCACCCTGCTGGAGGCCCTGGACTCCATCCTGCCCCCTACCCGCCCCACCGACAAGCCGCTCCGGCTGCCCCTGCAGGACGTCTACAAGATTGGCGGTAAGGTTCTGCCAGGCAGCTCTGCAAGGGAGAGCATGTCGGGCACAGATGGGCCCCAGGCCGCGTGGCGACTAGGCACAGAGGACACCTCAGTTTTGTGGTGGAGTGTGAACTTACCCATAATCCTCTGGGACGTTTAGTCACATGACCTGGTAAAAGGTTTCAGGAAATATTTAAAAAATAATAGTAATTCTAATGTCATAACTAACGTATAGTAGTTAATGTATAATAAAGAACCCAGACTTGTGATCACAAGAGAAAACTATGTAGGCAGAATTGCTTTATTAGAAAATTAAAGGCTATAGAGATACTGAAGGCCATTTTTAGTTATGTGCCATGCTGAGGAGATAACTGTTATTGTATAAACGGCCGCCCTGCCCTAGGTATCGGAACTGTACCCGTGGGCCGTGTGGAGACCGGCACCCTCAAGGCCGGTATGGTGGTGACCTTTGCCCCTGCCAACGTGACCACTGAGGTGAAGTCTGTGGAGATGCACCACGAGACCCTGGTCGAGGCCCTGCCTGGAGACAACGTGGGTTTCAACGTCAAGAACGTGTCTGTGAAGGACATCCGTCGTGGTAACGTGGCTGGCGACAGCAAGAATGACCCCCCTCAGGAGGCTGGAAACTTTACGGCTCAGGTGTGGAGTCTATTTTTAAAATATGTCTTTGATGCAAACAACAATGCAAAGGTTGTGGGTTCAGATTGGGGGGGGGTGCACAAATAAATTGTAATCCTTTTCTCTACTGTAAGTCACTTTGAATAAAAGTGTCAGGTAAATCAATAAAATGAAAATGGTGTAGAACTGATGCCAAAAAAGATAATGAATGAGATGTTTGACATTGTATTTCCAACATTACAATGAAGTTTTCACTGAAGAGGAAAAAGTACAAAGCGTCTTCTGTGGAACCAATATGCACTGATATGTTGATGTGGTGTTTGATGATGTCGGAATATTCTGCTCATCTTCTCAGGTCATCATCCTGAACCACCCGGGCCAGATCGCCCAGGGATATGCCCCCGTGCTGGACTGCCACACTGCCCACATCGCCTGCAAGTTCGCCGAGCTGAAGGAGAAGATCGATCGCCGTTCCGGCAAGAAGCTGGAGGACAACCCCAAGAGCCTGAAATCCGGCGATGCCGCCATCATCCTCATGGTCCCCGGGAAGCCCATGTGTGTGGAGAGCTTCTCCGAATACCCTCCTCTGGGTGAGTTACTGCAGGTTGCCCTGGTAGCCTCCATCCTGTGGACTAGTCAGTTGGGTTGAGGTTAAGCGGTTGTGTGGCTTGTGGGTAGCTGACAAATGTCTTGCTTGCAGGTCGCTTTGCCGTGCGTGACATGAGGCAGACGGTGGCCGTCGGCGTGATCAAGGCCGTCGACAAGAAGGCCTCCTCCGGTGGCAAGGTGACCAAATCCGCACAGAAGGCCGCCAAGGCGAAGTGAACTCCCCCCTCGGACGTCGCTGCGCCTACCCCAGGCGTGTCTAAGAAGCTGAGCTCTCTACTGAAGGACTGGCTAATGCTGATCAAAACCCATCGCAAAAGTTTTCGCAGGAAAGGAGGCAAAAAATGTTCATTTTAAGAATTACTTGCATTACCGGCAGAATCATAACTATAATAAAATCCATTAGTTGCCATGATGATTAAAGAACATCTGTGTCATTGTGTTCATTGTAAACCGAAGCACCGACCAGACGTGCGGAATAAGGCAAATGCAAAATGGGTGTGTTATTTATGAAACACAAGCCAGGGCTCATTCTGATTCCTCTGGGGGCTTCAGTTGCTGGTCACCAGAGTTTGTGGGGGGGTGTAATGGGGATTAAACAGACAGAAGATAGATGGATATGTTTGTCACTCTATACAGAAGACCAGAGACTATTGCTGACTGATCCTATAGATATTTTTAAAGAGTCAAATGTCAAAAGTAAACCTGTCTTGTTTTTTAAATGACTTCAAGAGTGACCCCCCCCTCCCCCCATCAGACCAGGACCCAGCTGCATTGAGCCCCTTGAACCCCTCTCAATGCAAAAAAGTGGGAAGATAGAAAGCAGTGTTTCCCAATCTGGCCCCAGACAGTCCACATCTGAATTTTTTTTTTACGGCCTGTCTCGTACGAACAGCACCATAAAGCGAGAGAGCACAAAAACCACCAGTTTTCATTAATGGTAAACACAGGGATTAATAACATTTATTTTCAAAGAGATTTCAAATAGAGGAACAAATTTGAATGAAAAACAAATAAACAAAGAAATTCAAGGCGAGCGACGACTCCGTATGCATGGAGTTACAAATGAGAGGTGAAGCTGGAGCCGCAACTTCCCCTTCTTACAAACCACCAGTGCCTTGGGACTTCGAGACCAGGTGGGATTGAAGGGAGGTGCAACCATGACAAAATAAAGAAATAAAAATACCAAAATCCACAAGCAAAAATGTGGACTGTCTGGCAGCGAGCAGGAAGGGAACAAAATCATGGACTGTCTGTGGGTCGCCGAGGACTGGATTGAGATAAAAAGTCAGATTGATGTTCAGTTTCAATATGAATAGCACTAAGAGTAGACAATGAGTAGCTATGAAGAATAACGCCCTGTACAGAACTTGTGGGCGTGCTGTATTTTGTGTGAGTGAATGTTGACGTCATATTTAGGAAAGAGTCACTTCTCTAACAGGAAGTGCAACTTAACAGGAATGAATATTACTGGAAGTCATTTGCAAAACCTTTTATCTTAAAAGAACACGACGGCAGAAATGGACGGGATGCCTGCAGGTAATGATTCCTTACTTTCTTTTACTAGTCAGCACAGGCAGTGAACTGACATATTCATTGTTTTAGCTCAGATTCATTTCTTTACATACAAATAATTTAATCTGTGATGATGGGGGTATTTAGAAAGCTTTAGTTCTTTTAAAGATGTACAGACCTACCAGGAATAGAAGTCGAAAGAGAGACGGGCGAGACCTCAAAAATGTGAATGAGCGTTTAACAAGAATTGTGCTTAAAAGCAAGTTAGCAGACATTGCTGGTGGCTAGAATACTGGCGCATGACCAGATTTTAACAATTTTTAACCTTTTGTTGGGATACTTATTAATCAGGGATGGGAACGATTCACTGCTTGGTGAGTCCGAGTCAAGTTTTGAGTCAAGTCTTTTGCTCCTCAAGTCTAATTCGAGACCAAGTCTTGAAAGTAATCAAAGTTGTAAGTCATGTAACTGGAGTCTATGTCCTTTTTATCTTTTGTGATTAAATCCTGCTACAGCAAAAACTCACCACAGTCCACCGTAAGACACACTCTTTATAGGCAGAGATTGGTTGAAAAGAGTGTCCACTAAAGATTGTCCTCAGTTTATTTTTAAATTTATTTTCTTAGGTTACTATTTTCCATTAGATTGTTCAAACTAACACTGATGATAGAACTGGAAAGTTTTCATGTGTGAGCGTCCAGTCTGTCTAAAGCCACTGTCACCACTTCATCTCACCTTGTTCACAGATGGTTTGGAGGATTCACAAGCAGAGGGCTCTCCATCAGACGACAATGCCACTTTACACCATTCTATCAAACAGCTGGCCAAACGCCTCACACTGCGTCAGAAGGACAAGAGCTGGGCTTCTGAGACAGTAAATGACTTGCGTAGCAAGTTTCTGGAGTACCTGAAGAATAATGCCCATACCTACTTCCAAGATGTCACTGTGCTCAACAGCGGCAGCTACTATGAAACGGTGAAGGTACGAGAGAGATGCTGTGGGGTGGTCAGGGGTCCTCTGTGGTCAGTGCTCAGGTGTTCAGTGTGACTTTGCAGTGTGGCCTTTACTGCTCAAGTTTGCTCTGAGGGTGTTGGTGGGCAAGTCTACAGTGTGGAGTGGTAGGATCAAAAACAGTGTAGCTGTCAGTAGTCAGGGCTATAGTGAAGTCAGTGTGAACTGTTACTGAAGTCTTACCAGAATCCTTGCCATTTTGCTTGGGAAAATTTAATGTTGATATTTATAAAAATGGAATATACTGGCAATTTGATAGTAACATTTCCAAAGCTGCACTAATATAGCAAATGCCTTCAAATGTCCTCAAGCTTCCTCTGCAGGTCTCTAAAATCCGTATAAGGATATAACCTCTTAGAAGCCGTTTTGCTGGATTTGCATCACATTTGGTATAAATGTATGTTGACTGGAAAGTTGATATGGAAGGATGATGGGGCAAATTCCTTATAGCAATATGAGATTGCCACAAATGAATATCACAGCATTGTTGATGTTATCATTTGGCTGGAATAAAGTCACTTGGTCTCAGCTTCTGGGTTCAGGTTGTGTTGTTGTTGTGTTTTAAGAGTCTGCTTGTGGTATGACTAATGATGCCTCTACAGATCGGCGACCCAGATGAGTTTGACATGATGCTTCTGCTACGGACACCCCGACTCGAATTTACAGAGATTGATAACTTAAATGGGGTGTTCTACAAAGTCACCCTGATTAAACCGACTCGAGAAAGGATACAGGATTTCCTGCTGCAGGATGGCCGCACCATCTCACCTACTAAAGTCCTGGAGGAGACACGCCACCTGGTCTGCAAATTCATTAAAACTTATAACGGTCAGTCTCCAGGGGTCAGGGTTCTAGAGGCGTGGCCATATAGCCCTATCAATAGATCTCTCTTAATACCTAATAGCAATGTAGTAGTGCAGTGGACACTCCAAACACTTTTAGCACATCCAGTCTGGGTGGCTAATGCACCTTACCTATTCATCCATGCACGGCTTCCCAAACCTTTCAGCCCATGACCTCAAAAATAATAGTGCCAGCAACTTCTGACCCCAATTTTTTCACCCTCGGGGTCTCCTTGGTAAATTTATCACAATCGACTAGTTACATACTGGGGGGTGGGGTTTAAATGGCTTCTGCTGCCCAGGGTAATGATTCATCCTGCCCCAGTACATCCTGAAGTAGGATTCTCTACGGATCAATCTGCTCATGTTAAGTTCTGCTTTGCATCTCCCTACGCTGCATGATTTGATGTTTGTCCGCGTGGCTGCTGGTCTTAAAGCTGCAGGTGGGAAGCAAAACTGGACGCTGACCAGGAAGAATCCCAATTCTCCGGCCGTCACCCTGCTGCTGAAGAGAGTCGGAGAGGAGGATAACGAGAGGGGAGGTGAGGAGGAGCTGGAGAGAGTAACGGAGCCAAAGGGCTTGGACACCAGAGAGCAGATCTCTCTAGACATTGTCCCCGCGCTGAAGGTGTCAGAGAATCAAAGCTGGCCCACGGCCACGCGCCAGGGCCTCGACGTGGAGAGGTGGCTGGGGAGGAAGACACGCCGCAACCTCACCAGTCAAGAGTTCTACTTCGTCGCCAAGAAACCCAAGAAACTCAGGAGGAACCTCAGTCCTGATGCCCAGGGTGAGTGTAGTTTGGTGAAAACACATAATGTATCAAAAGAAAAAGCAGGTTTCCACTCTGATGCTCGCGCGGCATGTGTGTGTGTGGGGGGGGGGTGCTCAGTAGGCAGTGCAGCTGTTTTCAGCCTGTAGGCTTGTGGGTTTGAACCCTGCCGGATGGTCTATGGAGAATGGACTCGTTTTTCTTGTTATTCCAGACCAAAGACATACAGGTAGACAAACTGGTGTTAGTATATTGCCCATAATGGGTAGATGAGTGAGTTTGTGCATGTGACCTGTAGGACACAGTAGGGACACTGTAGGGACACTGTAGGGACTACATCTCACGTTTGGCATTGGAACGTCTGGAGATTCCCCAGAATGGACTCCAATTCTTGGCGATGGGCAGAAATGTCTGGTCTGACCTGCTTGGCATGCAGCCACCATGACCTCAACGTGATGATGATCCTTGATGAGGGATATTTCTATGACAGGGTGAAAATTTTAACCTAGCTATTAACAGAGATGTGTCTACCCAGAAATCTTTGCAGTTTCAGCTGCATTTCTCCTGTCCGTCATTCCCGTCTGCTGCCTGCTATATGTGTGGGTGTGTGTGCTTGTTTGCTAGCATTAAATAGCTGTTGTTGCTTCTTTGTCACAGAAAGCTGGAGGATTTCTTTCTCGCACATTGAAAAAGAGATCATAATGAACCACGGGAACAACCGGACCTGCTGTGAGAAGAATGCCTCAAAGTGTTGCCGGTCAGTCTTTGGGTCCAATCCTGGACCGTTCACAGTGTTTCACATCATAATTCAAAAGGCATAATTGGCACAATCCACACCTAAAATTGATCAACAGCATTAAAATACGAAGGTATGAGGATCATATAGGGGTGTGGTGGCTCACTGGCTAGCGACAGCTTCCCACCTGCAGGGTTGGGACTTCCCATCCCTTGGCCGTCTAGGTAGAGCCTTATGTATTTCCCGTATCTGTGCAGCTTTCCCAAGCACTGCTGGCCCATTAATTACCCTTAATGTGTGAGTGTGACCTTTGATGGACTGTCACCCCATCCACAGTGTCTCTTGGCCTATGCCCTGTGCTTCCTAAAATAGGCCCCAACCTCCAGCCACAACCGTGCTTTAGATAAGTGGTTGTGGAAAATGGATGGAGGGATGATACATATAGAAAGGGTTAGTGAGCATTTTATGAATTTATTTTATGGAGGTGAAATATACAGAAGGGTTGTGACCCAGAGCCCAGATCTGGAATTAGAAGTTTTGCTGTAATGGATGAAACTCATACATTCGACAAAAACAATAAATGGTAGTTTGTTTAGGGGGGATTTCTGATGCAGGCGAATTGTGTCCCTCTCTCTCCCTCAGTAAGCAATGCCTTAAACTGCTGAAGTGCCTCTTTGAGAGGCTGAAGAAGCTCTACCCTAATGATCTGAAGCCCCTCTGCTCGTACCATGCCAAGACGGTCTTCCTGCACACACTCTCTGTGAGGGTCAAAGACCAGCAATGGGCCCAGAAGCTGCTGCCAAAATGTTTCCTGCTGCTCTTGGGGAAGCTGGAGGAGCACGTGCGCGATGCCTCGCTGCCGCACTTTTTCGTCCCAGGCCACAACCTTTTCGCTCCACCCGACTTCCCACGCCGCAGCCTGCAGTTCCTGCAGCAGACACTGGAAGATCAGCGTATGCACGGCTACCCCCTTCTGAGGGAGGCCCAGCTTGTCGAGCCCCTTAGCACAACTGACGGCATGACCCCGAAAGGCCCGAGGTCACTGGCACGTCCTCTAAGTGACCGTCCAGTAAAAAAGGCAGTGATGATGTGTTTCCCCTTCTTATTATTTTTCTTCATGTTTCTGTACAATAAGTTTTAGGTAGCTACAGTGACATGTTGTGCATGAGTGGTAGTACAGAATTCCACCCTGTATGTGTACGTCGAAGAAATCAATTACTCTTATATTGAAATAGATTTTGTGTGTGTTCTTCTGTATTTGTGATTGGTGTATTTTCACATGTGCGAGAAAATACATGGTGTAGTGCAGGAGGGATTGGCATTTCCCATGCTGTATTGTTAGAGTTAGTGCTTGTAATTCCTGGTTGTGGTGTGTGTGTTTACCTGTGTCTTATGAGAACCCAGTCTGATCTTCATGTGTCTCTATCCTGTTGTATAATTATCCACAATGTATGTATCCGGCATCTGACCTCCCTGCTTTTCCCCATTACTTTGGGGTCAGTACTCATTCAGTGCTTGTGATAGTCCTTTTAAAGACTTAATAAAAGCTTTCTCACCTTTCACCACCAATGCAATGGCTTGGTCTGCTTGGCGCTACAACATATAGGTGTGAAGAATGACATGTGTATGTGTTTTTGGGGCTGGGAACTTTGCTGACAATCTTCTTGTCTAGTGCCAAATGATGTCAAAGCAACGGAACAGATGGAACTTGCTTTCTGATTTGCTATGGTTCATATGTGATTCCCAAATAACTGCAATAATCATACACTCACCTAAAAAATTATTAGGAACACCATACTAATACGGTATTTGACCCCCTTTCGCCTTCAGAACTGCCTTAATTCTACGTGTCATTGATTCAACAAGGTGCTGAAAGCATTCTTTAGAAATGTTGGCCCATATTGATAGGATAGCATCTTGCAGTTGATGGAGATTTGTGGGATGCACATCCAGGGCACGAAGCTCCCGTTCCACCACATCCCAAATATGCTCTATTGGGTTGAGATCTGGTGACTGTGGGGGCCTTTTTAGTACAGTGAACTCATTGTCATGTTCAAGAAACCAATTTGAAATGATTCGAGCTTTGTGACATGGTGCATTATCCTGCTGGAAGAAGCCATCAGAGGATGGGTACATGGTGGTCATAAAGGGATGGACATGGTCAGAAACAATGCTCAGGTAGGCCGTGGCATTTAAACAATGCCCAATTGGCACTAAGGGGCCTAAAGTGTGCCAAGAAAACATACCCCACACCATTACACCACCACCAGCAGCCTGCACAGTGGTAACAAGGCATGATGGATCCATGTTCTCATTCTGTTTATGCCAAATTCTGACTCTACCATTTGAATGTCTCAACAGAAATCGAGACTCAGACCAGGCAACATTTTTCCAGTCTTCAACTGTCCAATTTTGGTGAGCTCGTGCAAATTGTAACCTCTTTTTCCTATTTGTAGTGGAGATGAGTGGTACCCGGTGGGGTCTTCTGCTGTTGTAGCCCATCCGCCTCAAGGTTGTGCGTGTTGTGGCTTCACAAATGCTTTGCTGCATACCTCGGTTGTAACGAGTGGTTATTTCACTCAAAGTTGCTCTTCTATCAGCTTGAATCAGTCGGCCCATTCTCCTCTGACCTCTAGCATCAACAAGGCATTTTCGCCCACAGCACTGCCGCATACTGGATGTTTTTCCCTTTGCACACCATTCTTTGTAAACCCTAGAAATGGTTGTGCGTGAAAATCCCAGTAACTGAGCAGATTGTGAAATACTCAGACCGGCCCATCTGGCACCAACAACCATGCCACCCTTAAATCACCTTTCTTTCCCATTCTGACATTCAGTTTGGAGTTCAGGAGATTGTCTTGACCAGGACCACACCCCTAAATGCATTGAAGCAACTGCCATGTGATTGGTTGATTAGATAATTGCATTAATGAGAAATTGAACAGGTGTTCCTAATAATCCTTTAGGTGAGTGTATAATCCAAGTTTCTAAAAAAATACAACTTAATTTGATTTTATATTGAAACATTTGTTTAAATGACTGAATATAAGTACAACTTCTTAAATTAAATTAAATTAAATTATAGCACATAATAATTTTAACAACATAAATACAATTTTCAGATTGCGGCTGGGAACGGTATATCGCAGGTCCCAGTTTCCACCAGTCGCTGCACCGTTGCCGGTCCGGCTATATATTGCTGTTCCGGAAGTGCTCGCTCTTTTCTAGCTTTCGAAGATGGCGGTGAGTGCTGAGTCCGCAGCGAATATGGCGACGTGTGTTTGCATGAAATCTAAATCTGCATCCATCGCTGTGTCGGGCTGCTGCCTGTGAATTGTAAACTCTCGCATATATTTGCGTAGGATATTACTATTGTGTTTTCTGTATATGCGAGTGCTGAAACTTTTTTGTACGATGGAAATGCTCCTCGATGTTGTACTACCCTAGTCCAGTCCGAATCATACTAGTTTCAAGTGCTGAGGTTTCTTTCTGTCTTGTGTTATGTTGTGAAGGGTAACGTTATCATGAAAGCTGACGAGCGAGCCGCGTTAATAGATTGTGTCGGTAGCCGTCGCTGCCTTCGGTTACTTTGCGGGGATATGTACGGGCACGTCCGCCATACTCTACAGCGCTGGCTGCGTGCATTGTCATATGCTCACCTGGGTTTCAGGCCTAATATTGTTTCTGGTGCACTTGTCTATAGTTTGAGCTAGACAGGTGACTGTACTCTGAATGAATGTTTAATATAATATCTCAACAATGTTCGGCCCGTGTACTGATAACGTGATGCGGTAAAGAGCGGTTTTCTAGATTGTTTTATCCTGTTTATTAGGTAGTATGTCTGTCATGTGTTGGTCGCCCTGGTGTCAGGTTCTGAGATGCTTTGTTTCAATGTTTTAATGCGTGTCGAATTTTTAGGCAAGCGCGTTATCCAAGAAAGCAGATGTAAATCTATGGAAGTTGTTGGAAATCACGGGCTTTTGATTAATGCAGCCTGTGAACCTGTATCCTGGCCCATATGTTGGTTGATCTTGACTAGGGAAAGTTGGAAACTTTCCATGGGAGTTAATGGGAATAAACTGGAAACTTGAAAAATTGCAGGTTAGCCTGTAACAAGAAACTTAAATGTAGTTGGGGGAAGAAACATCTTGATGGCACTAATAGTGATGTCATTGTGTAACCAAGTGCTTGTGAATAGTTACATGTCTAAAAACACCCTAAAATAAGCATCTGCATCAAAATGCATTGTATGTTGTGTTTTTCATAGTTTGCTTTCTTTGCCATATCTGACAGCTTGTATGGAGTTACACATAGTTCAATATTTCCAAAATTCCCATGTTTTCTCATGTTACTTCCCATGGAAAATCTCTTGAAAGTTTGCAAAAATTTTCCACCCCTTTGCAGCCCTACTCTTGACTAGGTGTTTTGCGGTAGAGTTAAGCCCTGTTGTAAGTGTGCTGGAGGCTGCCCGTCTCCCGGCTGGGTGTCTAGGGTCTGCTCCCTAATTCTGCCCTCTGTCTCTCTCAGGACCAGGGCGAGAAGAAGGAGAACCCCATGAGAGAGCTGCGCATCCGCAAGCTCTGCCTGAACATCTGTGTGGGTGAGAGCGGCGACAGGCTGACCCGTGCCGCCAAGGTGCTGGAGCAGCTCACTGGCCAGACCCCGGTCTTCTCCAAAGGTGCGTGTCTCTGCCTGCCATCTCGCTGCCTCTTTTGAGATGCCACCTCAATACCCAGTCCCAAATTTAAGCATCTCCCTTTAATGAACATCCTGGAGTTGCTTATTAATCCCTCCTTCAGTGATTCTTCTTGATGACCTGTGTGTAGTTTGGACTGTTCCCAGTCCCTTTAAAACCGCTTTATTCCCCAAAGGACGTCTTCAGTAGGTGGTTTAAGGAAGTGGACTACTGACCAGCTAAGCATGTGCACAGGGCAGAATGTGCGTGATCACTGTTCCCTAATAACAGAGAACCTACATTGCATCGCCTTCATGCTGCACGGCCCCTATCTCATGGCTCTCGGTGGTCGTCACATGTTTCTCCTACATTTCTGTGCAGCTCGCTACACTGTGCGATCGTTCGGCATCCGTAGGAATGAGAAGATCGCCGTTCACTGCACCGTCCGAGGTGCAAAGGCTGAGGAGATCCTGGAGAAGGGGTTGAAGGTGAGTTTGCCTTATTAGCTGAATGACTGTCACTGTCACCCCCCATTTCTCTGGCCGCTTGGTCACGCCACTGTCGCAGTGCTCGCCTGCTTGGGGCTCCTGTGTGTCTTGCGTGACCTGTGGTGTGTCTCCACCTACCTCTCCTTCCCGGCAGGTGCGTGAGTATGAGCTGAGGAAGAACAACTTCTCTGACACTGGCAACTTCGGCTTTGGCATCCAGGAGCACATTGACCTGGGGATAAAGTACGACCCCAGCATCGGCATCTACGGCCTGGACTTCTATGTGGTGAGCAGATTGCCGCGGAGTCGGGGACTAAAAATACTTCAGATTGAGGCACTTGGCTGTATTTGCCAAGCAGGTGTTGCTGTCTGTAGAATGGAGTTTGTTCACCTTCTGTAAACTAAGTTTAAACAGGATGTTTTGAGTACAGTCAGGCTAGTTTCTCAGGAATCCTTTATATGCGATTTGAACATCCTTTTTTGTTCTATAGATGTGAAATAGGTCAAGTAAAGAAGAGTGTTTTATTTGCTTTTGCTAGGGTTATATCCCAGAGTGATTGTCGTAGATTGATTGCCTGTAATTGCCGCCTGATACAGGTCCTGGGTAGACCAGGCTTCAGCATTGCAGACAAGAAGAGGAAAATGGGCCGTATTGGGTTCAAGCACCGCATCCGCAAGGAGGAAGCCATGCGCTGGTTCCAGCAGAAGGTGAGCTCTGATGGCGGCCCGTGGGCCAGAGGGTGCTGGGTTCACGGAGGCCTTTTTTTAACACAGCTCTTGAGGGTGGCGGTGTTGCCGTTACCGCAGCACGTGGTGTGTCTACATTCCTGATGCCTGATATCAGGAGCTAATGTGCGTTTCCCTTTGTTTCAGTACGATGGCGTCATCCTCCCTGGGAAGTAAACGGACCATGTTTTTGACTTTGTAATGTACTATTAAAAAGAAAAATGACATCTCTGCTTTTGTCTGAAGTTTAATCTGGTGGTGCTTGGCTGCCCAAAGTTTCATGCATTTTCCTGGCCTCTTATAGCCGGTGGAGGTTTACTCACGATTGTGAGCTGTACGGTCTTTCTCACTCGCCTGGCTGCGCACCAGACGGCGGCTGCCACCAGCACGACTTGTCTGGGAAGTGACACTTTTCCTAAATTCATCTGCCAACTGAAACATGAGTCCAGATGTTCTCCTGGAGCATTAATAGGTCAGTTTTGCTTTCCAGAGTAATGTTACATGACTCCTGGGGGTTATATGGTCATCGACTTAAGTCTTATCGAGTAATGAGATCATACTTGCAGATAAAAAGTCCGAAGCAGATGTGATTAGTAGACGTACTTTGTGTGCAGTATGTGGCAAGAACCAAAATGGATTTGTGCTGCTACTATAGGGTTTGGTTAAATGTCTGATTGTATCTTGCATTAATACGGTATATTTGTCACCCCCATAACTTCCAGGATGGGGCCTGGTCATAAGTTGATTGATACCTGGATTTGTATATAAGATTACAGCTGCACTGTTGAGGACTAGAACACTCATACACTCTTTAGCTTATTGTGGGTTTAATTGAAGGTTTGGTGAGAATTTGCTTGCTTTTCCTGTGGTTTGACTATCCAAACTCATAAGTATTACATTTGATGCTGTAGGGTTCAGCGTAGAGTATTAACTACGGATGTTCCAAGACCTGCCGATAGCCAGAACTGTGGATAACAGCAAACCATCTGTGGACCCTATATATTTAAAACTTGATTTTCCTGTACTTGCATGTGATTATAAATTACAGTAAGCCTTTAATATTATACAGTGATGAAGTACTTTATATGGTACTGTATTACAATGGAAGGGATTCTGTTTTGGCCTTATTCACAAGATGATGGAGCAATGGAAATCTTTTTTTATACCCCTTTAAAGGATGAGGAAACAATGAAAAACACTTTTTTTTTTTTTTTTGTTGCTGACAGTTGTTGCTGACACGTTATGGCGGGGGCTCCTGTGTAGAAAACAAGTGGGAATTTTGTGGTGTAACAAACTACCAGGAAGTGAATGGGACCAGTCTGTTAAGCTGGAGCATTTAGGGATATGCTTTTATTTTGTAAATACCTCGGACAGGGCGGCTTTGAGACACGCAAACATGAGGCTTGCATTTTATCCCCAGGATACTTTTGTCTAACAAATGTCCGCATTGTAAGTGAAATGGAAGTTACATTGAAAATAGGCCAAAATAGTTTTTGAGCAAGTTCAGCTTTCCCCTCCCCCCTCGTATCCCAGGATGGATCGGGCTTCAGTAAGTGGACAAGACCCCCACAACACTAATGGACTGGCTCATTTTCCTAGGATAGAGGTAGCATTGGACCCACCGTAGCCCACGGAACCATTAATCTGGAGTCAAATTTCAGTAGGTGACTCATATTCTGGTCTGTTCTGTGGGTTTCATGAACAGTTTAAAAGGTAAATTAAAAGTATGCTGTTAACTGAGCTTCCTGTTGGAAGGTGCAGTTGGCGGCCTGATGGTCGAGCTACCTGTCTGGGGTTTCAATTCCGACTTCGTTTGTTTTTTTTCTCTTTTTCTTGTAACCTTTATACGTTTCTCTCCTTGCACATGTAAAGTGCTTCCTTTTGATCTAATCTTATTTTATTTTTTTTTGCTGAAGCATCTCCGTTACACTAAGTAACCCAGATAACATTCACCTGCAGTTACACACACTAATGTTAGGGGGCGCCGTTTCTCTCGCTCGGCTCACCACACAGACCCCTGATGTTCAGCCACTCGCTAATAAAAGCCCTTCTGACGTACAACCTATGGGACACCCTGCAGCTAAGGCATGATACCTTTCCTGTGTTTTTAATCTACTTCCTGTTTCACTTCCGCCTACCCTGCTACTTCCTGTCCTTCCGTCATCCCCCCCCCCATCTCCATCTCTCTCCTCTTGCTCCTTGACCCTGCCTCCCTCTCATTTAGCCGCTGGTCGGCTGTGCCGCTGTGCCGCTTTCCCTTGCGGGCGGCTCCTCGGGGCTGTGTCCAGGCCCGGGCGCGTGCCGTTGCTTGCGCGGATTGTGGCGCGGTGGCAGGGACAGCACACAGCAGGAGACGCCCACCGTGGGCTCGGGCAGCTCCTCGCCAGCGGACCAGCTGTCGGTGTCGGGGTCGTAGCGCTGCACCGCCGCCTTGTAGCGCTTCTCCGCCTCATTCCAGCCACCCAGCAGGTACAGCTGCTCGTTGAGGGCCGCCAGGCCGGCAGTGCTGACCCCTAGGGGCAAAGGTGCAGCCTGGCTCCACTGCCTGCTCTCCGGGGAGAATATCTCCATGGGCAGGACGTCGACGCGCTCACCCCCGGGCCCCAGCTGGCTCCCACCCACCACGTACACCTTCCCGCCTAGAGTGGCCGCGCAGTGCCAGCCGCGGGGCGTGGAAAGCCCCTCACACTCCGCCCAGGTATCCGTCTCGGGGCTGTAGCTGAGCACGGAGCGCGAGTACGCGCGATTGACGTAGCCGCCGGTGATGAGGATTTCGCCAGTGGGGAGTGCGGTGCCGGCGTGGCAGCATCGGGGAATGTCAAGCGGCGCGCGCGGCTGCCAGCTGTTAGACGATGGCAGGTAGCTCTCCGTGGTTGCCAGCAGCCCCTCGGTGTTGCGCCCGCCAATAGCATACAGGCGCCCCCCGGTGGCCACCAGGCTGAAATGCGTGCGCCGTTGACGCATGCTGCTCAGATGCAACCAGGTGTTGAAGCGTGGATCATACCTGAGGGTGGAATTGTGTATAAAATAAAAAGTTTCGACATAGTTAAGCAGCCATGCTGCCAGAATTGAAGTAAGTCTGTACGTCCGACACCTCACAATTTTCACTGTCACTGACCGTCTTTTGAGCGTGACCTAGGTGACCATAAGTACCTGCTTAGGGTGCCCACTGCATGTTTGGCCTGGTTACGGGCGTCGTTCTGGTCCTCGCCCCCGGCCACGTACAGGAAGCCGTCCATGACGGCGACGCTCTGGTTGAAGCTCTTGGCGGGGAGCTGAGAGAGATGGCGCCAGGTGGCCACGCCCTCACGAGGGTTCCTCCAGAGCACCTAGCAGAGGGGTCAGAGGTCGCCTTAGCCGCACGCATCCATACTCAATTACGATTGGTCCTTGGGTGCCCGTCCTGCAGATTCCCCAGCGTTTCTGAGCATTCACATCATCGAATGGTGGAGCTCATCAGGCGTGATTGTAGAATTTGATCCTCAGCCCCATTGAAGAAATACAAGACACCCAGCCCCCATGATAAAGCTTGCTGAGCGGGCAGCGTGAAACGTACAGAAATATGAGGCAAGTCACTGAATGGGCTTAAAATAATAATTTTTCAGGTCGGCAACCTGCCACTTGCCATTGACTGAGAGTCACATGATCTGTGGTTTGGTAAGAGCATAACCAGGTTTGCTTTGCCGGCGGGTGTTAGTGTTGACTCACCTCCCGGCTCAGAGCACGCTCGGTGAGGGATGGCCGCCCCCCCACCGTGAGCAGGACGCTCTGGCTCCCGCGCACACGCGTGCGTTTGGACTGCAGGACATTCTGCTGGTGCGGCAGCAGGTGGTAGTTCATTGCCTCGACCAGCAGGCGGTGACACTGCGCATCCTGCATCATGCGGGCCACTGGCTGCACCTGGCTGACCAGCTCGCTGGCCGCAATCGTCTCAAAGCGCACATGGGACAGCAGCTCGGCTGCGTGGGGATGCCGCTTGGGGTCGAAGTCCAACCACTTCATTGCCACCTGAAAGATACCAAGGGAATATCTAAACCTCAGACCTCGAAGTCTACGGACCTTGAAACCTTGATGTTTAAAGCATTAGGTAAAAGTTCTCACAGTTTCAAAAAACTGTGACTGTGTAGTATGTCTATTGTCAATCATACTTAAGTACTCATCATGTCGGTGATATAGAAAATTAATGGGGGAAAATTAATCAGTGACATATGTGATCCCAATACTTCAGTGTTGTACTTAAAAAAGTAAATACATTTACAATATATTATTGCACATTGATATGACTAACACAAGTGGCAGGTCTTAATATTTCCAAGTAGCATTTTCATCTGACCAGGGCTGCAACTGCACCCACTGTACACCCAGTAAAATCGCTTAGGTTTTGTAATGGAATCAGGATGGAATGTTGAATGAGGAGGTCTGAGGCCTGAAAGTGGCCTTTACGCACCTGGAAGGCCGTAACCTCCGAGGGCAACAGCAGACCGTCATCCTCCAGGAAGGCAGTGATCTGCTCTAGGGTCAGCTGCGTGAACTGGGGCGTCTCAGCGAACTGGGCGAAGTTCTCCAGCAGGTAGCGGCGGGCGGCATCCCGCACGGCCCCCAGGCCATAGGCCGCCGCGATGTTCCACACGTAGACGCACGTCTGCACGCTCAGCTCGCCGAGCAGGAAGTCCTCGCACAGCTGCAGCAGCTGCGGCATCTGCAGGACGGAGGCGGCGGACACCGTGCAGCCGATGGTGTACAGCGACATGTGGACACGACCCAGGTATGCGAAGGTGATCACGTTGGCCAGGCCTGGCAAGTGGGTAGGAGCAGAATTCAAGGGGATTGAGTTCCTTGGGAAGAGATCATGGGACTGGAGACAGAGGGGAGCTGAAGCGGGACTGGCCAGGGTTAGACAGGCATGCCGGGGGAGGAGGCCTACCGAGCGGGGACAGTGAGGGCAGCTCTACTCGCTTCAGCTCGGGCTCCTTGGCCAGCAGCTCGCGGAAGTACTGGCTGACGGAGGAGATGACCAGCTTGTGCACGTCGAAGGCCTTGGTCTTGCTGGCGAGCTCCAGGTCGGTGAGGAAGCGCTCTTGGCGCATTCGGCTCAGCTCCTCCAGCAGGGCGGAGCCGTGGAAGGGTCGTGTCAACTCAGTGCCCCGGCCCAGGCTCAGCACCTTCTCCCCGGGGTTGGTCACCGGGGGAGGGAGGGGCAGCCCGTTCAGGTGGTTCAGCTGCTCGATATCCAGTGCTGCCTCCTCGATCTTCTTGTCACTCTCTACCACCTTTACAGCACTGCCGACCCCCACTGTCTCTACCACTGTCTTTTTCTGACGGGCTGCCTTCTTCTTTGGGGCCATGGTGAGAGCTGATTTGACACCTGTTAGCTGTAAATCTGTGAATCTTTATGACTTACAGGACGATGCACCGAGAGACAAAAGTAGTCGATCTGAGTGGCTAACTAGCGAATTTATCAAATGGCTGACCGACTTAGCTAGCTAGCTCATCAGATAACTGACACCCTCGTGTCCTAATTAACTGATTAAATCACTGACTGTTTGCCAAACTGACAAGGCCTTGGTGCGGCTGAAACGTTAACTTAAACACTGACACCCCACTGAACCCCAGACCCTGTGCTGTGCTGATGGGGGAAGTAACAGAACTCTCAACAGGCTACTTGGGTGGATCTGATTGTGGAAGAGATGGAGGAGGTGGGCAAGGCACTGGGGAAGGACTTTTGCTTGATTTGGGTGGTGGTGTAGATGGTGACGGTCAGTTACAGGCTTCAGCAAGACAGCATACGGCACCTAAGATGAAACATGTCCATCACAACGTGATCCACAAACATATATATCGTCTGTTACGGCTGGTGCAGCTTTCTGTATGGGAACGCTTGATGCACACATCAGTATGCTATTTATCCCTTGTTTTCTGCTGCTATCAGAGCAGGGCTGTTGATTTCCTGTTAAGACATTTGGAGTTGTGGGTGTAACATTGTCAGTGGCTGTAAGTCTGACAAGCTCAGGGCAGTTTGTTCTCATAAAAAAAAACCCAATTTGGTTATGTTTGTGTATCGATTATCTCTAAACTTCCCTTCCATAATGATGGACAAGCACAGAATATTGTTTGGAAGTTCATTTATATCCAAACAGTAACAGCCCTGATGTAATGCCACTGAATAAGATACCATCCATCCATCCACCCATCCATCCATCCATCCATCCACCCATACCTGCTTGTCCTATTCAGGGTTGCAGGTGGTCTGGAGCCTATCTTGGCGGTTAAGGGCGCAAAGCAGGGGATAACCCAGGATGAGGCGCAAACCCATCGCAGGGCACACTCCACACACCATTCATCCATCCATCCATCCATTATCTACACTGCTTTATCCATCTGGGTCGTGGGCAAGCTGGAGCCAATCTCAGCATCATCGGGCGAGAGGCGGGTTACTCCCTGGGCAGGCCGCCAGTCCACCACCGGGCCACACCATTCATACCTAAGGATAGTCTGGCAACTCCATATCACCTTAAAATCAAGCAGTAGTCTTCAGAGGTGTGAGGCGATCATGCTAAGCCCAGCGTCACCATGCTTCTCTGAGCAAGATACATAATAAATAAAAATTGATTGAAAAGACTTCAGACATATTAAATAATGCAGTGCTTGAAGTGGGAGGAACAGGTGCTGTTACTGCCCTTGATATTCAGTACGCAGTACCCCAGTACTCTGAAGAGCTGCTGGTACTGCCTACCGGTGGGTAGCAGTGACTGGTGGGCATTACTCTCCAGGAAGTGTCCAGGGGGGAGGGCTTGGGTTGGGACATGTATACAGTCTCACAGGGTGAGATGTGCACGGACATTTATACATGCATCACTGAACAGCAGGGCAGGTTCCACACAATATCTCTGACTCACATCCACACACACAGACACCTGCACTTTGCGTCAGTATAAATAAAGCAGAAATAGTTACTGCAGCAGCCTTATGGTTTGATGACGTTCCCCCTCACACAGTGATTTAAAGCATCATAAGTTCCTTTTATGTGTCTGAACATCTGATTTCATGGAGTAGTTGATATGTGAGACCCATTGATTCAGCAGTGATGCAGACCTCAGTCATTCTTCCTCATAAGATGGCATCCAGTCCTGTTTCTATGGCAACCATACCATATGAGTTTGGCAGTTTGCATCCTAGATTTCCTTAAAGAGGGAGTTTCTCATTATGATGCTGTCAGTCATGTAATCATATACATACAGACATATATTTCTGCATATAAATGCATACGCACACACAGATATATATGTGTGTGTGTGCGTGCAGTTTATATTTTTAAGGGAAGTCAGTGCATTCAACAACTTACCATAAGGCGTTCTCACCTTTTAATATTTCATTAGTTAAGACACTTCTGATACATGATGTATGAAAGAAAGTCCAAAGTAACACCTATCCTGGATTTAACTTTTTCAAGATTGTTTGTGCATGTACATGTGTACATGTACTGCCAAGTGACGAGTGTATAGACTTTGCCCATTGGGTCAAACTAATCTTAACACTTCAGGGATTTTCATTTGTGTGGGTCCCCTTCACTCTGCCAAGATCGCCATCAACAGACACATGTGAGCGGCTCTCCGCACAGGCCGGTGGATATTGACCGACAACGGCCCATTGGGTCCTGGTTTCTGGGACTGGACTGAGGCCGCGTATATCCGATTACGCAGCTGTTTCTCTCTGGCAACCCAAGCCCAGGTTTTATGGCCTACTGCCCTGCCTCACAAGTCAGTTTTAGTTATCTATTATTTTTATTTATGTCTCCCACAACTAAACACTACATATGAAAAGTGACAGTATCAGTACTAGTTGATATAGCTGAACTTAGGTGACTATTGAAATAACTAACTTGACTCTCACTCTTAAGGAGTATAAGTGATAAACTGGCACAGTGACACAACGAAGAGAAACTTCTCCTTTCAACTGCAACTTCCCACTGACAAAGGCAGAAACGGCCTCTTTGCTCAGTCATCAGCGGCTCTCACCCGACACCGCGGCAGCTGCTGTCTCCTCTCCCGGTGTTGGACAGCAAGAACTGCAGATACAACCCAGGCTATTTTAAGAGGCCGGGAGACAGAGATAAACATAGAGAGAAGGACAGAGGAGAGGAGAGGGACACGTGTTGTTGAGAATGAAGGGGGAGAGAAGGGCTGACAGAGAAAGAGGAATTTTGAAGGATAAAAAAGCTGATGATTGCTGAGGGTTTGCTGGGAGTCTGTGACAGCCAAAAGAGCAGGAGGAAAAGGGGAACTGAGGAGGCAGATAACAGCTAACAAATGTCACAAGAGAGGATATGCAGATGTAGGTAGCATTGAAGTTAGACCTACAGACTTAGAACACAAAGATTATTAGGACCATATCTTTCATGGTGCAGTTCAAGACTGATGAAACTGATAGAGGGTGGAAGTTACTTTGATAAAAGAATTTGCTAAAGAGACTGAGAAACGTGGGAGGACAGGCCGGTGGCAGCGTGGTCACCTGCAGCTGTTGTGTTTGTCAGAGATGGAGCAGCAGGCATGGGATTACCCCCCCCCACCCACCCACCCCCTCCCGCTCGCCGCATTCCTCCTGCAATCCGCACAGCTTATTTATAGAACCTGATACACTTCCTACAGTTTGCAATGTCCATACGGCAGGTCAGTTTCCTCTTGGTATGCATGCGTGTGTTTTTCGTTCGTTCTGAAGATAAACACTCAAAATATCTGCCTTGGTGTTGCTGACTAGAGCTGAGAAGTACAAGACCTATCAGTCCAGGTGGGTCTTTTCAGGTGGCGATTCCCTCAGCAAGCTTCAGCGGCGTTTGTGGAAGCATGTGTGATTGTGACCACACAGCAATGACACATTCTCCTGCCATCCCATCATACTGTATCCAGAAGGACTACCCAATGTACCCCTGCGTTGTAGCCGTCTATAGCTTTCTGAGTGGCAGCAGGTACCGGGCTGCTTTAAAGAACTTCCCCTGCACCTAAAAGGTACATGTGGATGGATAACACTGAAAATATTTCAGCTATAAAAATCACTTTGGAAAAAAGCTTCCATTAACGACTTACGTAAAGTCATCTATTTAAGTTCTAAAATTACTTAAACTTTCCCTGGCTTTTATTACAAAATCCTTTTAACCACAAAACTTAGTGAAGAGCACATCTAATAGGTGAACATACAGCACAGCATGCAAACACTGGTGAACAAGAAATCACCAAGAAAACCCTTTAGATACCTTTTGCTCTTTGCTCTATCTCCCTCTCTCACTTCCCTCTTCCTCTTTTGACTGTTTTTTTACTTCTCTGTTGGCTCTCTGGTTTGTTTTTTTGCTGTTGTCTCCCTCGTCTTCATTCCCCTCTCCCTCTCTGTCCACTGTCTGTCCGAGGCAAGCGTCAGTGTCTGGCTAAAGCAAGGTCTTGCCAAGGTATGAAATGTGACCATCATCGCCCCCTAACCCTCCACCTACATCTCCAAATTCAGACACTCCTCCCTGCTATTCTATATTCAGTAAAGTTACCACCCTCCTCCACAGCCCAGGCTCCATCACCAGCATCTCCCCCAATGTCCCCTTATGGCAGGAGAAGAAGGAAAAGGGATGCACAGCATTGGAGAACCATGTGTGTTGATAAGTGTGAGTCATTGTGCCCCTGAATGATTCCATTTTCTTCATGAAATAGCTTCATCTTCAATGTGTATTTTGGTCTCGTGTGAAATTATTCATAACCTCAAGAGGATGTTTGCGTTTATATATAACTTTGAAAATGGAAGCACATAATTTAGATGGCTGAGAAGTTAAATTGGTTTTAAGGGGCAGGCATAATTGATAATAAGGTTTAAGTTTTGAACTGATGGAGAGTGTATGGAGGTAAATGGCTGATGTGTTTGTAGGCTGGTAAGCAAAGCCTGTCAAAAGAAACCCCCCAACACCCTCGTTTAATCAGTGTGAGTTATTTGCCAATTTATAAAACACAGATACTATACTGCTGCGTCACCTTAATAAAAAATCGCATTAGGAAGTATCGTGGAGTGAAATGACTGACATTCCACGAATACATTAAAGAGCAATTAATATCAGTACTGTAGTTGTCCCCTTCGCTCACGTCGTAATAAACCATACACTAGCGCTCGCTAGCCCCAGCGTCAGCTGTACGGTGACGCACTTCCGGAAGCTTTACATGGTAACTGTGGCTGGACTGACGCCGTCGGTACGAAGTGGGCAAGTCAGCGAGTCTGCTAGAGCAGCGGTTTCCGGGCTACAAATCCAGCAGTAAATATGGCGGAGGATCTACTGGAAGTGGTGGAGAAACTCCAGTCAAGGCTCACGGAAAACCAAGAGCCTCGGAAGGTAAATGTCGGCGCACCAGCGGGGGCAGATGCTCGCCGGGTGTGGGGGTCGCTGGGGCGGACTGGGTTGCCAGGCACCCTAAGGGAGCGATCCGTGCCCGTACTGGTTTTTAAAGATCACGTCACGGATTATATTCAGATCGCGACGCAGTTTAAATCAGCCAGATGGTGGAGGGGTTGTGTAAACACTGGCCTGTTAGTGAAGCAGCGCATTGCTTACTTATACCTTTTGCAGTTACATTTGGAGCAGAACAAGGCACAATTTATGCGACCTTTAATACGATGGGAGCAGTTTGGACGCTCAGTTCAGTGTGCTAATAAAATGACAGCCCCGGAGATAGGTACACAATTACAGATTGACAGCAGCAGAAACAGGCTAGAGTGGCTATTATATTGTATTGTTTTCTGAATTTGAAAATAATTCTCTGTACAGTCGTGTCTGAACGGTTCTATAAAAACGTCTTTTAGAAACAGAGCCCATTACATTTTCTCGCTGGAATAGCATAAAATATCTACTCAGACAAAGGGATTTCTACTCGGTTAGTCCCCAAGTGACCTGTTAGGATTTTTTGCTACCTGATAGTCTTGGTAAACACGTCCACATCTGATTCTTCTTGGCCCCATAAAGGACGCCCCTGATGACGCTGTGACTGTGCGTCAGAATGATAATAACGATAATAATAAAAAAGAGCCTGAGAAAACAGGTGGCTGCCCTTCGCCGACAACTTACTCTACAAAGAACAAGTTGAGGGAGGCGTAAAAACAATTTCCCCACGCGGATCAATAAAGTATCAATTATTATTATTATTAAAAGTGCTCCCCTCACCCAAGCTTCATGTATGAGAAGCTCAGTAAGTGGGGCATGTTATCATTTCAGCCGTAAGTGTGCAAGTGACATGTTAAAGACTAATACAAAAAGTCTAATACAAAATGTATACAGTTCTTAGGCACTGGCTTTATTGTTAGTTATAGACTCATGGTGATATATGCTATCCTTAACAAATATGCTTCACCAGGAGGAACGTTCTCTCATTCTCTTCTTACAGCTGCTGAAGACTCTGAAGAGGTTGGAGGGATTGCCTATGACGATAGATATATTGGTGGTAAGACGAGGGGATTAGGGTAGCACACGCACAGATAACACGCACAGAGAGCTCTCACGCACAGATAACACGCACAGAGAGCTCACACACACAACACAGATCACACACATAGATCACACACACATGGGATGCTGAGGTAAGATCGGAGGGTCTCTTCCTGCATGAAGGGATCCTTCTGTTTCACCCGCAGGGCTCATTAACATGGTAACATAATAAGCTGTGGGTTCACATAATCTGTGCAATCAAGGCTATGTAATGAGCTGAAGACTGATTTGTGTATATCATTATTATGAGAGCTTATTTATTGGCCATATGAGTCTAACAGGCAAAATTCCCACAAACTGGACACAGGCTACATATAGGCAGAAGTTAGGGATTGACCTTTGGAAACTTCATCTTCTCTTCCTTTTATGTCTGTTATTTGACAGTGTTTCCTTATACACAGCTTCCGGTGTTTCCTGACATTTAAACGCCATGCTTAAGGCTACGACCTGACAACCTCCTGGGGATACGATCCTGCTGCCATCTTGTTGCTAGTTCTGTTCTTTACTTTGTGAAATTCTGGTGTGTGTGTGTCCCCCTCCCCCCCCCCCCCTTTGCAGGAGACCGGGGTCGGCAAATCCGTGAACTCCTTGAGGAAACATGAAACTGTGGGACCAATGGCCAAGACCCTGGTGGCTAGATGGAAGATGTTGGTTCCGCAGCCTGTGGAGAGGTGGGCTTGCACTGGGAATGGGCGGCCTGGTGTTTGTGCCTGCTGACGAGCAGTGAGGCTTCCAGATGAATCGATGGCCTTTCAAATTTACTGCTGAAGCAATTTACTCGCCTGTTAGGTTCAAGATTATTACAGATGGTTTATTTAATTTAAAAACCTGTACTTAGAAAACTTATGGAAATATATCCTTTAATCAGGGTCGATTGTTAAAAATATTAAAATCCTCAGAAATGTGTCTTGTCTTGGCTACCTCCTCGATTTTTATCAAATGCAAATCATTTGCGTGGAATTGACAGACATTGAACTGAAGTGCTGTAAAATAAATGCTTCTGTGAAGCGAACATATGTATGCATTTGAATAATCGCACAGGCCTTCGCTGCCCACGCTCCAACTGTGCACACCAGCTCCTCAGAGCGGCCTGCTGATCGTATCATTGTAGGACGATACATTATTTGTAACACTGTTTCAATTCTGCCGTCCCAGACCACCCGCCGGCAAGGAGGCAAGGGGTCACACACGGGGAGGTGAGAGCGGGGGCCGCAAGCGGCACCGAGAGCCGTCTCCGGAGCAACCACAGTACGAGGATGAGCATCAGGATGAGGAAATGCTGGATCACCAGCAGCAAGAGGAAGAGGAGGAGGAGGAGGAGGGAGGCTCGCAGTATCACACTGGCTCCCCCTCGTCGCCTCTACATCACCAGTACAGCCCCCAGCGCGTGCACCGCGGGCACCATTCAGATGGCTATGAGAGCCCCCACGCGGAGGAGGAGGCTCTGACCCCCCCACCTCGCAAAGAGGTCCGGCACTCGAAGCAGCACAAGGAGCCAGGCAGGGCCCAGAGCTCTCGCGGCGACCGGCGGCCAGAGCGCCGGCATCAGCACGGCCAGAAGGGCGGCGCCGAGGGGAAGAAGCGCAGCGCGGAGGGCGACCGGCGGCCTGGGGCCACACACAAGTCCTCCAAACACGGTGTCAGGGACATGAAGAAGGAGAAGAGAGCGGCGAGCGAGGGTGAGTGCGTGCGTGTGTGTGTGTGTAGGTGTGTGTGCGCATGCCATGGGGTGCCCAGTACCCAATTACAGGTTGTGAAGGGTGATCGTTCACTCCATCTGCGATCGCTTCAACAGCCCCGTAACCAAAATAATGTTCCCACACCCTGAAGCCGCAGTCCTTCCCCTAACCTGACTTTGTCTGTTTGTTAATCCCATCTCCTGATCCCAGATTTCCCATTTTCTCTGCCTTTAGCTGTGTCGTGTCCTGCCTGTTCAGCTACAGTTCAGCTGTATCTGTAAGATTTCAGCTGATTCCATGCCACAGTAACTGAGAGAGAAAATGTCGGCCGCAATGCTGCATGGACCCAGCGGGGCGGCGCTGTTTGGCAGTATGCCTGGGCATGCTCACATGCCCAGACTTCTCTCCTGGAAATCTTATTCTGGTGCCCTGAATTTCTGATACATTCCAGTTTGTTTTTTTTACAGTTTTAGCTTTGAGACAGAGTGACACGTGTGATGAGCTCTACTGTCTTGGGCTGTTTTCACTGTTTTCTTCCTTCCCTCCCCCTCTCGGCATTTGTTTTAGCCCCGTCGCAGGACCGTCGGCCTTCCCCAGAAGTGCCACGGGGTGGCGACAAAGAGGAGGCATACGAGGCCCCGACCATGTCCTTCGAGTCGTTCTTGACGTACGACGACCCCACACCGAGCAAGAAGAAGAAGAAGCCCTCCCGTCCTGGGCACACCGCTGCCCCCCCCGCTGCACACGCCACGCCCCCCAAACCAAGCAAGACCAACGGGATGAGCACAAAACGTCCTGATCCGCCAGCCGAACCCACCCCCACGCCGCCCACCCCAGAGAGACGCCGGAAGGTGAGTCGGCTCTTGCGTCAGTCTGGCTCATTGCCAGCGATGCTTTTGCTCCTCTCACTCTGGCCGCTGTGAATGCTGCCCCATCTGCTCCTCCTGCCCCCCCCCCCCCCTGCCCCCAGGTTATCGACGTGGTTCCCGCTCTCCCCGAAATCCCGCTGCCGGCCATCCAGCCCAACTACCGCCCCCTGCCGTCCATCGAGGTCACCCCGCTCTCCCCCCAGCGGCGGAAAGGTATCACCTGTCTCACCTGTATCACCGCCTCCTCTGCATCTGGCTGTCTGTGGCCATTATGAAGCTGATACTGGGTGGTGTTTTTTCAAACTTGTTATACTGCCTACCACCATTACGGTGACACGTAAATGCAGAGATACCTCTGCTTATCACTAGAGGGAGCTCAAGTACCACTAGTGGTACACATACCATAGCTTGAGAACCGCTGCCTTAAGGTCTGTCTCAGGTTTGACTCCCCTACTGTCTCCACCCCTACTTTCTATTATAGTTCCAGTATCGTGTGATGAGGAAGATGCGGGCTTCACTGGCCGGCGCCTTAACACCAAGATGTCGGTGTATTCCGGCGCAAAGACGACCTTCCTGCCAAAGATGATAAGCCTGTATGAGCAGTGCATCCGAGTTCTACAGAACAACATTGACTGTGAGTCTTGCTGCTGGTCACATGACCCTGTTGATCTGGTTTTAACACGGCACAGTTTTGTGTTGACAGTAGTGAGTGACTGTGCTGACAGTAGATCTGCCATGCAGTGCCCTGTTTGTTGGTATATGTGTGTCAGTAGTAACTGGTATGGCACATTACATATACGCACTAATAACGAATAACAGTGAAGGCTGTATTTTGTAAAAGTGACTATGGATTTTGACTTTTGTATCAGTGTCATTTATGTGCAACATTTATATGATAACATATTGTTGCATTATGGACTGTGCACTAATGGGTGTGTGTGTGTGTGTGTGTGTGTGTGCGCCCTAGCAATTGACGAGGTGGGGGGTGTGCCCTACGAGATTCTAGAGCCTGTTCTGGAGAGATGCACTCCTGAACAACTGTACCGCATCGAGCAGTGTAACCAGGTACCACAGACACACACGGACACACACAGACACGCACATGCGCTCCCTCCACACCTGTTCAGCTCACTGCACATAGGGTAATGTTATGTGGTGAACACAGCCCCGTATACCGCAGCGTTATGCCCTGTGTGTGTGACACAGCTGCAGAGCAGCACACACGGCACGTAATGCGGAATAACGTGGTGTGCAGTGAATGTGCACAGCAGCGCCCCCTGTGGCTCCTTCCGCAGTGCTTCATGGAGGAGACGGATGAGCTGTGGATGCGGCACTGCCAGCGCGACTTCAAGCACGGGAGCCCGCAGGAATACGAGTCCTGGCGTGAGATGTACCTGCGTCTGCACGACGAGCGCGAGGAACGCCTGCGCATGCTCACGCAGAACATCAGCTCCGCCCACGCCAACCGGCCCAAAGGTACTGCTAGGGCCTGCCTCCCCCCACCCCGGGGGTCACCCCGTGCAAGATGGGAAATGCAAAAAGTAGCATTCCAATGTACCCATACTTGTACTCATGCAAATGGCAGATAAAAGATCATAGCATTTCACCTCAATCGCGTCTCGGACAGGCCGGCAGGTGAAGATGGCGTTCGTGAACTCCGTGGCGAAGCCCCCCCGTGATGTGCGCCGCCGACAGGAGAAGTTCGGCACTACAAGCGGCGGAGGGGCGTCTGGCTCCGGCAACAGTGCAGCAGTTGGCATGTCTGCCCCAGCTCAGTAAGGAACCTTCTAGAAACTCTGATGGGGGTGGAGGTCATATTTTACCTGCTGCAGGCAGACGGATGCTTCTGGGTGCCTCTCCTCCCCCATTAACCCCCGTATAACATAATGGGAACACTTTCTTTTATCAGAATGCGGACAGCTACCCTCTGCAGCTCCCAGCCTGGTGACTCCGGCGGACCTGCCGAGATCAGTCTCCCCCCACCTCCCCGCTTCTCCACTGGGGGGCATAGCAGTTCGGGGAGTGCCCACAGCGCTAGAGACAAGCCACAAGTCAAGAGTGAGTGTCACGGTCGCGGGGCAGGATTTGGGATGTCTGTGTGCCCGCGTCTCTGTCTGTGGCTTCATGTGGCCTGTCTGTCTGCCTTGCAGAGATTGCCCCCATGATGGCCAAAACTATCAAAGCTTTCAAGAACAGGTTCTCTCGCCGATAGAGGAGGGATCAACATGAGAGAGAGAGAGAGAGAGAGAGAGAGAGGAGGTGGAGAAAGAGTGGATCCCGGCGGCGCCCAGACTCTTTCCCTTTTAAATTTTAAAATGAAAAGCGACACAGGAGATGAGCAGTATGCTGCTTTTACAGACGCCCCCGCCTTCCTGTGGAACATCGTGTCCTGCCTAGTCACACGGGCACCACACACACACAGACACACACACGCACACACAGACAGACATACACACACATACACACACCGCATTCACTCATGGGCGCATTTCAGATGAAACACAAACCCGCTCGGATCGGCCGCTATTGGGCAGGTTTGTACCGTTTTGCCATGTGCTTCACCTCACTTCACCATGGTGAAAATCACCCGGGTGTCTCTGTGTCTCAGAGTCCATTGTGAACCGAGTAAGAGGGAGTGTTAGTGAAAAATGAATAGGAATAGATGGAGAAAAGTATGGTAAGGAGGATTGGGGGCGGGAGGGTAGGCATGGGAGTGAGGTGACGCGGGGGGGGGAGGGGGGGGGGATATGGGGGGTTTGAAGGTTTTTGGAAATGATGTCAGAAGAAAAGAGTGAGCTTTACTCTACTGTATTTATTTCTGTAACGGGGCCCCGTACTCTGAAGCTGGGTCCTGTGATAGTGGATCAATATAGTAATTTTAATAGATTTTAATAAATGTTATATGGACATTTTTAATAAAATCAACCAGTTGCCCTCAAAGGGATTCTGCAGTCATTGATTTGTGTATTTTCTACATTCAGTTTTAATTCTTTTTTTATTATTAATTTCCAGGACATGGGCTTGGGGATCGTGGGGGGCGAGCATGTTCCTTGGTGTACAGGAATATTTGTAACCTGCCTGATAATGATGCAGTTCTATTAAAGAAGACACACAGAAATGTACAGCATTCATGAGTGGCGTTTAGAGAGAGCTTTGCTCAGGTAATCTTATGATGCATCGGCGAATGTTGCTTATAAACAGTCTCCATGTTTAATTTTCATTTTATCTTCATCAAACTATGATGAAATTGGATACTTCTGCAAAATGACAAGAATATATTTAAAACATAACTTAGAAACCTGGATTGTCAGTCCCCCATCATGTTGTTGTTACTGTCTTTTAAACAGGGGGTATTATTATGCTGCAGGCCTAATCCAGTTTGGATGCTGGGTATGATTTTGATGTGCTGTCGCTTTTTTGCAAGTTCACCACCAGTACTGTAATTGCATGCAATTTGACTAAAAACCGCAAGGTGGTGCTGCCGTGCGGTTTCTTGGACATTGAACGTGGAGCCTGGGACCAAACCTTGATCGTAAGGTGGTTGTGTGTCACTCGTCTTTCTTGATGAGAGAAATGGATGCTGATAGACTGCATCTGATGAATATTACGCAGTCTAGCTACCCCAAAAGAGGAATCTTCCTGTTTCTACGTATGGCGACAGTAGATTAACATTTGCTACTGTTTACTGGTGACATGCTGAAACATTTTCACAAAGAATAAAAAACACTGTCCATAAAATGGCGATTTTGAAATCGAATACAAAATGAAGCCCTGAAAGATGGGTAGAACTTTGTACAACCTCAGCATTTAAGTACAATATCAACTTTAGGACTTTTAACGATAGGGGAAAATAATGCGAAGAGCGAAATGTTGATTGGAGAATTACAGTCACGTGTCATGAAGCTTTTTCCAAGATCACGTGGGCAGAGTCGAAACACGCTGTCTCGTTTTGCTACTCTGCAGTTTAGGGAAGCGCAGTGGGTAACGTTATTGGCGTCTGTTAGTCCCAGAAATAACGTGGTGTCTTTTGTGACTTTGTGTCATGTCTGGTCACGGCCACGGCCACGGGGGCCACAGTCACGGGTGTGGATGCGAGGGTGAGCACGAGCCAGCGGAAAGGGGCCTGGAATACGGGCTCTACAGGCGCATTGACATCGAGAAAGTGCAGTGCCTGAACGAGAGTCGTGAGGGCGATGGTAAACTTGTTTTCAAACCTTGGGATCAACGCACCGACCGAGAAAAGGTACCGGTGATCAGCTGATTAAGTTTAAGCTCTTACTCTGGAAGTACTCTTTATACTTCTCTATATAAATTTAATATATTGCGCCTATAGGGATCGTGGCGTATTGGAAAATAAGGGACGGATGGGAACTCTAATTGTGCTTGTGTTAGTGCAACTGCGACGTCACAGTAGCCATTTTGGCTCAAGTGTCACATTTTCAGACTAATGTAGGCCTATTAAAATACAATATAAAGTTAATAATTTTGATAATGCACAATGCATACAGAATCTTGGAATATGTGACCTGTTAGTTTTGTCTTTTTTCAGAAAGCAGCTGAACTGTATGGGAGGAAAGAAAATGTGCTTTGAGATGAAACTTGATGATCTTTTGCTCCTCTCCTCCACAGTATGTTGACAGCGATGCTGATGAGGAACTCCTCTTCAACATCCCGTGAGATGCTCCGACACGCATAGCCGTCACTGGCATGCTTAAATTGGCATAGTAACCGTAGTACATAGTGTTTTTTCCCCTTGCCCTCTCTTTCTAACAGAGTGGCATGTTTGTGTGTATTTTGGGTCCCCCAAGATTCACCGGCAGTGTGAAATTGAAAGGGATCATCATTGCTGGCGAAGATGACGACTCACACCCTGCTGAGATGAAGCTGTGAGTGGTGATAAAGCATTGGTCCATCTGACCAGCTTGTCTGTTTATGACAGCTACTGTTTATTAGAACAGGGACAAAGAAAAATCTACTTGGCAAAACAAAGACAGTATTTTACTCTGATTACTTAGGCATACAGGAAAGGGGTTTGTATTTTGAATTGAATTTACTGTGCCTTTCGTTAATGCTAACCTAAGCATCGCTAATGAAATGTAGCTGCAGATATTAGTTTTGCACACTGCTAGTCTCCCTGGATGTGAGTGTCAGGCAGATGTCCGCAGCCTGCCAGCCTGGCGCAGATATGCCCGTCATTGCCGCCGTCTCACTGTGATGCCGCAGCATATGTGAGTCCTGGTGTCTGAGCTCTCTCGCTCCCAACAGGTACAAAAACATCCCCCACATGTCATTCGACGACACGGGCAGAGAACCTGAGCAGGCGTTTCGGCTCAACAGGGACCCGCTGGCGCAGCTGGAGTACCCGACTAAGTGAGGTGGCGCCCGTGTGTACTCTCACATGATGATGTAGTGGGTCACATGACCGTGCCAAGTCCCCCCGCTAAATGGTCGTGTGTTATTAGGATAGTACATGCAGCTAATAAAGAGTGAGTGTGATATAACAATCATTGTTTTCAGGCACCCCTAGCTTCGGGGCTAATGCTGGGAACAATTAACCCATCCATCCGCTTTTTATTTTTAACCCCACACCCCTCCGAATGTCAGCGCCCCCAATCCCATCATCCCGTATGCTCTCCCCCCCCCCCCCCCAGGATTGCGCGCTTTTCCAACGTACAGCACCTGTCCATCCACTTGTCGCGGAACTTCGGGGCAGAGTCCACGCGTGTCTATTACATCGGCCTGCGTGGCGAGTATGCAGAGGTGAGGTGAACGCTGCTGTTTCCTCATTGTCCTGGGCCTGCTTCACCCTTCACTTTCACACTGTTGTCTGCTTATACCAGTTTTGATCTGAAGTTGTGCTTCATTGGTTAGGTTGACACTTTTTTCTTTTCCCTCAAAAGTGCTTAGGAATCAAACATTTGTTAAGCATATGGGGAGTTTGATTCTGTATCTCTAACTACTCTTTTTATATTCCGCTAGTGCCCCCTACTGTTTGTCCTATTGCTCCCCCCCCCCCAATTTCACTGTGTTCCTCCAATCACATGTCAGAATAGAACTTGAAACTATTGTCCTTTTACATCGAACTCACAGGCTCACAGGCACGAAGTGACGATCTGCAACTACGAGTTGGCAGCAAACCCGGCAGATCACAAGGTGGAAACACTCACTCCACAGACGCACTTTATCTCCTGAGGAAGATAAAGATTATCAGGGTGAGAGAAAGGAAATGCGAAACGTGATGCAGTGGGGAGTGGCAGTTGAGGCAGAAGGATGAGAGAGGCGCGTGAAGAAGCTGTAAGCAGGTCTCACCAGTCCAAGGCTGCAGAATGGATTTTTGCCGGATATTTGTACAGCGCCAAATTTGCTGCATAATTTATAATAAAGGGTGGTCGCTTCAGTGTTTCCATTTTTGCTGTGAATGACTTGTCACATTTGGTTCATGGATATTTCAGTCCACAGAACACACATTGAAATTTGCAACTTGGCCCATTTCTGTCTGTTCGTTTCACTGCTGCAAAGCCGCTTGAGTGTATTTTGCAAGAATATAACGTTATGTGTACTGAACCTGTTTTGGTGTTGAATCTAGTTCCTTAACCACCATGCTCCATTCAGCCCATGCAGTTTTCTCGTCAAGTAAAATTACTGCACAATAAAACGATAGGATTTGTGCTAAAATAAACGGCTGTTTTTTCCCTTCTCGTGCATTTTCATTGCGTCCTTACTCCCACGCGCGCAAAGCACCGTCTCGTGGTCGTGTTGCGATAGGAATGCTGCGCTGTATCCAAACTGGCTGCAGCGGAGCTGCGGGACCGGCTTTTATTTATTGCTTCCCAGCCTCTGCGACGGCGCTTTATGTCATGTCGGAAAACATTGGGGGGAACTCTGACGTCACTTATATTCAAATGCCCCAAAACTAACAATATTAAATAACGGTTGGTGCATGTGCAGAGTCCGTGTCACACCGTGGAAGTGCCGCATCCAGAGCGAGTCGATTGAACTCTTTAATTTATTAGTTAATGCGGTTCTCTGGCGAAACACTACAGGTTGTATATATTTACATGCATAATCAACATATGTACCCACTTAATATCATATAATGCTCGTTTCATTATACCCTTTAGGATATTCAAATATTGTTTTAAGAACGGCACGTCAATTGCATTCATAAAAACTTTAAAACATCCTGGTATTTATGTTTATTTAAAAAGACATGGGAATAAAAATCGAAAACATCTGATTTGTTGTTTTGTGGTGTGGTGTTACGTTGTAGAGATTGCCGGCTTGTTTCTAAAAGAATAGTTTTGTTAAATACACCTAATCGCACTGTTATTGGTGATAGTTCGCAATGGCCGCCGTGCCGGAGCCGCGGTCGGAGGGCGTGTGGGCGCGATGATCTCACTCGGGTCTGCGCCGCCCCTCTCCGGCACCAGTAGCGGAAGTTCCGCTGTGATCTGGGATAGTGAGCGGTGAGTACACGGTTCTGCGCTAGCGGGCCTCGGTGATACATTGTAGTTTCGTGCCGATCAGACTGACGCTGACTCGGAGCGGCTCTCGCAAATAGGCAGGTGGGCATCGGGGAAGCGCGAAATAGGAAGTACAGGCTCGAAGCAGACTTTTTACCGGATTGGGTTGGGATAACTAATGAGCGAGATTACAGATTCGGCTGTATGGCTACTGGTTCATTGTCGGAATGTGCTGCTCTGCTGTGTTAGAAAGGGCTCTTTGAGGGGATGTAATACCCTATACGCGTTTGATTCAATGTAACTCATCCGCGTGACATTATCTTGTGCTAAATTTTTCCACCCAAATGACGAAGTGAAGCTCCTCATCCATTCCGATCCTCATTGTTTCTTCCTCCCCTCCCCCTCTTCCTCTAAATCCAGTGCACGGTTAATATTGTATTTCAGAGTGTGCAGTTCCTTCGTGCCGCTGTCAGATCCAAGGGTCAGTCTGTGTCCCGTCCACCCCGCGCGTCACCGTGCGTGCGAAATAACATCAGGTGCGCCGTGTGTTGCATGCTTTATGGCGCTTCTGTTCATCTCGAATTTTGTAAGCTGTCCAACTTGGGGCTCCTTTAAAACATCCAGCTGTAATGCAATTGCCTCTTTTGTTAATTATACGGTTTGCGCGATACTGAGTGGGCGTAGGAACCGAGAGGCGGCTTGACAATTCTAGGAAACTGATGCGAGCACAATGTCTTTGCTGTTCTCAACTGTTTACATCTTTCCCCTTATGTCGGTTTTTAGCCGACTGTAACACTTTGTTCTTTAAAGTGCGGAAAAGTACTGAAGAGGGGAAACTGTACCATGTGGCGAGCTATGGATTTAGTTTCGTAGCTGTGATGGATCGTGTCAGTCTGCTTTAGCAGGGAGGTGGTAGTAGTCGTGGCGACTAACGTATTTCTTGAATGACATTTTTAAGCACTTTGATTTTACTCCCAGCCATCGCTGCAATTGACGTTTAATGGAAATCAGATGAAAGCTCGTGATTTCGATGCCTGGATCAGGCGCACACAGTGCATCTCTGTATGCCGCGAGACGACCATGAGATCCCCCCCCCCCCCCCCGATAGCAATAAAAACGGCATAACTAAACATCACTGACGCCGAATTCAATTACCCGTCTCCCAGAGCCATTTACAAGGAGCTTATGACGGTATAACCTTTAATGAGGCCCGTGAGATAGAAATGGGATGCAAGGCCGATAGTCGTTTAGAGTCAAAGGAAACCTGCATCCGCACCGTCATGTGCCTGCATGTTTGAGGCAGTTGGAAGGTTTTATACATTTTACACTTTGTTTCATCTGGTTAGCTGGGGCTTGTCTTCACTGTGACCTACAGTTTAAGCCACATGTTCTGGTCGATTACATGAGCAGGGCCCATGATTCCTCCATTGCATTTCTCTAATTATTACTACAGCATTAATTGCAGCTGCTTGGCATTGCAGGAGCATCTGTCTGATCGGAGAGCTTGGTTGTGAAAGAGTCCATCGCTGATGCGGGGGCTGTTTGCCTGGTACTTGTCATGGTTGCGCATATGTACAGTGATTTTCAGGCACACGGCTTGAAAAATAAGCAATTTAGCCGAAGTTAGCAAGTCGAAGATGCATCATGTTGTTTACATGGGCCAGGGGAGGGAAAGAGCAGCTAGAATCTGTCCAGCGTCTTACATATTCTGTCTCGTTCCCCAGCGGCGTGAGGTGTTGTGGCACAGCAGGTAGTGAGGCGGTTAAGGATTTTTTTTGTAAATTAAACTCCCAGAATATTCCCTGCTGGCCCTCCCATAAGTAGCGCACGTTGGCCTCGCCTTCTGCAGCGTATGTGAGTACAATTTCAGTGGTTAGCTTCCTGAGTCACTTTGGATGTAAGCAGAGGAGTGAAGCTTAAGTATTTTTTTTGGAATGCAGTCCAGCAAATTTTATAATGTGCTTCAATTAGCGCTTGGTTTAGAAAGGAGCCGCTGGATGAAATAGGAGCTGAATATGAAAGGGCAAGTGAAAGGAAAACGGCACCGAATCAGGGTGGAATATTCCGGCATGTTCGGCTCTGCTGCTCCCAGGGTCATTGAGATGCATGCACTCTCTCTGTTCTCTGTTCTGCCTCTAACAGTGTTTTTCTGAGCTTGCTCGTCCCCCCTCCCTTTCTAACCCCCCCCCCCCCCCCATCTGTCTCCCCCACTTTTTACACACCTCTGTTTCTTAAAGGTGTCATTTTAAGGGTGGATTTACTCACTGTGACTCAGTATCAATAAATCACCCACTTGCTTTGGTATATAATATCTCCCCCCAATATTCCTCTTCAATGGTTCCCCTCTCATCCTGTCTTAAAAATACTATTTTATCCTTCAGTGGCTTATGTTCCTGCTTACCTGGAAGCGCTGGTATATTGATTGGCACATCAGTAAGGTACCTTTACATAGTAACATGGTGAATACAGGGTAGTACAGGTGACACACACTTCAAAACTTGTTTCGTTTTAAATCCTATGGATGTCATAAATGGGAAATCTAGCGATGTAGTTGGGGCTGCATGATATCACTTCGCAACATTTCCGTGAGTAACATTGCCGTGTTTATAAAACAAGGAGATAAACCTACCTGAAATCAACTGTAGCCAAATAGAACTTGTTATATCTACCAACAGAGTGTGTCAAGTTGGTGGTGTAGCTGTTAGCTGTGTCAACAAGCAGGGCCAGCAAACGCAGTGTGATCGCGCATGTGTGCGATATATATATCGTCCAGTCCTACAACGCAGTGTTAAAAGTTAAATCGCACTGAAACAGTCATTGGAACACCATTTCAATGATTAATAGTCCTACACTTTCTAATATATGTCAATTTTCCTGCATTTTTGCTTATCATGGGTTATTTTTCTCTTGTGCCTTTGTTTTGTTAGTTAAAATATAACCTTGTGGGATTCTGTTACAATTCACTCATTTAGCAGGCAGTTCTGTTCAAAGCTGCATGCACGTCATTGTCAGCAAGTATGCGGCAGATGCGGAAGTCAGCAGAATGGGTGACTCCTGTGGATGATTGTTCGTTTCAGTTCGGGGGAAAAAATTTGGTTACAATGAAGCATAAAGGAGTCAGTTTCGAACTTGTCAGTCTTTTATCCAAAATGCAGCATAATCGAGCATCTAGATGATGATTTTAATACTGGTTTGACCTTGAGGTTCATTTAGTCCAAACATTTAAAGGAAATTGACGATGACTGTAATTGGGAAAGAATCAGCGTTCAGTGGAAGCATGCAGGGTGTCTCTGCCTGCTGAATCGTTCACATTCAGAGAGGGTTTGTAATGTAGTTCACACAAGTAAGCACTCTACATGTGACCAGTTGGCATGAAGATCTTGGTGTTATAAAAATGTTAATTTTAGAGGGATATTAGATACTACAAGGAGTTTGTATATACTCTGTTAAATTCCTGCACTACGCGGCCAAAGAAATTACTTCTGAACTTGGGTCTTGAACTTCGTTAGGGGTCATTTACATAATACATTCTTCTCTTCTTTAACGTTGATAAATATTGCTAAACTGCAGCTTTTGGCTTAATTGTCATGCATGAAAAGCCTTGTTTAGGCATTTTGTGGTATGAAAGTTACAAACGCATATGAGCTCTGAATCTTCCGTTACAAAGACATACTTTACCTCCTTTTTTCTGTCTGCCCCAACCTTTTCTTTTCTACTTTATGCTTCTTGTTTTGACAGAAATGTGGTGAAGGAGGAATGTAAACTAGGGAGACTCCATCCTCATCTATTAGTTATAGTACTATGGTACTCTTTTCTCTTTATACCTGTACAGAAGTGCTTCGGCCAGCTAAAGGACTCACACTGGTTTGCTGGTGATCAGAATAAACTGGTAGAGCTACCAGGTAAAGTGGCTCTGTTATTAGTAACATGGGTGCTTCAGTTAGGCAGTTGCGTAAATAGATATGCAAGGCTGCAAATCAGCAGCTTTGATGCCTCATGACGTTCGTGGAATGGAGTAACTCATGCAGGGTGTGACCCTATTGTTCTAAAGTTTTTTTTTTTTCCCCCCCCTCTGAATTTTTAGCACCCCCTACAGTGTATGTGTGGCAACAACATGTCTGTGCCGCCGCTTGCTGAGGCCGTGACGGTATCGGGGTTGGAGAAGGAGACCGCTGCGGTAAGAGACCAGCTGGCTGTCTGTGTGGCACTTTGCCACCGTGCTGCAGTGTAGGCAATGCGACTGCAGTTCGGCCTTCATAATGCAAATACCCTGGTATTTGCGTAGTACTATGTGTCTTACCAGCGGCTGCATCGTAAAGCCGGTGTCGTTTTTCCGTACCTTGATAAATGGATCTAGAGCAGCGTTTTCCAGTCCGGTCCTCGAGGACCTTCAGACAGTCCACGTTTTTGCTCCTTCCCTGCCCAGGAGCTGGGCGGAAGCAGAATTGTGGACTGTCTGGCAGGGAGAGGGGAGGGAGTAAAACCGAGGACCGGCCGTAAGTCTCTAAGGACCAGGCTGGGAAAAACTGGTCTAGGGGCAACTAAACAAAGCCCGAATTACTGGTTACTGCAGTTCTAGTTTTATTCTAGGTTAAGCAGGACTTAATGTGAACAGCATTGCAGTGTGTAAATTCCTGTGATAGAATCACTGCAGTCCCTAATATTACTGCTGATTTCTGCGTATCCTAGTGAATCCTTTCGACTTAAGATAATTGTCAATAGGAAACCAATCGTAGAATCAAGGAATTGTAACATCATAGACAAAATGACTGGCTAGATGTATCTTTTGCAAATTTAGTGAAATTAGCAGTAATACCATATGGATATGACTGGGTAAATTTTACTGGAAATGAAAGTTACCATTAGAATGTTTTATAGTCCCTGCAAGAACTTCCAGCTGAATGTGAGGGAGGATTATCGTGTTAACAAGTCTAACGTGAGATTTTCATTGTGTTTAAAATCAGCTTTTGGTCAAAGGAGCTGTCTTTCTGAAACTAGAATGCCCTGCATTTGGAGCTAATGAATTCAGGAGGTGGATCAGGCAGAACATAGTCAATGTCTGTGGATTAATCTTGAGAAATAGGTCGACGTGACAGGCTCAGAATCCACATTGGGCAGAACTAAATTCAGGGATGTATTTGCTTACATCTACAACAGTGTATTTGCAGCAAGATTTTGCGAGCAGAGTTTTGTTTTGTGATGGTGTTTTCTGCAAATACATAACCATCTTTATGCTGTACATAAGTTTGTGATATTGTATGTTTTAAATAAGTGGCTAAAATAAATGTCCCACCTTTTTTTTTTTTAACAATGAGAGCTATGGTTACAAAGGAATTGCACCGGGGTCAGAGGGGGGGTCTCCCTGTGTGTATTTTGACTGGAAGTTGTCACAATCGACTAAAAGTGTTTTGGTGATTGACCAGTTGGCGATTAGTCTAGGATATACGTCTCCAGCCAGAACCAGCCTAGCCAATCCCTAAAATTTAGCTTATCTTTTTTAGTTTATCTTTTTTAAAGTATGTAACCTTGGTTTTGGTACCTCACTCTGAGGGTAGAAGCTGACCCATTGTCAGGGCCTTGATGTATGCAGAGCTAATCGCATCCTTTCTGTGATCCGTCTGAGCCGATACACTGAGCTTTCTGTCCTGTCTGCAGGTGATCTTCCTCCATGGGCTTGGAGACACAGGGTGAGTCCTTGGTCCATCTGTCCAGCTCCCCCCCCCGCAAGTTGACACTGACGGTTTTGGCTACAGTAGCTTTAGCAAAGACAAAGTCAAATGTCAGGACAAGCTAACAAACTAGGGAAAAAAAACAAGGCAAGCAGATACAATAAAACAAATGACTCTGATTCTTTCTGGTTATTTAATTGTAGTTAAATATGTAATTCTGTAACAGTAGGAAAACCTCTACACAGCTGTTAACTTTGCCTCTGTTCCTTGTGTCAGGGAAGGTTGGGCGGAGACCTTGATGTCGATCAGGCTGCCATACATCAAGTACATCTGCCCTCATGCGTAAGTCTGATCATTTTTGTAGTTCCGTGTGTCAGTCTTTGCCCCCACCCCACGCCCCGCCTGCTATGCTGACCCCGTCCTGTCCCCTGTCCCCTGAACTAAACGCTTCTCTCTCTGTTCATAGGCCCCTGATTCCTGTCACCATCAACATGAAGACGACGATGCCTGCCTGGTGAGTGTGCATGCACCTGCAGGCCTGTCTGCTTCTTTCTGTCGTTCATACATTTTTTTCCCCCAATTATCTAGTTATTATTCTGCTAGGTTAAATGTTTCATTTGATGTTGGCACTTGTGTTTTTGTTTTGCCATCTTGTTTTGTGTGAGACGAGCACATGTGCAGGGCAACGATGGTTAACCCTAAATAAAAAAGAAGCTATTGTTAAGGATCATGTAATTGCTTTAAAATGAGATAAAGTGAGGAGTGTGTGTGTGTGTTTCAGTGTAATCAGCATTGTTATATTTTTCTCCCGCCCCCCCCCCCCCCCCCCCCCCCCCCACAGGTTTGACCTGATGGGCCTCAGCCCTGACTCTCCAGAGGACGAGGCTGGCATCAAGCGAGCAGCAGAGAACAGTGAGCAGATCCTGTCTATGAGCTGGACGTGGTGCGCTAGGCGCTCCCCCATAGCTAACACTTATCTCTCTCGCTGGCAGTCAAGGCCATCATAGACCACGAGACTAAGAACGGGATTCCTGCCAATCGTGTGGTGCTGGGCGGCTTCTCTCAGGTGGGCCCGCAGTAGCGAGCAGCTCCTCAGCTCAGCCATTAAGACATTAGAATAGTAAATAATAAACTGTACTATTGGTTAAACTATTTTACATCATGTTAATAGCTTAAGCATTTTTTTTTCCTGAAATGAGTTATTCTAAGTCCTAATGTTGAGAAGTATTTAATGCAAAGTGATTCAAATTCATATTCTTTTGGGTATGGAACACTCTAATGATATTTAATAATTATTTCAGCACATTTATCTCTATTTTACATTCCTGTCAGTCTTGTGTGGGGAGCAAATTGTCATGTTTGTTTCTGTATTTATTTATTTATGAGAACGTTCACTATGCTTTCTAATGATGGCCAAAAGGACACTTCATGAACCATTTGCAGTATTTTCTGACCCCACTAGATGGCGCTTTTTGTTCAAAAATGGGCTCAAAGCAAACCAAGAGCACCATCTAAGGGGGTCAGATAATACAGTAAATGGTTCACAAAGCATCATTTTGGCCATCACTAGTGTTTTTTGTGATAGTATGCATTGATGTCTCCGTTTCTCTCTCTCTCTCTCTCTATCAACCCGACTTTGGCCTCCTTGCCACCAGGGTGGCGCATTATCTCTCTACACAGCCCTTACCTGTCAGCAGCAGCTAGCTGGTGTGGTCGCTCTCAGCTGCTGGCTACCACTACACAAGACCTTCCCTCAGGTTAGAGTTCTGCTTGGCAGGGTTTTATCAGGAAATGTATTTTTCACTGGTTCCATTGTTGACTTTCAAATATACATCTGAAAGATTTTTTGTGTATATATGTGTGTAATATATATTAATAGGGTATGTTTTTGTGGTCAGTTGCCATCTGCTCCTCTGTATGTGGGCAGTGTATGATCTCAGGGTCTGCAGAGTGATTTCACTGTTAGTTACTCCAGGGACTGGCTCACCCTGCTATGTCAGTTGTTGCTGCCTGCTAAACAAATAAAATGTGAATATATGTGCTTAAACCTTACTGTCTCCCCCCCAGGCAGCGAGCGGCAGTGCAAACCGGGAGACGCCCATCCTGCAGTGCCATGGGGAGTTGGACCCCATGATTCCCATTGTGTTTGGAGCACAGACTGCAGAAAAGCTCAAGACTATTGTCTCACAGCAGAAAGTCACCTTCCGCACCTTCCCTGGCCTTCCGCACAGCTCCTCCCCTCAGGTTGGTGTCTCTGAGTGTGTGTAGCTTGCCCTTCCCTGGCCTTCCGCACAGCTCCTCCCCTCAGGTTGGTGTCTCTGAGTGTGTGTAACTTGCCCTTACCTGCCTGCAGCTAACCCTCTCCGCGGCTTCTAATATTTCCCATCTTTACTGACTTAATGTTTTGTTTTGTGAAAAATACCCTTACGAATGAGGCCTGCACGGTATCACATTGTGATTATGTGGCACATGCGCAATGATCGCACGGGCTTCAGATGACGGACGTAAACGTTTGACCGGACGGTAGCTTTTTGGTACTATATGAACATTTACTTAGGCCCACAATTTGGTAAGCAGATTAGTAGTGCACCTAAAATATTAATGAGAGGTGTATCGTGATGGACAAAAGTTAATAATCTGTATGAATTCGTCATGTCCTTATGTCTACATGTCGGATTTTAAACTGCAAGAAGTATCGCCACACCACCGGCATCCTTTTTACCTTATTTATCCCCTGTATCTCCTCTTTTAAAAGATGTTATGGCTGCTGAGCTGTCCCTTTCTTCACCGCCGCTTCAGTGCTTATCACTTTCATGATTTTCCAAAACAGTAGCATGTGGCATGCTCTGCTAACCGAATTTCATAAACATTAGGATACGTCGAATGTATTCCGATTTACTACCTGGTGATTATTTCACACACACCATATAATCACGATCATATCACAATGTAATATCGTGCAGCCCTATTAAGAATGTTTTTTTTTTTTTTTGCGCATCTCTTAAGATTCTTCTCTGCGGCCTGTAGCCATGTGCCATCTGACACAGTCTGCTGTGCTCCTGCATCCTTCCCTTCCGCGCCACCCCGCACTGCACATGAACAGACCTTTTGTATTCCCTATATTTCTCTTGTGCCACAACCCAATTTATCTTGTGCCACTGGAGTTTCTTCTCCAGTCAATGTTGGCAACATGTACTGAGGCCCCCTAGAGGCAGATGTGCCACTTGGCAGAAGACGTCAAAGAGGAACGCACCCTGCCTGCCGGGCAAACTCCTGCACCTTGAAATGGCACCACAGTTTGTTTCACTTTAAAGGTGAATTCTGGGAAATGGTTGAAGTCGCTAATACTCTTCTTGCTCTCTGTTTTGCAGGAGATGTCTGCAGTGAAGGCCTTCATCGAGAAGCAGCTGCCCCGGATTTGACCTTCTTAATGCACTGTGAACCTATACAGTGATGTCACCTCCGACCTGCCATTCCCTCACAGGAAACAGCCATGAGCACCCTGCTATCCCCCCCCCCCCCACCCACACCCACACACACACACACACACACACCCCATCTATACAGTGATGTCACCTCCGACCTGCCATTCCCTCACAGGAAACAGCCATGAGCACCCTGCTATCCCCCCCCCCCCCCACCCACACACACACACACACACCCCATCTATACAGTGATGTCACCTCCGACTTGCCATTCCCTCACAGGAAACAGCCATGAGCACCCTGCTATCCCCCCCCCACCCACACCCACACACACACCCCATCTATACAGATGTACTGGTATAAACATACTGTGAACATGCACATTGTGCACACAGACTTCTCACATATATTTTTAGTTTAATTGCATACCCTTTCAGATCCATTCATAACCATGTTGACAGCGTAAACACTGTTCCTGCCGTCTGCAGACTCATGACATCCACACACACTGAAGTGCATACACCGTAACGACCGTGCATGCTCTGGCCTCATCGCTAACAGGGCAGCTGCCAGTTGGCACAAACACTCTTCCGGAACTCTCCTGCTCGATCTTGACCTTTCTGCCCCCCCGCCCTTTCCTGTTATGCTTCTCCCATTTTCACTCCATTGCTGTGTGTGTCTGTTTTTGTGTGTGTCAGTAACTGGGTCAGTTTACAGGTCACTTCCAGCTCATCAAAGCCACCTACCCGCCTGTCTTAGGTCTCGCTTTGGGTTTTTTGAGCAGTCAGAAGCCCTTAATTTCTCTCCCAAGAACTGCGCGCCCAGTCCGGTCTGGTTTGATCTCACTTGTGCGCCTGCAGGTGTTTCCCATGATGCACTGCTGCATCCTGTGATTATTATGGAGGTTGGTCATGTTGTATAACGGGTGCTTTTGTCTGTATTCAGATCTCATATCTGATATGTTTGAACAAATTTGAATAAAACAGACCTAAGAATTAATGCATATTAGCCCAAGTTCATTTCTCTGGATGCAATTTGGACCTTATTGTGCTACATCAGACATCTTGTGTTTGTTGATTTTTAAGCACTGTATATAGATTCGACTTCAGGTTCTCAAAATTTTGTAACGTTTGATTTGTGATTCCTTACTGTTTCTAATGGGGACACAAACCTGAAGTTTCTTGCTGGCTTATGCACAATACTTTTTTTGTGTCAGCTTACAAGACGCATAAATTCTAACACATTTGAATATCAGAAAACAGAAGGGCAGTAATTTTTTTTCCAATGTCCCTGAATTTGCTGGCCCTGTAACAAATATGTGTTTTTTTTTTTTGTTTTTTTTTTAAATATTCAATAACAACTAAACAAAACACTTGGTTGTATTTTTTAATCAATGAATAAATGCAGGTAATACCTCCACCAGTACAGAATTGCAGATTTGGCTCAGAAGACAGCTGGCTCCATTCCCCTTGCAAATGCCATGTATGTTTGTGTAATCAGGATCATTGGGTTGAACTGGAGATAGAACGGAAAGATGTAACCATCCTTTGCACAACAAACTGACCCAATGTATTGACACTCCCAGACTGGTCAAAGATGCAGTGTCACTCTGCATTAAATCATTTCTCACTATTTCAACTGATTTCTTAAAACACCTAGGTACAGATTGCATTTTGAGAAAAGTACCTAACATGAAGACAGGCTAGAACTTTTCTAAATAAAATCACTAATGTTAAACAGTTTGGATTGGATATGAATGTAACCACCACTGCGTGGGAAAAAATCAGGTATTTCATTGGTCCCTTGTTTGTTTCTCTCTTTTGCGCCCTAACATGATTATTGGTTCTTTTCCATTTGCAATTTGTGCTTGATGACACAGGAGGAAATCAGATCTGTGTTGTTGTTCCTTGGCTATTGCATTCATGTGTCTTTTCCTTCTTAAGTAAAGCTGGTTTCGTAATTATCCCACTGTCGTGCTGGGTGGTGTTACCTCTGCCCGTGGCTCTTTTTGGGAGACAGGATTATACAATATAGGGAAGTGGTGATGCTCTACAGGCAGGTGATGCCCGCTTTTACCCTTCATTTCTGTTGATGTTCTTGAGTGGCCAGACTCATTTCCAGTTCGTCTTCCTTCCCATACCTGATGCCAGAGCAGTTGGTCATACAATTCACCTGTTTATGGCGCTGGATTGAACCGTACACTCATTGGGCTGTATCTTCTCACCCTGAATTGTTTTGTCATTGGTTGAAATTTATTCTAGTTTTGTGTTTTTATTTGGGTTTTATTTTCTCTTGTCAGCTTGTATTGTCATGTTAGTGTGGATTTATTTACTTGACAGTATGTTAGGGATGTAAACCTACTGTTATGGGAGCAGAGTTTTTTTTTTTTAACCGTTAAGGCACCTGTATATGAAATAAAACGACTCAAATACAGTTAACGAGTTTTTTTTTTTTTAACGGCCTTTTTTAGCTGTCATTTCACGTAGATTCTTTGCTAAGATAGTTCGGTATCTGGGTTGCCAACTCTAGTCAGCTGGCGGTGTTCTGTCATAAAATACTACCTAGCGAGACGTGCTATTGAGCCTTTCTGCGCATGTGCAGTTCCACCGTCTTGGGATTAGGGTTAGGTTTTATGGGTTAGGGTTAAGGTAAGGGTTTTAGTGGTTTTGGGGGGTTACGGTTAGGGTAAGAGTTAGGGTTAGGGCTATCAGCACTACGGTAGCATTTTTCGACAAGGCAGCATATATCGACAGAACACCGGTATGTAACAGCTGCATTACCTTGTAAATAGTCTGTAGGGTTTGCAAACTGCCCCAACGCTTTTTATGTAGTTAATTTTAGGTTCATAATAGAATAATATAGATTTACCGTAATACTTATTGCGTAAGCTTGTTATAGAACGCGTGTGCGTCACGCCAGATGCGTGAGAGCTGGCAGCTTTGTGGTATACAAACAGATAGTAATCCAGGTGAACGACAGAAGTAATTACGTGTTCCACCATTAAAGACGAAGTCGTACTGGTGAGGCGGGAAAATTCAACCGATTGTAAGTAACGACGGTACAACAACTAACAAAAACGCGCTGAGCGGGCAGTCATGAAAATGTGTAAAGAATGTGGCAGTTCATCGCCAAGCACAGAATGATATTACAAAACACTTAAGGTCGACAGTTTGTGTTTAATAATACATTGGTACACACTGATAATCTGTCATTTTGAAAACATAATTGGTGCAAATACCATCAACTGTCGTTTGGGTTGCGCAATTGCTGTGCAAAAAACAGAGAAGTGCAAAATAGAAATAAAAAACTAATGTCCCAAACTTAATTTCCTTGTCTCTTGTCTATGGTTCGCCCCCCTAGTCAAATAACATCGCGTCTCACACCAAAAAGATAATATGTTTGCGAAGTACGGTTACTGTACACTGTTAGGATTCTTACGTCGCGTCAGATGAATTATTATTAAAGGCGTCATAAAGAATGTAAACGTCAATTGCTGTGCCTGTCTCAAACATAATCTACGATTAGCAAATAGCGAAGAAAAATACTTAACTTCAATCACCTCCCAAACTACTTCTTCAAGACCCTCAAGCATTCCAAATACAGTATTTGTTACATTCCACCAGACATTATGATTAATTAACTGAACTATATGCAGTGGCCATTTCATTAGGTACACCTAACTAGAACCAGATAGCACCCCCTTCTGCCACCAGAACAATTTCAAGGGGAGACATTGTTTTTTCCACACCATTCTTTGTAAATTCTAGACTCAGTAGAATAGAGAAAGATGGTGGTTCTTTCTGAGGGGCAGGTATCACTATGTCTGGCACCAGTGTTTAGCTGAACAGTAAGTGGACTTCGACCCTTTTTGCAAGCTTCAGGTTTTAAGCTGCAGCATTTTGAGCAGGTGTACCTAATAAAACAAGCTCATAATCAGTATTTCATAATGTTCTGTGGTGAAACTAAAGGGTTTCAGAACGACCAATCATGTCTTTAACTTAAGTCAGGGTAATATTTTGCTCCTGATGCTGTCTAACAACACATGTACCTACATGACCAACCCCAGACCAGAGCATATATTTTTACAACCTAGCTGATACATATTTTATGGATTGCCATGATAATTACAACATTGTACTGCATTTTCACTGCAACATCAAAAGAAAGGTCTGTCAGTATAACAAGGAACGTTGGATTTGCTCTGAACTAGTCATCCCTCCACAACGTCAGTCAAAACTCCACCACTGTACATAGTGCGCATGATAGGGTCCAACTGCTGAATTTTCCTCCTTATCTTTATGAGATTCACAATGGTCTTCAGTCCATCTTTGTGTGTCCATCCCTGATGGTGCAACTTGTCCTCTCCGAAGATCCACTTGTAGTAGAAACTGACCGACTGAGTCGTACAGGCCATAACTGCAAAATTCAAATGTTTGGCCTCAGCAGAAGGTCCAGATCTCATGTATTAATTATTGAGATTTTATCCATGTCCAGCTGGTGACATTGACTCATTGCAATGTGCTCACTTGCCCAAGACTTGGTCACTGACAAACATAGACAGCAGTGAAATTCCAGTCCATGAGTTCTTTGTCTTGTTTGTCTTTGCTGCCATTCATCCCAGTGTATTCCTTACTGGGTCATCTCTAGACCAGTAGCTGTCTTCTGTTTTGTCCCATTTTAATTTCTTCTGAAATGTCCGCAATGAGCGCGAGTAGGTGGCAGGCAGGTGGAGAGGTCCCTCCAGCTCACATCTTTCCACTTTCAGTTGTTACCAGCTTGTTATCAGCAGGTACATGATGTCGGCTGCCTAAAATTGCCTGAGAATATCTTAGGAGGTAGGCATGCTGCGACAAGTAGGCAAACTTGGCTTCTCCAGCAGATTGTTGCTAGTGAAATACTGTATACTACTGGCTTTCACATTTTCTGTATGCATACATTTGAGAGCTGTGCTGTTTAATTATATGTAAGATCGAAAAACAAGGCCTGGCCTGGATAGTATTTATCCAAGTCATGGCCCAATGGTAAGTGGACTGGGTCACTTAAAATAATGGTTTGTCATCTTTTAAAATTTATGTTTTCAGGGTCATTATAATTATGCATAACATCAGGTTGTATTTCCATCCATTCGTCTTGCATACTTATCTAGTACAGAGTCATTAGCCAAACTCTATGTTCTTATACAAAATGTTTTTTTCTGAAATGAAAACACTTTTTGACATTGCTTTTTAAAATGATCTTAGTTAAATTTGGGAAAAGTATACATTTTTACACATCTATACACAAATATACAAGATTAAACATAAATTACATCTTGGTGGAATCCTGTTGGTGTTTTAAGCTTTGCTGTAATAACATTGGAGGTTTGGTGCGCAAGCTATGCTTTTAACACCATTTGTTATTGTCAAGGAGTCAGGCATCAGTGTGCAGACACAATGTCATGTTTCAAGTTCCACACCAGTCAAACAGGCAACAAATCAAAAATATAGAAAAGAATGTAAATATACAACATTGACAAAGCAGTTTGGGGAAACCCGATGTTTTTTGACCAAGGAAGAGTTCTTCTTCATGCAAATACTGAAAAGAAAGAAATTTATAGAGTCAATTATGATTGATACTAGCTGAGCCTAGAATCTATATTATAATCAGCAAAAATACTTTGGCCTACGCTATGTAATGTAATATATTTTTATTTGTCCCTGTGTTTTCAGTAAATGATAGTGTTCCACAGTAGGATGTGTGTATTTTGTAAAATAATATAACAATTTGTTACCTTTGTTTTATTACAGGGTCTATGATATTGCTTTTCTGCTTTAAATTAAGGTGAATAGAAATTACACATATACACACTCACACACATTCAGCTGCCCATTGGTTGCATGACAGGAAATCAACTGGGCAATCTATGATTCTGTCAAGTCGATTTCTTCCTCTGTATCCCGAGGGCAACAGCATAAGCAGCAGCGCCAACAGCGACGTCTGAACCAGCGCCACGCTCTTCCAAGTCTCCGGGGAGCTGCACGTGACTCTCTTTCTATCACAATTTGTCCTTGCACCCTTTCCTCTTGTTCCAAAGAGGTGCCCGTATGCACAAGATGCTCTGTGGATCTTTGCATCTCCCCATCTGTCTCTTCCACTAGTCTCCCTCCTGCATCCTCCACCTCTGTCAGCCTAGCAGTTTTTTCGGTGTCATAATCCTCTAGTATGTCTGCATCCACCATTTCCCAAAGTCTTACAGGCTCAGTGTCTTTTTCATGGTCAAGATTCTCTGTTGTTTTCATCAGTTGCTCCTTTATTGTATCAGTCTTCGGGTCTTTGTCTTCCGCTAGTCCTTCCACCACTTTGGACATGTCATCCCTAAACATCTTATCGATGTCTTTCTTATTCACACTCTCTATCTGTCGTTCAATATCATCCTTCTCCAACTGAATCTGCTTCCATTGCATTTCCATTCCTTCATTTTCTTTGTTTATTTCAGGACTTGTTACTGAAATAACTGTCTCCTTTATTTTCACTCCCCTTGATCGATCAATTTTTTCTGTCTCTTTTAGAAGGTCTGTTTTCATTTGTTCAATCAACTCCCTCTCCTGTTGCATCTTTTGCATCCAGTTGTCCATTTGCTCTTTCAGTTTCTGTAATTCCACCTTAAGCTGTTCAATGCCATGTTTCTTCATTTTTATCTCTTCCAGTTCCTTGTCCATTTCTCTTTTCTGTCCATCAATCTCAGCTTTCATCGCTTCCATTTTGTTAATCTCCCTCATTGCATCATCTCTGGCTTGATCACTTTTCATTTTCTCATTTTTAAGATCAGTTTTCATTCGTTCAATCCTGACCACCTCCTGCTGTCTTTCCTGTATCCAGTTTTCCATTTCGTCTTTCAGTTTCTGTAGCTCAGACTTCAGTTGTTTAACATTGTCCTTTTCCTGCTGTTTCTGTTCCTGGAATTCCATAATTTTCTTTTCTTCGTCAGTTTCAGGTTGCGTTAGTGAAATAGTTGTGTCTCTTACAGTTTCTTCCTGTTTTTTATCAATTTTCATTTTGTCTTTTTGAATTTCTTTTTTCATTTGTTCAATCAAGCCTTTCTGTTCCTGTCTCTCTTGTATCCAGATGTCTATGTCCATTTTTTGTTTCTGTAGCTCCAACTTGATTCGTTCAATATCATTTTTCGCCCTTTTTATTTTCTCAAGTTCCATTTGCATTCCCTCTTCTTGTCCTGCCATCTCAGCTTTAATGGCTTCCATTTTGCCAATGTCCCTCTTTAAATCACCTCTGGCTTGATCAATTTTCACTTTCTCATTTTGAAGATCCTCTTTCATTTGATCAATCCTGATCACCTCTTTCTTTTTCTCCTGTATCCACTTCTCTATTTCCAGTCTCTGTTTCCGTAGCTCTGACTTTAGTTGTTCGATATTACCCCTTTCCTGTTGTATCTGTTCCCATTGCGATTCCATAATTTTCTGTTCCGCATCCATTTCAGTTTTTGTCTCCCTTATAATCTCTTCTCTTAACTGAACAGTCTCCTCTTTCTCTTTTTGAAGGTCTGTTTTCATCTGTTCGATCAAGTCTTTCTCTTGCTGCCTCCCTTGTATCCAGTTGTCTATGTCCATTTTTTGTTTCTGTAGCTGGAGCTTCATTTGATTGATTTCATCTTTCTCCCTTTGAATATTGTCCAGTTCCTTCTCCATTTCTCTTTTCTGTCCATCCATCTCTGCTTTAATGGCTTCCATTTTGCTAGTCTCCCTCATTACATCACCTCTGGCTTGATCAAGTATTTCTTTCTCATTTTCAAGATCCTCTTTCATTTGTTCAATCCTAGTCATCTCCTGCTGTCTCTCCAGTATCCAGTTTTCCATTTCCTCTCTCTGTTTCTGTATCTCACACTTTTGTCGCTCAATAGCATCCTTTTTCTGCTCTATCTGTTCCGGTTTTAATTGCTTAAGTTTTGTTTCTTCTCTTATTTGATCCATTGTTTCTTTTTCTTTTCGAAGGTCAGTTGTCAGCTGTTCGATCTTGACTTTTTCCTGCTGTCTCTCTTCAGTCCAGTTGTCCAAGTCAGTTTTTTGTTTGAGTAGCTCCAACTGAATTCTCTCAATTTCATCTTTCTCCCTTTGAATATTGTCCAGTTCCTTCTCCATTTCTCTTTTCTGTCCATCCATCTCAGCTTTAATGGCTTCCATTTTGCTAATCTCACTCATTACATCACCTCTGTCTTGATCAATTTTCTCTTTCTTGTTTTGAATATCAGCTTTCAATTCTTCAATCCTCATCACCTCTTTCTCTCTTTCCTCTGTCCAGTTGTTCATGTCCTCTTTCTGTTTCCCTAGTTCTGCTGTCAGTTGATCAATCACATCCTTTTCCTGCTTCATCTCTTCCCATTGCCTTTCCATTCTTTCTTTCTGCCCATTCATGTCCACTTTCATGGCTTCCATTTTGCTGATCTCCTGCACGGTGGCATCTCTAGCTTGATCAATTTTCTCTTTCTCTTTTTCAAGATCCTCTTTCATTTGTTCAATCCTGATCAGTTCCTGCTGTCTATCTTGTATCCAGTTGTCTATGTCCATTTTTTGTTTCTGTAGCTGGAGCTTCATTTGATTAATTTCATCTTTCTCCCTTTGAATATTGTCCAGTTCCTTCTCCATTTCTCTTTTCTGTCCATCCATCTCTGCTTTAATGGCTTCCATTTTGCTAGTCTCCCTCATTACGTCACCTCTGGCTTGATCAAGTATTTCTTTCTCATTTTCAAGATCCTCTTTCATTTGTTCAATCCTAGTCATCTCATGCTGTCTTTCCTGTATCCAGTTGTCAATGTTCAATTTTTGCTTCTGTAGCTCAGCCTTTATTTCCTCAATATCCTCTTTCTCCCTTTTAATCTGCTCCATTCGCTTTTCCATTACTTCCTTTTCTCCGTCCAATTCAACTTTGATATCTGCAATTTTTCTGGCTTCTCTTAAATTATCTTCACCAGTTTGATCAATTTTCTCTTTCTCTTTTTGAAGGTTTGCTTTCATTTCTTCAATCAAGTCTTTCTCTTGCTGCCTCCCTTGTATCCAGTTGTCTATGTCCATTTTTTGTTTCTGTAGCTGGAGCTTCATTTGATTAATTTCATCTTTCTCCCTTTGAATATTGTCCAGTTCCTTCTCCATTTCTCTTTTCTGTCCATCCATCTCAGCTTTAATGGCTTCCATTTTGCTAGTCTCCCTCATTACATCACCTCTGGCTTGATCAAGTATTTCTTTCTCATTTCCAAGATCCTCTTTCATTTGTTCAATCCTAGACATCTCCTGCTGTCTCTCCAGTATCCAGTTTTCCATTTCCTCTCTCTGTTTCTGTATCTCACACTTTTGTCGCTCAATAGCATCCTTTTCCTGCTCTATCTGTTCCGGTTTTAATTGCTTAAGTTTTGTTTCTTCTCTTATTTGATCCATTGTTTCTTTTTCTTTTCGAAGGTCAGTTGTCAGCTGTTCGATCTTGACTTTTTCCTGCTGTCTCTCTTCAGTCCAGTTGTCCAAGTCAGTTTTTTGTTTGAGTAGCTCCAACTGAATTCTCTCAATTTCATCTTTCTCCCTTTGAATATTGTCCAGTTCCTTCTCCATTTCTCTTTTCTGTCCATCCATCTCAGCTTTAATGGCTTCCATTTTGCTAATCTCCCTCATTACATCACCTCTGTCTTGATCAATTTTCTCTTTCTTGTTTTGAATATCAGCTTTCAATTCTTCAATCCTCATCACCTCTTTCTCTCTTTCCTCTGTCCAGTTGTTCATGTCCTCTTTCTGTTTCCCTAGTTCTGCTGTCAGTTGATCAATCACATCCTTTTCCTGCTTCATCTCTTCCCATTGCCTTTCCATTCTTTCTTTCTGCCCATCCATGTCCACTTTCATGGCTTCCATTTTGCTGATCTCCTGCACGGTGGCATCTCTAGCTTGATCAATTTTCTCTTTCTTTTTTTCAAGATCCTCTTTCATTTGTTCAATCCTGATCAGTTCCTGCTGTCTATCTTGTATCCAGTTGTCAATGTTCAATTTTTCCTTCTGTAGCTCAGCCTTTGTTTCCTCAATATCCTCTTTCTCCCTTTTAATTTGGCCTAATTGGTCTTCCGTTTGTTCTTTTTCTCGATCCATTTCTTCTTTCTCTTTCTGTAGCTTAACCCTCAATTCTTCCATATCCTCTTTCTCCCTCTTAATCTGCTCCATTCGCTTTTCCATTACTTCCTTTTCTCCGTCCAACTCAACTTTGATATCTGCAATTTTTCTGGCTTCTCTTAAATTATCTTCACCAGTTTGTTCAATTTTCTCTTTCTCTTTTTGAAGGTTTGCTTTCATTTCTTCAATCAAGTCTTTCTCTTGCTGCCTCCCTTGTATCCAGTTGTCTATGTCCATCTTTTGTTTCTGTAGCTGGAGCTTCATTTGATTAATTTCATCTTTCTCCCTTTGAATATTGTCCAGTTCCTTCTCCATTTCTCTTTTCTGTCCATCCATCTCAGCTTTAATGGCTTCCATTTTGCTAGTCTCCCTCATTACATCACCTCTGGCTTGATCAAGTATTTCTTTCTCATTTTCAAGATCCTCTTTCATTTGTTCAATCCTAGTCATGTCCTGCTGTCTCTCCAGTATCCAGTTTTCCATTTCCTCTCTCTGTTTCTGTATCTCACACTTTTGTCGCTCAATAGCATCCTTTTCCTGCTCTATCTGTTCCAGTTTTAATTGCTTAAGTTTTGTTTCTTCTCTTATTTGATCCATTGTTTCTTTTTCTTTTCGAAGGTCTGTTTTCAGCTGTTCGATCTTGACGTTTTCCTGCTGTCTCTCTTCAGTCCAGTTGTCCAAGTCAGTTTTTTGTTTGAGTAGCTCCAACTGAATTCTCTCAATTTCATCTTTCTCCCTTTGAATATTGTCCAGTTCCTTCTCCATTTCTCTTTTCTGTCCATCCATCTCAGCTTTAATGGCTTCCATTTTGCTAGTCTCCCTCATTACATCACCTCTGGCTTGATCAAGTATTTCTTTCTCATTTTCAAGATCCTCTTTCATTTGTTCAATCCTAGTCATGTCCTGCTGTCTCTCCAGTATCCAGTTTTCCATTTCCTCTCTCTGTTTCTGTATCTCACACTTTTGTCGCTCAATAGCATCCTTTTCCTGCTCTATCTGTTCTGGTTTTAATTGCTTAAGTTTTGTTTCTTCTCTTATTTGATCCATTGTTTCTTTCTCTTTTCGAAGGTCTGTTGTCAGCTGTTCGATCTTGACTTTTTCCTGCTGTCTCTCTTCAGTCCAGTTGTCCAAGTCAGTTTTTTGTTTGAGTAGCTCCAACTGAATTCTCTCAATTTCATCTTTCTCCCTTTGAATATTGTCCAGTTCCTTCTCCATTTCTCTTTTCTGTCCATCCATCTCAGCTTTAATGGCTTCCATTTTGCTAATCTCCCTCATTACATCACCTCTGTCTTGATCAATTTTCTCTTTCTTGTTTTGAATATCAGCTTTCAATTCTTCAATCCTCATCACCTCTTTCTCTCTTTCCTCTGTCCAGTTGTTCATGTCCTCTTTCTGTTTCCCTAGTTCTGCTGTCAGTTGATCAATCACATCCTTTTCCTGCTTCATCTCTTCCCATTGCCTTTCCATTCTTTCTTTCTGCCCATCCATGTCCACTTTCATGGCTTCCATTTTGCTGATCTCCTGCACGGTGGCATCTCTAGCTTGATCAATTTTCTCTTTCTTTTTTTCAAGATCCTCTTTCATTTGTTCAATCCTGATCAGTTCCTGCTGTCTATCTTGTATCCAGTTGTCTATGTCCATTTTTTGTTTCTGTAGCTGGAGCTTCATTTGATTAATTTCATCTTTCTCCCTTTGAATATTGTCCAGTTCCTTCTCCATTTCTCTTTTCTGTCCATCCATCTCTGCTTTAATGGCTTCCATTTTGCTAGTCTCCTTAATTACATCACCTCTGGCTTGATCAAGTTTTTCTTTCTCATTTTCAAGATCTTCTTTCATTTGTTCAATCCTAGTCATGTCCTGCTGTCTCTCCAGTATCCAGTTTTCCATTTCCTCTCTCTGTTTCTGCATCTCACACTTTTGTCGCTCAATAGCATCCTTTTCCTGCTCTGTCTGTTCTGGTTTTAATTGCTTAAGTTTTGTTTCTTCTCTTATTTGATCCATTGTTTCTTTTTCTTTTCGAAGGTCTGTTGTCAGCTGTTCGATCTTGACTTTTTCCTGCTGTCTCTCTTCAGTCCAGTTGTCCAAGTCAGGTTTTTGTTTGAGTAGCTCCAACTGAATTCTCTCAATTTCATCTTTCTCCCTTTGAATATTGTCCAGTTCCTTCTCCATTTCTCTTTTCTGTCCATCCATCTCAGCTTTAATGGCTTCCATTTTGCTAATCTCCCTCATTACATCACCTCTGTCTTGATCAATTTTCTCTTTCTTGTTTTGAATATCAGCTTTCAATTCTTCAATCCTCATCACCTCTTTCTCTCTTTCCTCTGTCCAGTTGTTCATGTCCTCTTTCTGTTTCCCTAGTTCTGCTGTCAGTTGATCAATCACATCCTTTTCCTGCTTCATCTTTTCCCATTGCCTTTCCATTCTTTCTTTCTGCCCATTCATGTCCACTTTCATGGCTTCCATTTTGCTGATCTCCTGCACGGTGGCATCTCTAGCTTGATCAATTTTCTCTTTCTTTTTTTCAAGATCCTCTTTCATTTGTTCAATCCTGATCAGTTCCTGCTGTCTATCTTGTATCCAGTTGTCAATGTTCAATTTTTCCTTCTGTAGCTCAGACTTTGTTTCCTCAATATCCTCTTTCTCCCTCTTAATCTGGCCTAATTGGTTTTCCATTTGTTCTTTTTCTCGATCCATTTCTTCTTTCTCTTTCTGTAGCTTAACCCTCAATTCTTCCATATCCTCTTTCTGCCTCTTAATCTGCTCCATTAGCTTTTCCATTACTTCCTTTTCTCCCTCCAACTCAACTTTGACATCTGCAATTTTTCTGGCTTCTCTTAAATTATCTTCACCAGTTTGTTCAATTTTCTCTTTCTCTTTTTGAAGGTTTGCTTTCATTTCTTCAATCAAGTCTTTCTCTTGCTGCCTCCCTTGTATCCAGTTGTCTATGTCCATCTTTTGTTTCTGTAGCTGGAGCTTCATTTGATTAATTTCATCTTTCTCCCTTTGAATATTGTCCAGTTCCTTCTCCATTTCTCTTTTCTGTCCATCCATCTCAGCTTTAATGGCTTCCATTTTGCTAGTCTCCCTCATTACATCACCTCTGGCTTGATCAAGTATTTCTTTCTCATTTTCAAGATCCTCTTTCATTTGTTCAATCCTAGTCATGTCCTGCTGTCTCTCCAGTATCCAGTTTTCCATTTCCTCTCTCTGTTTCTGTATCTCACACTTTTGTCGCTCAATAGCATCCTTTTCCTGCTCTATCTGTTCCAGTTTTAATTGCTTAAGTTTTGTTTCTTCTCTTATTTGATCCATTGTTTCTTTTTCTTTTCGAAGGTCTGTTTTCAGCTGTTCGATCTTGACGTTTTCCTGCTGTCTCTCTTCAGTCCAGTTGTCCAAGTCAGTTTTTTGTTTGAGTAGCTCCAACTGAATTCTCTCAATTTCATCTTTCTCCCTTTGAATATTGTCCAGTTCCTTCTCCATTTCTCTTTTCTGTCCATCCATCTCAGCTTTAATGGCTTCCATTTTGCTAGTCTCCCTCATTACATCACCTCTGGCTTGATCAAGTATTTCTTTCTCATTTTCAAGATCCTCTTTCATTTGTTCAATCCTAGTCATGTCCTGCTGTCTCTCCAGTATCCAGTTTTCCATTTCCTCTCTCTGTTTCTGTATCTCACACTTTTGTCGCTCAATAGCATCCTTTTCCTGCTCTATCTGTTCTGGTTTTAATTGCTTAAGTTTTGTTTCTTCTCTTATTTGATCCATTGTTTCTTTCTCTTTTCGAAGGTCTGTTGTCAGCTGTTCGATCTTGACTTTTTCCTGCTGTCTCTCTTCAGTCCAGTTGTCCAAGTCAGTTTTTTGTTTGAGTAGCTCCAACTGAATTCTCTCAATTTCATCTTTCTCCCTTTGAATATTGTCCAGTTCCTTCTCCATTTCTCTTTTCTGTCCATCCATCTCAGCTTTAATGGCTTCCATTTTGCTAATCTCCCTCATTACATCACCTCTGTCTTGATCAATTTTCTCTTTCTTGTTTTGAATATCAGCTTTCAATTCTTCAATCCTCATCACCTCTTTCTCTCTTTCCTCTGTCCAGTTGTTCATGTCCTCTTTCTGTTTCCCTAGTTCTGCTGTCAGTTGATCAATCACATCCTTTTCCTGCTTCATCTCTTCCCATTGCCTTTCCATTCTTTCTTTCTGCCCATCCATGTCCACTTTCATGGCTTCCATTTTGCTGATCTCCTGCACGGTGGCATCTCTAGCTTGATCAATTTTCTCTTTCTTTTTTTCAAGATCCTCTTTCATTTGTTCAATCCTGATCAGTTCCTGCTGTCTATCTTGTATCCAGTTGTCTATGTCCATTTTTTGTTTCTGTAGCTGGAGCTTCATTTGATTAATTTCATCTTTCTCCCTTTGAATATTGTCCAGTTCCTTCTCCATTTCTCTTTTCTGTCCATCCATCTCTGCTTTAATGGCTTCCATTTTGCTAGTCTCCTTAATTACATCACCTCTGGCTTGATCAAGTTTTTCTTTCTCATTTTCAAGATCTTCTTTCATTTGTTCAATCCTAGTCATGTCCTGCTGTCTCTCCAGTATCCAGTTTTCCATTTCCTCTCTCTGTTTCTGCATCTCACACTTTTGTCGCTCAATAGCATCCTTTTCCTGCTCTGTCTGTTCTGGTTTTAATTGCTTAAGTTTTGTTTCTTCTCTTATTTGATCCATTGTTTCTTTTTCTTTTCGAAGGTCTGTTGTCAGCTGTTCGATCTTGACTTTTTCCTGCTGTCTCTCTTCAGTCCAGTTGTCCAAGTCAGGTTTTTGTTTGAGTAGCTCCAACTGAATTCTCTCAATTTCATCTTTCTCCCTTTGAATATTGTCCAGTTCCTTCTCCATTTCTCTTTTCTGTCCATCCATCTCAGCTTTAATGGCTTCCATTTTGCTAATCTCCCTCATTACATCACCTCTGTCTTGATCAATTTTCTCTTTCTTGTTTTGAATATCAGCTTTCAATTCTTCAATCCTCATCACCTCTTTCTCTCTTTCCTCTGTCCAGTTGTTCATGTCCTCTTTCTGTTTCCCTAGTTCTGCTGTCAGTTGATCAATCACATCCTTTTCCTGCTTCATCTTTTCCCATTGCCTTTCCATTCTTTCTTTCTGCCCATTCATGTCCACTTTCATGGCTTCCATTTTGCTGATCTCCTGCACGGTGGCATCTCTAGCTTGATCAATTTTCTCTTTCTTTTTTTCAAGATCCTCTTTCATTTGTTCAATCCTGATCAGTTCCTGCTGTCTATCTTGTATCCAGTTGTCAATGTTCAATTTTTCCTTCTGTAGCTCAGCCTTTGTTTCCTCAATATCCTCTTTCTCCCTTTTAATTTGGCCTAATTGGTCTTCCGTTTGTTCTTTTTCTCGATCCATTTCTTCTTTCTCTTTCTGTAGCTTAACCCTCAATTCTTCCATATCCTCTTTCTCCCTCTTAATCTGCTCCATTCGCTTTTCCATTACTTCCTTTTCTCCGTCCAACTCAACTTTGATATCTGCAATTTTTCTGGCTTCTCTTAAATTATCTTCACCAGTTTGTTCAATTTTCTCTTTCTCTTTTTGAAGGTTTGCTTTCATTTCTTCAATCAAGTCTTTCTCTTGCTGCCTCCCTTGTATCCAGTTGTCTATGTCCATCTTTTGTTTCTGTAGCTGGAGCTTCATTTGATTAATTTCATCTTTCTCCCTTTGAATATTGTCCAGTTCCTTCTCCATTTCTCTTTTCTGTCCATCCATCTCAGCTTTAATGGCTTCCATTTTGCTAGTCTCCCTCATTACATCACCTCTGGCTTGATCAAGTATTTCTTTCTCATTTTCAAGATCCTCTTTCATTTGTTCAATCCTAGTCATGTCCTGCTGTCTCTCCAGTATCCAGTTTTCCATTTCCTCTCTCTGTTTCTGTATCTCACACTTTTGTCGCTCAATAGCATCCTTTTCCTGCTCTATCTGTTCCAGTTTTAATTGCTTAAGTTTTGTTTCTTCTCTTATTTGATCCATTGTTTCTTTTTCTTTTCGAAGGTCTGTTTTCAGCTGTTCGATCTTGACGTTTTCCTGCTGTCTCTCTTCAGTCCAGTTGTCCAAGTCAGTTTTTTGTTTGAGTAGCTCCAACTGAATTCTCTCAATTTCATCTTTCTCCCTTTGAATATTGTCCAGTTCCTTCTCCATTTCTCTTTTCTGTCCATCCATCTCAGCTTTAATGGCTTCCATTTTGCTAGTCTCCCTCATTACATCACCTCTGGCTTGATCAAGTATTTCTTTCTCATTTTCAAGATCCTCTTTCATTTGTTCAATCCTAGTCATGTCCTGCTGTCTCTCCAGTATCCAGTTTTCCATTTCCTCTCTCTGTTTCTGTATCTCACACTTTTGTCGCTCAATAGCATCCTTTTCCTGCTCTATCTGTTCTGGTTTTAATTGCTTAAGTTTTGTTTCTTCTCTTATTTGATCCATTGTTTCTTTCTCTTTTCGAAGGTCTGTTGTCAGCTGTTCGATCTTGACTTTTTCCTGCTGTCTCTCTTCAGTCCAGTTGTCCAAGTCAGTTTTTTGTTTGAGTAGCTCCAACTGAATTCTCTCAATTTCATCTTTCTCCCTTTGAATATTGTCCAGTTCCTTCTCCATTTCTCTTTTCTGTCCATCCATCTCAGCTTTAATGGCTTCCATTTTGCTAATCTCCCTCATTACATCACCTCTGTCTTGATCAATTTTCTCTTTCTTGTTTTGAATATCAGCTTTCAATTCTTCAATCCTCATCACCTCTTTCTCTCTTTCCTCTGTCCAGTTGTTCATGTCCTCTTTCTGTTTCCCTAGTTCTGCTGTCAGTTGATCAATCACATCCTTTTCCTGCTTCATCTCTTCCCATTGCCTTTCCATTCTTTCTTTCTGCCCATCCATGTCCACTTTCATGGCTTCCATTTTGCTGATCTCCTGCACGGTGGCATCTCTAGCTTGATCAATTTTCTCTTTCTTTTTTTCAAGATCCTCTTTCATTTGTTCAATCCTGATCAGTTCCTGCTGTCTATCTTGTATCCAGTTGTCTATGTCCATTTTTTGTTTCTGTAGCTGGAGCTTCATTTGATTAATTTCATCTTTCTCCCTTTGAATATTGTCCAGTTCCTTCTCCATTTCTCTTTTCTGTCCATCCATCTCTGCTTTAATGGCTTCCATTTTGCTAGTCTCCCTAATTACATCACCTCTGGCTTGATCAAGTTTTTCTTTCTCATTTTCAAGATCCTCTTTCATTTGTTCAATCCTAGTCATGTCCTGCTGTCTCTCCAGTATCCAGTTTTCCATTTCCTCTCTCTGTTTCTGCATCTCACACTTTTGTCGCTCAATAGCATCCTTTTCCTGCTCTGTCTGTTCTGGTTTTAATTGCTTAAGTTTTGTTTCTTCTCTTATTTGATCCATTGTTTCTTTTTCTTTTCGAAGGTCTGTTGTCAGCTGTTCGATCTTGACTTTTTCCTGCTGTCTCTCTTCAGTCCAGTTGTCCAAGTCAGGTTTTTGTTTGAGTAGCTCCAACTGAATTCTCTCAATTTCATCTTTCTCCCTTTGAATATTGTCCAGTTCCTTCTCCATTTCTCTTTTCTGTCCATCCATCTCAGCTTTAATGGCTTCCATTTTGCTAATCTCCCTCATTACATCACCTCTGTCTTGATCAATTTTCTCTTTCTTGTTTTGAATATCAGCTTTCAATTCTTCAATCCTCATCACCTCTTTCTCTCTTTCCTCTGTCCAGTTGTTCATGTCCTCTTTCTGTTTCCCTAGTTCTGCTGTCAGTTGATCAATCACATCCTTTTCCTGCTTCATCTTTTCCCATTGCCTTTCCATTCTTTCTTTCTGCCCATTCATGTCCACTTTCATGGCTTCCATTTTGCTGATCTCCTGCACGGTGGCATCTCTAGCTTGATCAATTTTCTCTTTCTTTTTTTCAAGATCCTCTTTCATTTGTTCAATCCTGATCAGTTCCTGCTGTCTATTTTGTATCCAGTTGTCAATGTTCAATTTTTCCTTCTGTAGCTCAGCCTTTGTTTCCTCAATATCCTCTTTCTCCCTTTTAATCTGGCCTAATTGGTCTTCCGTTTGTTCTTTTTCTCGATCCATTTCTTCTTTCTCTTTCTGTAGCTTAACCCTCAATTCTTCCATATCCTCTTTCTCCCTCTTAATCTGCTCCATTCGCTTTTCCATTACTTCCTTTTCTCCGTCCAACTCAACTTTGATATCTGCAATTTTTCTGGCTTCTCTTAAATTATCTTCACCAGTTTGTTCAATTTTCTCTTTCTCTTTTTGAAGGTTTGCTTTCATTTCTTCAATCAAGTCTTTCTCTTGCTGCCTCCCTTGTATCCAGTTGTCTATGCCCATCTTTTGTTTCTGTAGCTGGAGCTTCATTTGATTAATTTCATCTTTCTCCCTTTGAATATTGTCCAGTTCCTTCTCCATTTCTCTTTTCTGTCCATCCATCTCAGCTTTAATGGCTTCCATTTTGCTAGTCTCCCTCATTATATCACCCCTGGCTTGATCAAGTTTTTCTTTCTCATTTTCAAGATCCTCTTTCATTTGTTCAATCCTAGTCATGTCCTGCTGTCTCTCCAGTATCCAGTTTTCCATTTCCTCTCTCTGTTTCTGTATCTCACACTTTTGTCGCTCAATAGCATCCTTTTCCTGCTCTATCTCTTCCAGTTTTAATTGCTTAAGTTTTGTTTCTTCTCTTATTTGATCCATTGTTTCTTTTTCTTTTCGAAGGTCTGTTGTCAGCTGTTCGATCTTGACTTTTTCCTGCTGTCTCTCTTCAGTCCAGTTGTCCAAGTCAGTTTTTTGTTTGAGTAGCTCCAACTGAATTCTCTCAATTTCATCTTTCTCCCTTTGAATATTGTCCAGTTCCTTCTCCATTTCTCTTTTCTGTCCATCCATCTCTGCTTTAATGGCTTCCATTTTGCTAGTCTCCCTCATTACATCACCTCTGGCTTGATCAAGTTTTTCTTTCTCATTTTCAAGATCCTCTTTCATTTGTTCAATCCTAGTCATCTCATGCTGTCTTTCCTGTATCCAGTTGTCAATGTTCAATTTTTGCTTCTGTAGCTCAGCCTTTATTTCCTCAATATCCTCTTTCTCCCTTTTAATCTGGCCTAATTGGTCTTCCGTTTGTTCTTTTTCTCGATCCATTTCTTCTTTCTCTTTCTGTAGCTTAACCCTCAATTCTTCCATATCCTCTTTCTCCCTCTTAATCTGCTCCATTCGCTTTTCCATTACTTCCTTTTCTCTGTCCAACTCAACTTTGATATCTGCAATTTTTCTGGCTTCTCTTAAATTATCTTCACCAGTTTGATCAATTTTCTCTTTCTCTTTTTGAAGGTTTGCTTTCATTTCTTCAATCAAGTCTTTCTCTTGCTGCCTCCCTTGTATCCAGTTGTCTATGTCCATTTTTTGTTTCTGTAGCTGGAGCTTCATTTGATTAATTTCATCTTTCTCCCTTTGAATATTGTCCAGTTCCTTCTCCATTTCTCTTTTCTGTCCATCCATCTCAGCTTTAATGGCTTCCATTTTGCTAATCTCCCTCATTACATCACCTCTGTCTTGATCAATTTTCTCTTTCTTGTTTTGAATATCAGCTTTCAATTCTTCAATCCTCATCACCTCTTTCTCTCTTTCCTCTGTCCAGTTGTTCATGTCCTCTTTCTGTTTCCCTAGTTCTACTGTCAGTTGATCAATCACATCCTTTTCCTGCTTCATCTCTTCCCATTGCCTTTCCATTCTTTCTTTCTGCCCATTCATGTCCACTTTCATGGCTTCCATTTTGCTGATCTCCTGCACGGTGGCATCTCTAGCTTGATCAATTTTCTCTTTCTTTTTTTCAAGATCCTCTTTCATTTGTTCAATCCTGATCAGTTCCTGCTGTCTATCTTGTATCCAGTTGTTTATGTCCATTTTTTGTTTCTGTAGCTGGAGCTTCATTTGATTAATTTCATCTTTCTCCCTTTGAATATTGTCCAGTTCCTTCTCCATTTCTCTTTTCTGTCCATCCATCTCAGCTTTAATGGCTTCCATTTTGCTAGTCTCCCTCATTACATCACCTCTGGCTTGATCAAGTTTTTCTTTCTCATTTTCAAGATCCTCTTTCATTTGTTCAATCCTAGTCATCTCATGCTGTCTTTCCTGTATCCAGTTGTCAATGTTCAATTTTTGCTTCTGTAGCTCAGCCTTTATTTCCTCAATATCCTCTTTCTCCCTCTTAGTCTGGCCTAATTGGTCTTCCATTTGTTCTTTTTCTCGATCCATTTCTTCTTTCTCTTTCTGTAGCTTTACCCTCAATTCTTCCATATCCTCTTTCTCCCTCTTAATCTGCTCCATTCGCTTTTCCATTACTTCCTTTTCTCTGTCCAACTCAACTTTGATATCTGCAATTTTTCTGGCTTCTCTTAAATTATCTTCACCAGTTTGATCAATTTTCTCTTTCTCTTTTTGAAGGTTTGCTTTCATTTCTTCAATCAAGTCTTTCTCTTGCTGCCTCCCTTGTATCCAGTTGTCTATGTCCATTTTTTGTTTCTGTAGCTGGAGCTTCATTTGATTAATTTCATCTTTCTCCCTTTGAATATTGTCCAGTTCCTTCTCCATTTCTCTTTTCTGTCCATCCATCTCAGCTTTAATGGCTTCCATTTTGCTAATCTCCCTCATTACATCACCTCTGTCTTGATCAATTTTCTCTTTCTTGTTTTGAATATCAGCTTTCAATTCTTCAATCCTCATCACCTCTTTCTCTCTTTCCTCTGTCCAGTTGTTCATGTCCTCTTTCTGTTTCCCTAGTTCTGCTGTCAGTTGATCAATCACATCCTTTTCCTGCTTCATCTCTTCCCATTGCCTTTCCATTCTTTCTTTCTGCCCATTCATGTCCACTTTCATGGCTTCCATTTTGCTGATCTCCTGCACGGTGGCATCTCTAGCTTGATCAATTTTCTCTTTCTTTTTTTCAAGATCCTCTTTCATTTGTTCAATCCTGATCAGTTCCTGCTGTCTATCTTGTATCCAGTTGTTTATGTCCATTTTTTGTTTCTGTAGCTGGAGCTTCATTTGATTAATTTCATCTTTCTCCCTTTGAATATTGTCCAGTTCCTTCTCCATTTCTCTTTTCTGTCCATCCATCTCAGCTTTAATGGCTTCCATTTTGCTAGTCTCCCTCATTACATCACCTCTGGCTTGATCAAGTTTTTCTTTCTCATTTTCAAGATCCTCTTTCATTTGTTCAATCCTAGTCATCTCATGCTGTCTTTCCTGTATCCAGTTGTCAATGTTCAATTTTTGCTTCTGTAGCTCAGCCTTTATTTCCTCAATATCCTCTTTCTCCCTCTTAGTCTGGCCTAATTGGTCTTCCATTTGTTCTTTTTCTCGATCCATTTCTTCTTTCTCTTTCTGTAGCTTAACCCTCAATTCTTCCATATCCTCTTTCTGCCTCTTAATCTGCTCCATTCGCTTTTCCATTACTTCCTTTTCTCCGTCCAACTCAACTTTGATATCTGCAATTTTTCTGGCTTCTCTTAAATTATCTTCACCAGTTTGATCAATTTTCACTTTCTCTTTTTGAAGGTTTTCTTTCATTTCTTCAATCAAGTCTTTCTCTTGCTGCCTCCCTTGTATCCAGTTGTCTATGTCCATCTTTTGTTTCTGTAGCTGGAGCTTCATTTGATTAATTTCATCTTTCTCCCTTTGAATATTGTCCAGTTCCTTCTCCATTTCTCTTTTCTGTCCATCCATCTCAGCTTTAATGGCTTCCATTTTGCTAGTCTCCCTCATTATATCACCCCTGGCTTGATCAAGTTTTTCTTTCTCATTTTCAAGATCCTCTTTCATTTGTTCAATCCTAGTCATGTCCTGCTGTCTCTCCAGTATCCAGTTTTCCATTTCCTCTCTCTGTTTCTGTATCTCACACTTTTGTCGCTCAATAGCATCCTTTTCCTGCTCTATCTGTTGCAGTTTTAATTGCTTAAGTTTTGTTTCTTCTCTTATTTGATCCATTGTTTCTTTTTCTTTTCGAAGGTCTGTTGTCAGCTGTTCGATCTTGACTTTTTCCTGCTGTCTCTCTTCAGTCCAGTTGTCCAAGTCAGTTTTTTGTTTGAGTAGCTCCAACTGAATTCTCTCAATTTCATCTTTCTCCCTTTGAATATTGTCCAGTTCCTTCTCCATTTCTCTTTTCTGTCCATCCATCTCTGCTTTAATGGCTTCCATTTTGCTAGTCTCCCTCATTACATTACCTCTGGCTTGATCAAGTTTTTCTTTCTCATTTTCAAGATCCTCTTTCATTTGTTCAATCCTAGTCATCTCATGCTGTCTTTCCTGTATCCAGTTGTCAATGTTCAATTTTTGCTTCTGTAGCTCAGCCTTTATTTCCTCAATATCCTCTTTCTCCCTCTTAATCTGGCCTAATTGGTCTTTCATTTGTTCTTTTTCTCGGTCCATTTCTTCTTTCTCTTTCTGTAGCTTAACCCTCAATTCTTCCATATCCTCTTTCTCCCTCTTAATCTGCTCCATTCGCTTTTCCATTACTTCCTTTTCTCCGTCCAACTCAACTTTGATATCTGCAATTTTTCTGGCTTCTCTTAAATTATCCTCACCAGTTTGATCAATTTTCTCTTTCTCTTTTTGAAGGTTTGCTTTAATTTCTTCAATCAAGTCTTTCTCTTGCTGCCTCCCTTGTATCCAGTTTTCTATGTCCATTTTTTGTTTCTGTAGCTGGAGCTTCATTTGATTAATTTCATCTTTCTCCCTTTGAATATTGTCCAGTTCCTTCTCCATTTCTCTTTTCTGTCCATCCATCTCTGCTTTAATGGCTTCCATTTTACTAGTCTCCCTCATTACATCACCTCTGGCTTGATCAAGTATTTCTTTCTCATTTTCAAGATCCTCTTTCATTTGTTCAATCCTAGTCATGTCCTGCTGTCTCTCCAGTATCCAGTTTTCCATTTCCTCTCTCTGTTTCTGTATCTCACACTTTTGTCGCTCAATAGCATCCTTTTCCTGCTCTATCTGTTCTGGTTTTAATTGCTTAAGTTTTGTTTCTTCTCTTATTTGATCCATTGTTTCTTTTTCTTTTTGAAGGTCTGTTGTCAGCTGTTCGATCTTGTCTTTTTCCTGCTGTCTCTCTTCAGTCCAGTTGTCCAAGTCAGTTTTTTGTTTGAGTAGCTCCAACTGAATTCTCTCAATTTTATCTTTCTCCCTTTGAATATTGTCCAGTTCCTTCTCCATTTCTCTTTTCTGTCCATCCATCTCAGCTTTAATGGCTTCCATTTTGCTAGTCTCCCTCATTACATCACCTCTGGCTTGATCAAGTATTTCTTTCTCATTTTCAAGATCCTCTTTCATTTGTTCAATCCTAGTCATGTCCTGCTGTCTCTCCAGTATCCAGTTTTCCATTTCCTCTCTCTGTTTCTGTATCTCACACTTTTGTCGCTCAATAGCATCCTTTTCCTGCTCTATCTGTTCCAGTTTTAATTGCTTAAGTTTTGTTTCTTCTCTTATTTGATCCATTGTTTCTTTTTCTTTTCGAAGGTCTGTTTTCAGCTGTTCGATCTTGACGTTTTCCTGCTGTCTCTCTTCAGTCCAGTTGTCCAAGTCAGTTTTTTGTTTGAGTAGCTCCAACTGAATTCTCTCAATTTCATCTTTCTCCCTTTGAATATTGTCCAGTTCCTTCTCCATTTCTCTTTTCTGTCCATCCATCTCAGCTTTAATGGCTTCCATTTTGCTAGTCTCCCTCATTACATCACCTCTGGCTTGATCAAGTATTTCTTTCTCATTTTCAAGATCCTCTTTCATTTGTTCAATCCTAGTCATGTCCTGCTGTCTCTCCAGTATCCAGTTTTCCATTTCCTCTCTCTGTTTCTGTATCTCACACTTTTGTCGCTCAATAGCATCCTTTTCCTGCTCTATCTGTTCTGGTTTTAATTGCTTAAGTTTTGTTTCTTCTCTTATTTGATCCATTGTTTCTTTCTCTTTTCGAAGGTCTGTTGTCAGCTGTTCGATCTTGACTTTTTCCTGCTGTCTCTCTTCAGTCCAGTTGTCCAAGTCAGTTTTTTGTTTGAGTAGCTCCAACTGAATTCTCTCAATTTCATCTTTCTCCCTTTGAATATTGTCCAGTTCCTTCTCCATTTCTCTTTTCTGTCCATCCATCTCAGCTTTAATGGCTTCCATTTTGCTAATCTCCCTCATTACATCACCTCTGTCTTGATCAATTTTCTCTTTCTTGTTTTGAATATCAGCTTTCAATTCTTCAATCCTCATCACCTCTTTCTCTCTTTCCTCTGTCCAGTTGTTCATGTCCTCTTTCTGTTTCCCTAGTTCTGCTGTCAGTTGATCAATCACATCCTTTTCCTGCTTCATCTCTTCCCATTGCCTTTCCATTCTTTCTTTCTGCCCATCCATGTCCACTTTCATGGCTTCCATTTTGCTGATCTCCTGCACGGTGGCATCTCTAGCTTGATCAATTTTCTCTTTCTTTTTTTCAAGATCCTCTTTCATTTGTTCAATCCTGATCAGTTCCTGCTGTCTATCTTGTATCCAGTTGTCTATGTCCATTTTTTGTTTCTGTAGCTGGAGCTTCATTTGATTAATTTCATCTTTCTCCCTTTGAATATTGTCCAGTTCCTTCTCCATTTCTCTTTTCTGTCCATCCATCTCTGCTTTAATGGCTTCCATTTTGCTAGTCTCCCTAATTACATCACCTCTGGCTTGATCAAGTTTTTCTTTCTCATTTTCAAGATCCTCTTTCATTTGTTCAATCCTAGTCATGTCCTGCTGTCTCTCCAGTATCCAGTTTTCCATTTCCTCTCTCTGTTTCTGCATCTCACACTTTTGTCGCTCAATAGCATCCTTTTCCTGCTCTGTCTGTTCTGGTTTTAATTGCTTAAGTTTTGTTTCTTCTCTTATTTGATCCATTGTTTCTTTTTCTTTTCGAAGGTCTGTTGTCAGCTGTTCGATCTTGACTTTTTCCTGCTGTCTCTCTTCAGTCCAGTTGTCCAAGTCAGGTTTTTGTTTGAGTAGCTCCAACTGAATTCTCTCAATTTCATCTTTCTCCTTTTGACTATTGTCCAGTTCCTTCTCCATTTCTCTTTTCTGTCCATCCATCTCAGCTTTAATGGCTTCCATTTTGCTAATCTCCCTCATTACATCACCTCTGTCTTGATCAATTTTCTCTTTCTTGTTTTGAATATCAGCTTTCAATTCTTCAATCCTCATCACCTCTTTCTCTCTTTCCTCTGTCCAGTTGTTCATGTCCTCTTTCTGTTTCCCTAGTTCTGCTGTCAGTTGATCAATCACATCCTTTTCCTGCTTCATCTTTTCCCATTGCCTTTCCATTCTTTCTTTCTGCCCATTCATGTCCACTTTCATGGCTTCCATTTTGCTGATCTCCTGCACGGTGGCATCTCTAGCTTGATCAATTTTCTCTTTCTTTTTTTCAAGATCCTCTTTCATTTGTTCAATCCTGATCAGTTCCTGCTGTCTATTTTGTATCCAGTTGTCAATGTTCAATTTTTCCTTCTGTAGCTCAGCCTTTGTTTCCTCAATATCCTCTTTCTCCCTTTTAATCTGGCCTAATTGGTCTTCCGTTTGTTCTTTTTCTCGATCCATTTCTTCTTTCTCTTTCTGTAGCTTAACCCTCAATTCTTCCATATCCTCTTTCTCCCTCTTAATCTGCTCCATTCGCTTTTCCATTACTTCCTTTTCTCCGTCCAACTCAACTTTGATATCTGCAATTTTTCTGGCTTCTCTTAAATTATCCTCACCAGTTTGATCAATTTTCTCTTTCTCTTTTTGAAGGTTTGCTTTAATTTCTTCAATCAAGTCTTTCTCTTGCTGCCTCCCTTGTATCCAGTTTTCTATGTCCATTTTTTGTTTCTGTAGCTGGAGCTTCATTTGATTAATTTCATCTTTCTCCCTTTGAATATTGTCCAGTTCCTTCTCCATTTCTCTTTTCTGTCCATCCATCTCTGCTTTAATGGCTTCCATTTTACTAGTCTCCCTCATTACATCACCTCTGGCTTGATCAAGTTTTTCTTTCTCATTTTCAAGATCCTCTTTCATTTGTTCAATCCTAGTCATGTCCTGCTGTCTCTCCAGTATCCAGTTTTCCATTTCCTCTCTCTGTTTCTGTATCTCACACTTTTGTCGCTCAATAGCATCCTTTTCCTGCTCTATCTCTTCCAGTTTTAATTGCTTAAGTTTTGTTTCTTCTCTTATTTGATCCATTGTTTCTTTTTCTTTTCGAAGGTCTGTTGTCAGCTGTTCGATCTTGACTTTTTCCTGCTGTCTCTCTTCAGTCCAGTTGTCCAAGTCAGTTTTTTGTTTGAGTAGCTCCAACTGAATTCTCTCAATTTCATCTTTCTCCCTTTGAATATTGTCCAGTTCCTTCTCCATTTCTCTTTTCTGTCCATCCATCTCTGCTTTAATGGCTTCCATTTTGCTAGTCTCCCTCATTACATCACCTCTGGCTTGATCAAGTTTTTCTTTCTCATTTTCAAGATCCTCTTTCATTTGTTCAATCCTAGTCATCTCATGCTGTCTTTCCTGTATCCAGTTGTCAATGTTCAATTTTTGCTTCTGTAGCTCAGCCTTTATTTCCTCAATATCCTCTTTCTCCCTTTTAATCTGGCCTAATTGGTCTTCCGTTTGTTCTTTTTCTCGATCCATTTCTTCTTTCTCTTTCTGTAGCTTAACCCTCAATTCTTCCATATCCTCTTTCTCCCTCTTAATCTGCTCCATTCGCTTTTCCATTACTTCCTTTTCTCTGTCCAACTCAACTTTGATATCTGCAATTTTTCTGGCTTCTCTTAAATTATCTTCACCAGTTTGATCAATTTTCTCTTTCTCTTTTTGAAGGTTTGCTTTCATTTCTTCAATCAAGTCTTTCTCTTGCTGCCTCCCTTGTATCCAGTTGTCTATGTCCATTTTTTGTTTCTGTAGCTGGAGCTTCATTTGATTAATTTCATCTTTCTCCCTTTGAATATTGTCCAGTTCCTTCTCCATTTCTCTTTTCTGTCCATCCATCTCAGCTTTAATGGCTTCCATTTTGCTAATCTCCCTCATTACATCACCTCTGTCTTGATCAATTTTCTCTTTCTTGTTTTGAATATCAGCTTTCAATTCTTCAATCCTCATCACCTCTTTCTCTCTTTCCTCTGTCCAGTTGTTCATGTCCTCTTTCTGTTTCCCTAGTTCTGCTGTCAGTTGATCAATCACATCCTTTTCCTGCTTCATCTCTTCCCATTGCCTTTCCATTCTTTCTTTCTGCCCATTCATGTCCACTTTCATGGCTTCCATTTTGCTGATCTCCTGCACGGTGGCATCTCTAGCTTGATCAATTTTCTCTTTCTTTTTTTCAAGATCCTCTTTCATTTGTTCAATCCTGATCAGTTCCTGCTGTCTATCTTGTATCCAGTTGTTTATGTCCATTTTTTGTTTCTGTAGCTGGAGCTTCATTTGATTAATTTCATCTTTCTCCCTTTGAATATTGTCCAGTTCCTTCTCCATTTCTCTTTTCTGTCCATCCATCTCTGCTTTAATGGCTTCCATTTTGCTAGTCTCCCTCATTACATCACCTCTGGCTTGATCAAGTTTTTCTTTCTCATTTTCAAGATCCTCTTTCATTTGTTCAATCCTAGTCATCTCATGCTGTCTTTCCTGTATCCAGTTGTCAATGTTCAATTTTTGCTTCTGTAGCTCAGCCTTTATTTCCTCAATATCATCTTTCTCCCTTTTAATCTGGCCTAATTGGTCTTCCGTTTGTTCTTTTTCTCGATCCATTTCTTCTTTCTCTTTCTGTAGCTTAACCCTCAATTCTTCCATATCCTCTTTCTCCCTCTTAATCTGCTCCATTCGCTTTTCCATTACTTCCTTTTCTCTGTCCAACTCAACTTTGATATCTGCAATTTTTCTGGCTTCTCTTAAATTATCTTCACCAGTTTGATCAATTTTCTCTTTCTCTTTTTGAAGGTTTGCTTTCATTTCTTCAATCAAGTCTTTCTCTTGCTGCCTCCCTTGTATCCAGTTGTCTATGTCCATTTTTTGTTTCTGTAGCTGGAGCTTCATTTGATTAATTTCATCTTTCTCCCTTTGAATATTGTCCAGTTCCTTCTCCATTTCTCTTTTCTGTCCATCCATCTCAGCTTTAATGGCTTCCATTTTGCTAATCTCCCTCATTACATCACCTCTGTCTTGATCAATTTTCTCTTTCTTGTTTTGAATATCAGCTTTCAATTCTTCAATCCTCATCACCTCTTTCTCTCTTTCCTCTGTCCAGTTGTTCATGTCCTCTTTCTGTTTCCCTAGTTCTGCTGTCAGTTGATCAATCACATCCTTTTCCTGCTTCATCTCTTCCCATTGCCTTTCCATTCTTTCTTTCTGCCCATTCATGTCCACTTTCATGGCTTCCATTTTGCTGATCTCCTGCACGGTGGCATCTCTAGCTTGATCAATTTTCTCTTTCTTTTTTTCAAGATCCTCTTTCATTTGTTCAATCCTGATCAGTTCCTGCTGTCTATCTTGTATCCAGTTGTTTATGTCCATTTTTTGTTTCTGTAGCTGGAGCTTCATTTGATTAATTTCATCTTTCTCCCTTTGAATATTGTCCAGTTCCTTCTCCATTTCTCTTTTCTGTCCATCCATCTCAGCTTTAATGGCTTCCATTTTGCTAGTCTCCCTCATTACATCACCTCTGGCTTGATCAAGTTTTTCTTTCTCATTTTCAAGATCCTCTTTCATTTGTTCAATCCTAGTCATCTCATGCTGTCTTTCCTGTATCCAGTTGTCAATGTTCAATTTTTGCTTCTGTAGCTCAGCCTTTATTTCCTCAATATCCTCTTTCTCCCTCTTAGTCTGGCCTAATTGGTCTTCCATTTGTTCTTTTTCTCGATCCATTTCTTCTTTCTCTTTCTGTAGCTTAACCCTCAATTCTTCCATATCCTCTTTCTGCCTCTTAATCTGCTCCATTCGCTTTTCCATTACTTCCTTTTCTCCGTCCAACTCAACTTTGATATCTGCAATTTTTCTGGCTTCTCTTAAATTATCTTCACCAGTTTGATCAATTTTCACTTTCTCTTTTTGAAGGTTTTCTTTCATTTCTTCAATCAAGTCTTTCTCTTGCTGCCTCCCTTGTATCCAGTTGTCTATGTCCATCTTTTGTTTCTGTAGCTGGAGCTTCATTTGATTAATTTCATCTTTCTCCCTTTGAATATTGTCCAGTTCCTTCTCCATTTCTCTTTTCTGTCCATCCATCTCAGCTTTAATGGCTTCCATTTTGCTAGTCTCCCTCATTATATCACCCCTGGCTTGATCAAGTTTTTCTTTCTCATTTTCAAGATCCTCTTTCATTTGTTCAATCCTAGTCATGTCCTGCTGTCTCTCCAGTATCCAGTTTTCCATTTCCTCTCTCTGTTTCTGTATCTCACACTTTTGTCGCTCAATAGCATCCTTTTCCTGCTCTATCTGTTGCAGTTTTAATTGCTTAAGTTTTGTTTCTTCTCTTATTTGATCCATTGTTTCTTTTTCTTTTCGAAGGTCTGTTGTCAGCTGTTCGATCTTGACTTTTTCCTGCTGTCTCTCTTCAGTCCAGTTGTCCAAGTCAGTTTTTTGTTTGAGTAGCTCCAACTGAATTCTCTCAATTTCATCTTTCTCCCTTTGAATATTGTCCAGTTCCTTCTCCATTTCTCTTTTCTGTCCATCCATCTCTGCTTTAATGGCTTCCATTTTGCTAGTCTCCCTCATTACATCACCTCTGGCTTGATCAAGTTTTTCTTTCTCATTTTCAAGATCCTCTTTCATTTGTTCAATCCTAGTCATCTCATGCTGTCTTTCCTGTATCCAGTTGTCAATGTTCAATTTTTGCTTCTGTAGCTCAGCCTTTATTTCCTCAATATCCTCTTTCTCCCTCTTAATCTGGCCTAATTGGTCTTTCATTTGTTCTTTTTCTCGGTCCATTTCTTCTTTCTCTTTCTGTAGCTTAACCCTCAATTCTTCCATATCCTCTTTCTCCCTCTTAATCTGCTCCATTCGCTTTTCCATTACTTCCTTTTCTCCGTCCAACTCAACTTTGATATCTGCAATTTTTCTGGCTTCTCTTAAATTATCCTCACCAGTTTGATCAATTTTCTCTTTCTCTTTTTGAAGGTTTGCTTTAATTTCTTCAATCAAGTCTTTCTCTTGCTGCCTCCCTTGTATCCAGTTTTCTATGTCCATTTTTTGTTTCTGTAGCTGGAGCTTCATTTGATTAATTTCATCTTTCTCCCTTTGAATATTGTCCAGTTCCTTCTCCATTTCTCTTTTCTGTCCATCCATCTCTGCTTTAATGGCTTCCATTTTACTAGTCTCCCTCATTACATCACCTCTGGCTTGATCAAGTATTTCTTTCTCATTTTCAAGATCCTCTTTCATTTGTTCAATCCTAGTCATGTCCTGCTGTCTCTCCAGTATCCAGTTTTCCATTTCCTCTCTCTGTTTCTGTATCTCACACTTTTGTCGCTCAATAGCATCCTTTTCCTGCTCTATCTGTTCTGGTTTTAATTGCTTAAGTTTTGTTTCTTCTCTTATTTGATCCATTGTTTCTTTTTCTTTTTGAAGGTCTGTTGTCAGCTGTTCGATCTTGTCTTTTTCCTGCTGTCTCTCTTCAGTCCAGTTGTCCAAGTCAGTTTTTTGTTTGAGTAGCTCCAACTGAATTCTCTCAATTTTATCTTTCTCCCTTTGAATATTGTCCAGTTCCTTCTCCATTTCTCTTTTCTGTCCATCCATCTCAGCTTTAATGGCTTCCATTTTGCTAGTCTCCCTCATTATATCACCCCTGGCTTGATCAAGTTTTTCTTTCTCATTTTCAAGATCCTCTTTCATTTGTTCAATCCTAGTCATGTCCTGCTGTCTCTCCAGTATCCAGTTTTCCATTTCCTCTCTCTGTTTCTGTATCTCACACTTTTGTCGCTCAATAGCATCCTTTTCCTGCTCTATCTGTTGCAGTTTTAATTGCTTAAGTTTTGTTTCTTCTCTTATTTGATCCATTGTTTCTTTTTCTTTTCGAAGGTCTGTTGTCAGCTGTTCGATCTTGACTTTTTCCTGCTGTCTCTCTTCAGTCCAGTTGTCCAAGTCAGTTTTTTGTTTGAGTAGCTCCAACTGAATTCTCTCAATTTCATCTTTCTCCCTTTGAATATTGTCCAGTTCCTTCTCCATTTCTCTTTTCTGTCCATCCATCTCTGCTTTAATGGCTTCCATTTTGCTAGTCTCCCTCATTACATCACCTCTGGCTTGATCAAGTTTTTCTTTCTCATTTTCAAGATCCTCTTTCATTTGTTCAATCCTAGTCATCTCATGCTGTCTTTCCTGTATCCAGTTGTCAATGTTCAATTTTTGCTTCTGTAGCTCAGCCTTTATTTCCTCAATATCCTCTTTCTCCCTCTTAATCTGGCCTAATTGGTCTTTCATTTGTTCTTTTTCTCGGTCCATTTCTTCTTTCTCTTTCTGTAGCTTAACCCTCAATTCTTCCATATCCTCTTTCTCCCTCTTAATCTGCTCCATTCGCTTTTCCATTACTTCCTTTTCTCCGTCCAACTCAACTTTGATATCTGCAATTTTTCTGGCTTCTCTTAAATTATCCTCACCAGTTTGATCAATTTTCTCTTTCTCTTTTTGAAGGTTTGCTTTAATTTCTTCAATCAAGTCTTTCTCTTGCTGCCTCCCTTGTATCCAGTTTTCTATGTCCATTTTTTGTTTCTGTAGCTGGAGCTTCATTTGATTAATTTCATCTTTCTCCCTTTGAATATTGTCCAGTTCCTTCTCCATTTCTCTTTTCTGTCCATCCATCTCTGCTTTAATGGCTTCCATTTTACTAGTCTCCCTCATTACATCACCTCTGGCTTGATCAAGTATTTCTTTCTCATTTTCAAGATCCTCTTTCATTTGTTCAATCCTAGTCATGTCCTGCTGTCTCTCCAGTATCCAGTTTTCCATTTCCTCTCTCTGTTTCTGTATCTCACACTTTTGTCGCTCAATAGCATCCTTTTCCTGCTCTATCTGTTCTGGTTTTAATTGCTTAAGTTTTGTTTCTTCTCTTATTTGATCCATTGTTTCTTTTTCTTTTTGAAGGTCTGTTGTCAGCTGTTCGATCTTGTCTTTTTCCTGCTGTCTCTCTTCAGTCCAGTTGTCCAAGTCAGTTTTTTGTTTGAGTAGCTCCAACTGAATTCTCTCAATTTTATCTTTCTCCCTTTGAATATTGTCCAGTTCCTTCTCCATTTCTCTTTTCTGTCCATCCATCTCAGCTTTAATGGCTTCCATTTTGCTAGTCTCCCTCATTACATCACCTCTGGCTTGATCAAGTTTTTCTTTCTCATTTTCAAGATCCTCTTTCATTTGTTCAATCCTAGTCATCTCATGCTGTCTTTCCTGTATCCAGTTGTCAATGTTCAATTTTTGCTTCTGTAGCTCAGCCTTTATTTCCTCAATATCCTCTTTCTCCCTCTTAATCTGGCCTAATTGGTCTTCCATTTGTTCTTTTTCTCGGTCCATTTCTTCTTTCTCTTTCTGTAGCTTAACCCTCAATTCTTCCATATCCTCTTTCTCCCTCTTAATCTGCTCCATTCGCTTTTCCATTACTTCCTTTTCTCCGTCCAACTCAACTTTGATATCTGCAATTTTTCTGGCTTCTCTTAAATTATCTTCACCAGTTTGTTCAATTTTCTCTTTCTCTTTTTGAAGGTTTGCTTTCATTTCTTCAATCAAGTCTTTCTCTTGCTGCCTCCCTTGTATCCAGTTGTCTATGTCCATCTTTTGTTTCTGTAGCTGGAGCTTCATTTGATTAATTTCATCTTTCTCCCTTTGAATATTGTCCAGTTCCTTCTCCATTTCTCTTTTCTGTCCATCCATCTCAGCTTTAATGGCTTCCATTTTGCTAGTCTCCCTCATTACATCACCTCTGGCTTGATCAAGTATTTCTTTCTCATTTTCAAGATCCTCTTTCATTTGTTCAATCCTAGACATCTCCTGCTGTCTCTCCAGTATCCAGTTTTCCATTTCCTCTCTCTGTTTCTGTATCTCACACTTTTGTCGCTCAATAGCATCCTTTTCCTGCTCTATCTGTTCCAGTTTTAATTGCTTAAGTTTTGTTTCTTCTCTTATTTGATCCATTGTTTCTTTTTCTTTTCGAAGGTCAGTTGTCAGCTGTTCGATCTTGACTTTTTCCTGCTGTCTCTCTTCAATCCAGTTGTCCAAGTCAGTTTTTTGTTTGAGTAGCTCCAACTGAATTCTCTCAATTTCATCTTTCTCCCTTTGAATATTGTCCAGTTCCTTCTCCATTTCTCTTTTCTGTCCATCCATCTCAGCTTTAATGGCTTCCATTTTGCTAATCTCCCTCATTACATCACCTCTGTCTTGATCAATTTTCTCTTTCTTGTTTTGAATATCAGCTTTCAATTCTTCAATCCTCATCACCTCTTTCTCTCTTTCCTCTGTCCAGTTGTTCATGTCCTCTTTCTGTTTCCCTAGTTCTGCTGTCAGTTGATCAATCACATCCTTTTCCTGCTTCATCTTTTCCCATTGCCTTTCCATTCTTTCTTTCTGCCCATTCATGTCCACTTTCATGGCTTCCATTTTGCTGATCTCCTGCACGGTGGCATCTCTAGCTTGATCAATTTTCTCTTTCTTTTTTTCAAGATCCTCTTTCATTTGTTCAATCCTGATCAGTTCCTGCTGTCTATCTTGTATCCAGTTGTCAATGTTCAATTTTTCCTTCTGTAGCTCAGCCTTTGTTTCCTCAATATCCTCTTTCTCCCTTTTAATCTGGCCTAATTGGTCTTCCGTTTGTTCTTTTTCTCGATCCATTTCTTCTTTCTCTTTCTGTAGCTTAACCCTCAATTCTTCCATATCCTCTTTCTCCCTCTTAATCTGCTCCATTCGCTTTTCCATTACTTCCTTTTCTCCGTCCAACTCAACTTTGATATCTGCAATTTTTCTGGCTTCTCTTAAATTATCTTCACCAGTTTGTTCAATTTTCTCTTTCTCTTTTTGAAGGTTTGCTTTCATTTCTTCAATCAAGTCTTTCTCTTGCTGCCTCCCTTGTATCCAGTTGTCTATGTCCATCTTTTGTTTCTGTAGCTGGAGCTTCATTTGATTAATTTCATCTTTCTCCCTTTGAATATTGTCCAGTTCCTTCTCCATTTCTCTTTTCTGTCCATCCATCTCTGCTTTAATGGCTTCCATTTTGCTAGTCTCCCTTATTATATCACCCCTGGCTTGATCAAGTTTTTCTTTCTCATTTTCAAGATCCTCTTTCTTTTGTTCAGTCCTAGTCATCTCATGCTGTCTTTTCTGTATCCAGTTGTCCATGTCAAATCTTTGCTTCTGTAGCTCAGCCTTAATTTGCTCAATATCCTCTTTCTCCCTCTTAGTCTGGCCTAATTGGTCTTCCATTTGTTCTTTTTCTCGATCCATTTCTTCTTTCTCTTTTTGTAGCTTAACCCTCAATTCTTCCATATCCTCTTTCTCCCTCTTAATCTGCTCCATTCGCTTTTTCATTACTTCCTTTTCTCCGTCCAACTCAACTTTGATATCTGCAGTTTTTCTGGCTTCTCTTAAATTATCTTCACCAGTTTGATCAATTTTCACTTTCTCTTTTTGAAGGTTTTCTTTCATTTCTTCAATCAAGTCTTTCTCTTGCTGCCTCCCTTGTATCCAGTTGTCTATGTCCATCTTTTGTTTCTGTAGCTGGAGCTTCATTTGATTAATTTCATCTTTCTCCCTTTGAAATTTGTCCAGTTCCTTCTCCATTTCTCTTTTCTGTCCATCCATCTCTGCTTTAATGGCTTCCATTTTGCTAGTCTCCCTCATTACATCACCTCTGGCTTGATCAAGTTTTTCTTTCTCATTTTCAAGATCCTCTTTCATTTGTTCAATCCTAGACATCTCCTGCTGTCTCTCCAGTATCCAGTTTTCCATTTCCTCTCTCTGTTTCTGTATCTCACACTTTTGTCGCTCAATAGCATCCTTTTCCTGCTCTATCTGTTCCAGTTTTAATTGCTTAAGTTTTGTTTCTTCTCTTATTTGATCCATTGTTTCTTTTTCTTTTCGAAGGTCAGTTGTCAGCTGTTCGATCTTGACTTTTTCCTGCTGTCTCTCTTCAGTCCAGTTGTCCAAGTCAGTTTTTTGTTTGAGTAGCTCCAACTGAATTCTCTCAATTTCATCTTTCTCCCTTTGAATATTGTCCAGTTCCTTCTCCATTTCTCTTTTCTGTCCATCCATCTCTGCTTTAATGGCTTCCATTTTGCTAATCTCCCTCATTACATCACCTCTGTCTTGATCAATTTTCTCTTTCTTGTTTTGAATATCAGCTTTCAATTCTTCAATCCTCATCACCTCTTTCTCTCTTTCCTCTGTCCAGTTGTTCATGTCCTCTTTCTGTTTCCCTAGTTCTGCTGTCAGTTGATCAATCACATCCTTTTCCTGCTTCATCTTTTCCCATTGCCTTTCCATTCTTTCTTTCTGCCCATTCATGTCCACTTTCATGGCTTCCATTTTGCTGATCTCCTGCACGGTGGCATCTCTAGCTTGATCAATTTTCTCTTTCTTTTTTTCAAGATCCTCTTTCATTTGTTCAATCCTGATCAGTTCCTGCTGTCTATCTTGTATCCAGTTGTCAATGTTCAATTTTTCCTTCTGTAGCTCAGCCTTTGTTTCCTCAATATCCTCTTTCTCCCTTTTAATCTGGCCTAATTGGTCTTCCGTTTGTTCTTTTTCTCGATCCATTTCTTCTTTCTCTTTCTGTAGCTTAACCCTCAATTCTTCCATATCCTCTTTCTCCCTCTTAATCTGCTCCATTCGCTTTTCCATTACTTCCTTTTCTCCGTCCAACTCAACTTTGATATCTGCAATTTTTCTGGCTTCTCTTAAATTATCCTCACCAGTTTGATCAATTTTCTCTTTCTCTTTTTGAAGGTTTGCTTTAATTTCTTCAATCAAGTCTTTCTCTTGCTGCCTCCCTTGTATCCAGTTTTCTATGTCCATTTTTTGTTTCTGTAGCTGGAGCTTCATTTGATTAATTTCATCTTTCTCCCTTTGAATATTGTCCAGTTCCTTCTCCATTTCTCTTTTCTGTCCATCCATCTCTGCTTTAATGGCTTCCATTTTACTAGTCTCCCTCATTACATCACCTCTGGCTTGATCAAGTATTTCTTTCTCATTTTCAAGATCCTCTTTCATTTGTTCAATCCTAGTCATGTCCTGCTGTCTCTCCAGTATCCAGTTTTCCCTTTCCTCTCTCTGTTTCTGTATCTCACACTTTTGTCGCTCAATAGCATCCTTTTCCTGCTCTATCTGTTCTGGTTTTAATTGCTTAAGTTTTCTTTCTTCTCTTATTTGATCCATTGTTTCTTTTTCTTTTTGAAGGTCTGTTGTCAGCTGTTCGATCTTGTCTTTTTCCTGCTGTCTCTCTTCAGTCCAGTTGTCCAAGTCAGTTTTTTGTTTGAGTAGCTCCAACTGAATTCTCTCAATTTTATCTTTCTCCCTTTGAATATTGTCCAGTTCCTTCTCCATTTCTCTTTTCTGTCCATCCATCTCAGCTTTAATGGCTTCCATTTTGCTAGTCTCCCTCATTACATCACCTCTGGCTTGATCAAGTTTTTCTTTCTCATTTTCAAGATCCTCTTTCATTTGTTCAATCCTAGTCATCTCATGCTGTCTTTCCTGTATCCAGTTGTCAATGTTCAATTTTTGCTTCTGTAGCTCAGCCTTTATTTCCTCAATATCCTCTTTCTCCCTCTTAATCTGGCCTAATTGGTCTTCCATTTGTTCTTTTTCTCGGTCCATTTCTTCTTTCTCTTTCTGTAGCTTAACCCTCAATTCTTCCATATCCTCTTTCTCCCTCTTAATCTGCTCCATTCGCTTTTCCATTACTTCCTTTTCTCCGTCCAACTCAACTTTGATATCTGCAATTTTTCTGGCTTCTCTTAAATTATCTTCACCAGTTTGTTCAATTTTCTCTTTCTCTTTTTGAAGGTTTGCTTTCATTTCTTCAATCAAGTCTTTCTCTTGCTGCCTCCCTTGTATCCAGTTGTCTATGTCCATCTTTTGTTTCTGTAGCTGGAGCTTCATTTGATTAATTTCATCTTTCTCCCTTTGAATATTGTCCAGTTCCTTCTCCATTTCTCTTTTCTGTCCATCCATCTCAGCTTTAATGGCTTCCATTTTGCTAGTCTCCCTCATTACATCACCTCTGGCTTGATCAAGTATTTCTTTCTCATTTTCAAGATCCTCTTTCATTTGTTCAATCCTAGACATCTCCTGCTGTCTCTCCAGTATCCAGTTTTCCATTTCCTCTCTCTGTTTCTGTATCTCACACTTTTGTCGCTCAATAGCATCCTTTTCCTGCTCTATCTGTTCCAGTTTTAATTGCTTAAGTTTTGTTTCTTCTCTTATTTGATCCATTGTTTCTTTTTCTTTTCGAAGGTCAGTTGTCAGCTGTTCGATCTTGACTTTTTCCTGCTGTCTCTCTTCAATCCAGTTGTCCAAGTCAGTTTTTTGTTTGAGTAGCTCCAACTGAATTCTCTCAATTTCATCTTTCTCCCTTTGAATATTGTCCAGTTCCTTCTCCATTTCTCTTTTCTGTCCATCCATCTCAGCTTTAATGGCTTCCATTTTGCTAATCTCCCTCATTACATCACCTCTGTCTTGATCAATTTTCTCTTTCTTGTTTTGAATATCAGCTTTCAATTCTTCAATCCTCATCACCTCTTTCTCTCTTTCCTCTGTCCAGTTGTTCATGTCCTCTTTCTGTTTCCCTAGTTCTGCTGTCAGTTGATCAATCACATCCTTTTCCTGCTTCATCTTTTCCCATTGCCTTTCCATTCTTTCTTTCTGCCCATTCATGTCCACTTTCATGGCTTCCATTTTGCTGATCTCCTGCACGGTGGCATCTCTAGCTTGATCAATTTTCTCTTTCTTTTTTTCAAGATCCTCTTTCATTTGTTCAATCCTGATCAGTTCCTGCTGTCTATCTTGTATCCAGTTGTCAATGTTCAATTTTTCCTTCTGTAGCTCAGCCTTTGTTTCCTCAATATCCTCTTTCTCCCTTTTAATCTGGCCTAATTGGTCTTCCGTTTGTTCTTTTTCTCGATCCATTTCTTCTTTCTCTTTCTGTAGCTTAACCCTCAATTCTTCCATATCCTCTTTCTCCCTCTTAATCTGCTCCATTCGCTTTTCCATTACTTCCTTTTCTCCGTCCAACTCAACTTTGATATCTGCAATTTTTCTGGCTTCTCTTAAATTATCTTCACCAGTTTGTTCAATTTTCTCTTTCTCTTTTTGAAGGTTTGCTTTCATTTCTTCAATCAAGTCTTTCTCTTGCTGCCTCCCTTGTATCCAGTTGTCTATGTCCATCTTTTGTTTCTGTAGCTGGAGCTTCATTTGATTAATTTCATCTTTCTCCCTTTGAATATTGTCCAGTTCCTTCTCCATTTCTCTTTTCTGTCCATCCATCTCTGCTTTAATGGCTTCCATTTTGCTAGTCTCCCTTATTATATCACCCCTGGCTTGATCAAGTTTTTCTTTCTCATTTTCAAGATCCTCTTTCTTTTGTTCAGTCCTAGTCATCTCATGCTGTCTTTTCTGTATCCAGTTGTCCATGTCAAATCTTTGCTTCTGTAGCTCAGCCTTAATTTGCTCAATATCCTCTTTCTCCCTCTTAGTCTGGCCTAATTGGTCTTCCATTTGTTCTTTTTCTCGATCCATTTCTTCTTTCTCTTTCTGTAGCTTAACCCTCAATTCTTCCATATCCTCTTTCTCCCTCTTAATCTGCTCCATTCGCTTTTTCATTACTTCCTTTTCTCCGTCCAACTCAACTTTGATATCTGCAGTTTTTCTGGCTTCTCTTAAATTATCTTCACCAGTTTGATCAATTTTCACTTTCTCTTTTTGAAGGTTTTCTTTCATTTCTTCAATCAAGTCTTTCTCTTGCTGCCTCCCTTGTATCCAGTTGTCTATGTCCATCTTTTGTTTCTGTAGCTGGAGCTTCATTTGATTAATTTCATCTTTCTCCCTTTGAAATTTGTCCAGTTCCTTCTCCATTTCTCTTTTCTGTCCATCCATCTCTGCTTTAATGGCTTCCATTTTGCTAGTCTCCCTTATTATATCACCCCTGGCTTGATCAAGTTTTTCTTTCTCATTTTCAAGATCCTCTTTCTTTTGTTCAGTCCTAGTCATCTCATGCTGTCTTTTCTGTATCCAGTTGTCCATGTCAAATCTTTGCTTCTGTAGCTCAGCCTTAATTTGCTCAATATCCTCTTTCTCCCTCTTAGTCTGGCCTAATTGGTCTTCCATTTGTTCTTTTTCTCGATCCATTTCTTCTTTCTCTTTCTGTAGCTTAACCCTCAATTCTTCCATATCCTCTTTCTCCCTCTTAATCTGCTCCATTCGCTTTTTCATTACTTCCTTTTCTCCGTCCAACTCAACTTTGATATCTGCAGTTTTTCTGGCTTCTCTTAAATTATCTTCACCAGTTTGATCAATTTTCACTTTCTCTTTTTGAAGGTTTTCTTTCATTTCTTCAATCAAGTCTTTCTCTTGCTGCCTCCCTTGTATCCAGTTGTCTATGTCCATCTTTTGTTTCTGTAGCTGGAGCTTCATTTGATTAATTTCATGTTTCTCCCTTTGAAATTTGTCCAGTTCCTTCTCCATTTCTCTTTTCTGTCCATCCATCTCTGCTTTAATGGCTTCCATTTTGCTAGTCTCCCTCATTATATCACCCCTGGCTTGATCAAGTTTTTCTTTCTCATTTTCAAGATCCTCTTTCATTTGTTCAATCCTAGTCATCTCCTGCTGTCTCTCCAGTATCCAGTTTTCCATTTCCTCTCTCTGTTTCTGTATCTCACACTTTTGTCGCTCAATAGCATCCTTTTCCTGCTCTATCTGTTCTGGTTTTAATTGCTTAAGTTTTGTTTCTTCTCTTATTTGATCCATTGTTTCTTTTTCTTTTCGAAGGTCTGTTGTCAGCTGTTCGATCTTGTCTTTTTCCTGCTGTCTCTCTTCAGTCCAGTTGTCCAAGTCAGTTTTTTGTTTGAGTAGCTCCAACTGAATTCTCTCAATTTCATCTTTCTCCCTTTGAATATTGTCCAGTTCCTTCTCCATTTCTCTTTTCTGTCCATCCATCTCAGCTTTAATGGCTTCCATTTTGCTAGTCTCCCTCATTACATCACCTCTGGCTTGATCAAGTTTTTCTTTCTCATTTTCAAGATCCTCTTTCTTTTGTTCAATCCTAGTCATGTCCTTCTGTCTCTCCAGTATCCAGTTTTCCATTTCCTCTCTCTGTTTCTGTATCTCACACTTTTGTCGCTCAATAGCATCCTTTTCCTGCTCTATCTGTTCCGGTTTTAATTGCTTAAGTTTTGTTTCTTCTCTTATTTGATCCATTGTTTCTTTTTCTTTTCGAAGGTCTGTTGTCAGCTGTTCGATCTTGTCTTTTTCCTGCTGTCTCTCTTCAGTCCAGTTGTCCAAGTCAGTTTTTTGTTTGAGTAGCTCCAACTGAATTCTCTCAATTTCATCTTTCTCCCTTTGAATATTGTCCAGTTCCTTCTCCATTTCTCTTTTCTGTCCATCCATCTCAGCTTTAATGGCTTCCATTTTGCTAGTCTCCCTCATTACATCACCTCTGGCTTGATCAAGTTTTTCTTTCTCATTTTCAAGATCCTCTTTCATTTGTTCAATCCTAGTCATCTCATGCTGTCTTTCTTGTATCCAGTTTTCCATTTCCTCTCTCTGTTTCTGTATCTCACACTTTTGTTGCTCAATTGCATCCTTTTCCTGCTGTATCTGTTCCAGTTTGAATTGTGTAAGTTTTGTTCCTTCTTTTTTTTGATCAATTGTTTCTTTTTCTTTTCGAAGGTCTGTTTTCATTTGTTCCACCAGTTCTTTTTCATGCTTTCTGTCTTGTATCCTCTTGTCCATGTCAAATTTTTGCTTCTGTAGCTCAACCTTTATTTCCTCAATATCCTCTTTCTCCCTCTTAATCTGGCCTAATTGGTCTTCTATTTGGTGTTTTTCTCGATCCATTTCTTCTTTCTCTTTCTGTAGCTTAACCCTCAATTCTTCCATATCCTCTCTCTCCCTCTTAATCTGCTCCATTCGCTTTTCCATTACTTCCTTTTCTTCGTCCAACTCAACTTTGATATCTGCAACTTTTCTGGCTTCTCTTAAATTATCTTCACCAGTTTGATCAATTTTCTCTTTCTCTTTTTGAAGGTTTGCTTTCATTTCTTCAATCAAGTCTTTCTCTTGCTGCCTCCCTTGTATCCAGTTGTCTATGTCCATCTTTTGTTTCTGTAGCTGGAGCTTCATTTGATTAATTTCATCTTTCTCCCTTTGAATATTGTCCAGTTCCTTCTCCATTTCTCTTTTCTGTCCATCCATCTCTGCTTTAATGGCTTCCATTTTGCTAGTCTCCCTTATTATATCACCCCTGGCTTGATCAAGTTTTTCTTTCTCATTTTCAAGATCCTCTTTCTTTTGTTCAGTCCTAGTCATCTCATGCTGTCTTTTCTGTATCCAGTTGTCCATGTCAAATCTTTGCTTCTGTAGCTCAGCCTTAATTTGCTCAATATCCTCTTTCTCCCTCTTAGTCTGGCCTAATTGGTCTTCCATTTGTTCTTTTTCTCGATCCATTTCTTCTTTCTCTTTCTGTAGCTTAACCCTCAATTCTTCCATATCCTCTTTCTCCCTCTTAATCTGCTCCATTCGCTTTTTCATTACTTCCTTTTCTCCGTCCAACTCAACTTTGATATCTGCAGTTTTTCTGGCTTCTCTTAAATTATCTTCACCAGTTTGATCAATTTTCACTTTCTCTTTTTGAAGGTTTTCTTTCATTTCTTCAATCAAGTCTTTCTCTTCCTGCCTCCCTTGTATCCAGTTGTCTATGTCCATCTTTTGTTTCTGTAGCTGGAGCTTCATTTGATTAATTTCATCTTTCTCCCTTTGAAATTTGTCCAGTTCCTTCTCCATTTCTCTTTTCTGTCCATCCATCTCTGCTTTAATGGCTTCCATTTTGCTAGTCTCCCTCATTATATCACCCCTGGCTTGATCAAGTTTTTCTTTCTCATTTTCAAGATCCTCTTTCATTTGTTCAATCCTAGTCATCTCCTGCTGTCTCTCCAGTATCCAGTTTTCCATTTCCTCTCTCTGTTTCTGTATCTCACACTTTTGTCGCTCAATAGCATCCTTTTCCTGCTCTATCTGTTCTGGTTTTAATTGCTTAAGTTTTGTTTCTTCTCTTATTTGATCCATTGTTTCTTTTTCTTTTCGAAGGTCTGTTGTCAGCTGTTCGATCTTGTCTTTTTCCTGCTGTCTCTCTTCAGTCCAGTTGTCCAAGTCAGTTTTTTGTTTGAGTAGCTCCAACTGAATTCTCTCAATTTCATCTTTCTCCCTTTGAATATTGTCCAGTTCCTTCTCCATTTCTCTTTTCTGTCCATCCATCTCAGCTTTAATGGCTTCCATTTTGCTAGTCTCCCTCATTACATCACCTCTGGCTTGATCAAGTTTTTCTTTCTCATTTTCAAGATCCTCTTTCTTTTGTTCAATCCTAGTCATGTCCTTCTGTCTCTCCAGTATCCAGTTTTCCATTTCCTCTCTCTGTTTCTGTATCTCACACTTTTGTCGCTCAATAGCATCCTTTTCCTGCTCTATCTGTTCCGGTTTTAATTGCTTAAGTTTTGTTTCTTCTCTTATTTGATCCATTGTTTCTTTTTCTTTTCGAAGGTCTGTTGTCAGCTGTTCGATCTTGTCTTTTTCCTGCTGTCTCTCTTCAGTCCAGTTGTCCAAGTCAGTTTTTTGTTTGAGTAGCTCCAACTGAATTCTCTCAATTTCATCTTTCTCCCTTTGAATATTGTCCAGTTCCTTCTCCATTTCTCTTTTCTGTCCATCCATCTCAGCTTTAATGGCTTCCATTTTGCTAGTCTCCCTCATTACATCACCTCTGGCTTGATCAAGTTTTTCTTTCTCATTTTCAAGATCCTCTTTCATTTGTTCAATCCTAGTCATCTCATGCTGTCTTTCTTGTATCCAGTTTTCCATTTCCTCTCTCTGTTTCTGTATCTCACACTTTTGTTGCTCAATTGCATCCTTTTCCTGCTGTATCTGTTCCAGTTTGAATTGTGTAAGTTTTGTTCCTTCTTTTTTTTGATCAATTGTTTCTTTTTCTTTTCGAAGGTCTGTTTTCATTTGTTCCACCAGTTCTTTTTCATGCTTTCTGTCTTGTATCCTCTTGTCCATGTCAAATTTTTGCTTCTGTAGCTCAACCTTTATTTCCTCAATATCCTCTTTCTCCCTCTTAATCTGGCCTAATTGGTCTTCTATTTGGTCTTTTTCTCGATCCATTTCTTCTTTCTCTTTCTGTAGCTTAACCCTCAATTCTTCCATATCCTCTCTCTCCCTCTTAATCTGCTCCATTCGCTTTTCCATTACTTCCTTTTCTTCGTCCAACTCAACTTTGATATCTGCAACTTTTCTGGCTTCTCTTAAATTATCTTCACCAGTTTGATCAATTTTCTCTTTCTCTTTTTGAAGGTTTGCTTTCATTTCTTCAATCAAGTCTTTCTCTTGCTGCCTCTCTTCTATCCAGTTGTCCATGTCTAACTTTTGCTTCTGTAGCTCAGCCTTTATTTGCTCAATATCCTCTTCCTCCCTCTTAATCTGGTCCAATCGGTCTTTCATTTTTTCTTTCTGTCGCCCCATTTTTTCTTTCTCTTTCCTTAGCTTAAGCTTCAGTTGTTCCATATCTTCTTTCTCCCTCTTTATCTGGTCTAGTTGCTTTTCCATTACTTCCCTTTTCTCATCCATCTCAGCCTTGACAATTGAAATTTTTTTGGTTTCCCTGATATTATCTTCCACTGTTTGATCATTTTTCTCTTTCTCTTTTTCAAGGTTTGCTTTTAGTTCATCAGTCAAGTTTTTCTCTTGTTGCCACTCTTGTATCCATTTCTCCAATTCCTCATTCTTCTTCTGCAGCTCTGCCTTACTTTGTTCAATATCCTGTTTTTCCCTCTTAATCTGCTCTAGTTGGTCTTTTACTCCTTCTTTCTGACCCTCCGTCTCAGCTTTAAGGGCTTCCATTTTCCTAATCTCCCTCATAGTGTCATCTCTGGCTTGATCAATTTTCTGTTTCTCATTTTGAATATCAGCTTTAGTTTGTTCAATACGGATCCCTTCCCGCTGTCTTTCCTGTATACATTTGTCCATATCCTTTTTCTCTTTTTGCAGCTCAGCTTTCAGCTGACGAATAACATCCTTCTCTTGCTTTATCAGTTCCCATTGCATGGCTATTCCTTGTTTTTGTCCATCCCTTCCAGCTTTAATTGCTGCCATTTTGCTCATTTTACTCATAACATCATTTCTCATTTGTTCAATATGCTCCTCCTTGTTTTCAAGGTCAGTTTTCATCTGTTTCATCCTAATCATCTCCTGTTTCCTTTCCTCCATCCAGCTCTCCATTTCCTTTTGCTGTTTCTGTAGCACAGCCTTCAGTTTTCTTATATCATCCTTCTCCCTGTTAATTTTTTCCAACTCCTTTTCTATGTCCTCTTTCTCATTCTTCATATCTCTTCTACTAGCTATCATTGTCATCATCTCTGTCATGGTGTCTTCTCTGGATTGATTTTGTTCCACTTCTTCTTTTTGCACATCTGCTTTCATCTGCTCCACCATTTTCCATTTTCGTCTTTCTGTCCATTCGTCCACATCATCTTTCCTTTTGTGCAATTGATCTTCCATCTTTTCGAAGTCACCTGTGGATCCCCTGATTTCCTCCATGTCCTTTTCTGTTTTTTCTTTCATATCTATGTTGCCCTCATTCCTTTCCTCTCTTCGCTTCTTTTTTTGTATCACCCATGTTCCAAGATGTCTTTCCCTCTTCCCCTTCATCTTCCTTGGCCTCTCTTTCTCTCCCTGTGTCTCAGTATCCTTGTATCCACCAGCTTCTGTCCTCCTGCCTATTTCCTCTTTTTTAGCCATTGTCGTGATGTCCTTGTGATTTTGAAATGTGAAATGATTCAAGTGTTTTCACACATGTATAGTTTTGTTTTTCTAACATTTTTAACACACACATCTATGCAGTTTATGAGATATTATATTTTTTTCAATATTGTCACCACGCTGCCTCTGGGACCTGTGTTCCACTGGTGATTTAGCCCATTGGCTGGCTGTCATGTGTCATGCCATAGAGACTCTGTGGCTAGATTCTTGGACTATTCCACCATGGTTTATACTCTGGCTGCCTATCATTGGAATCCCCTCCCCACACCTACCTGGCAAACTTTTTGAAGGGTAGTGGCCCCTGTGGCCCTTAGCTTTATGCTTCTGATGGAATTTGGCCCTCGGGGAAAAATAATTCAGGCAGTAACCCCTTTCCACTTCTGTAACATCACCAGTGAGAGTGGAGCCACCTGGAGTAATTACTGTTTTCCATGGGGGTGGAATTAAGGGGCGCGGCCAAGTCTGGGTAGCCTGACTGTTGGCTTACAACATGGATGCTGAAGCACTGACATGTGGCCACTATCCAGGGTGCTAAAGGTGATGTCAATTGACTGAACTGGCATTTGAACACAGGTCTTTAAAGCACCATTGAGACAACATAGATATACATTGTTATCTGACCAATGTCTTCCCAGATACATACCTCCCATCTCCATATTCTTTTCTCCTCCTCTTTGGTTTTTTCCATTTCATCTAGAGTTTTCTGCAGTTCCATCTTCATCTGGTCTATCTTGTCCTTTTCCTTATTTACTTCAGCGATTTTCTTTTCCAGCTCTTCTTTTTGTCTTTTTATGTCCATCTTCATTGTTTCCACCTCTTGTCTGTCTCTCAGTGTGTTTTTGATCCTCTCTTCCATAGCACTGCTTTGGTTTTCTATTTCGGTTCTCATCTGCATTACACTCTGCATGTCACTTGTCATCTTCTCCATTTTTTTTTCATTTTCCTCTTTCATTTTCTTCAGATCATTTTTCATCTGTTCCAGTGCATCTTTCTCCCTCTCTATGACAGCCTTCATTTTTTCAGTTTCTTCCCTTTCTCCGTGGATAGCTGCCTTTTTTCGCTCTAGCGTGTCATTTTCTGTCTTTGCTGCCACCAGCATTCTTTCGACCTCTACCCTCTGTCTTTGCAGTCCCGCCTTCAGTAGCTCGATTTCCGCCTTCTTCGTCAATGACAACAATAACCACCCTTCCAGCTCACTCCTCCTCCTTTGGATTTCATTCCTCATCTCCTCCAACTTATACATTTCGCTTTTTGTCATTTCGTACTTGTGTTCCACTTCATCTTTCTGACTTTGGATCTCAGCTTTCATCTGCTCTATGGCCTCTCGCTCTCTCTTTGTCTTCTCTAGCCTTTTTTCGATTTCTTCTTTCTGTCTCTCAAGTTCTGTCCTCATCATCTTTGCGTTGCTCTTTGCTTTTTCTATATTATTTTCGATTTCTTCTTTCTGCCTCTCTAGTTCAGCCTTTGCTTTTTCAATCTCGTCCAGTTCTCTTTCGTTTCTTTCTTTCTTATTCAGAAGTTCTTCTGTCTGACTCTTTATCTCTGCCTTGACTTGCTCCATTTCCAACATTTCCCTCTGTATTTTTTCTATCCTGTTCTCCAGCTCTTCTTCCTCTTTCCGTAACCTAGCTCTCAGTTCACAGTCCGCCTGTTCGGTCTCTTCCCAGAGCTTCGCGATCTCTATTTTTATTCTTTGCAGCTCATATTTCACCTTTTCAAATGGTTCTTTGTCCTTCACATCTCTTATACTCTCCAAGTCATCTTTTTCTCTCACTATCTCATCCTTCATTTGTTCCAGTCTGTAGTTTGCTCTTCTTGTTTCTTCAATCTTGTTTTCTATCTCTTCTATTTGTCCTTTTATCTCAGATTTTATCTGTTCCATTGTGTCCTTCTCTTTCTTCATTACAGTTGTACTCTTCTCTATCTCTTCTTTGGACTTTAATACCTCTGTTCTCATCTGTTCCAGCTTTTCTATCTCAGCCCATGTTTCTTTCCGTCTCCTCCACATGTCATCTTTCTCTCTCTGTATCTCAGCTTTCATGTGCTCCAGCTCTTGCTTTTCTAGCTTTATTGCTTTTTTATTTTGTCCCATAACTTCTAGTGCTTGTTCTATTTCATATTTGACCTGCTCTAGTTCTCCTTTCTCTCTTCCTGTGTCATGGGCATCCCTATATGCATGCATCATGCTTTTTATCTGTGTGATCTTGAGCTCTTCCAGATTTGACTCTTCCCATGTTATTTTCATGCTAGTTGTACCTGTTTTTATCACAGCTTCTAATTCATCATTTTCCTTCTCATCATTTTGTTTATCTGCTTCCTCCTTCGCCCTTTGAATCTCCACCATGATCCAGTCCAATTCTTGTCTGCCCCTTTGTATCTCATTTCTCAGCTGCAGTTCCTCTTTGACAATTTCATATCTTCTTCTCTCCAAATCTTCTGTTTTTCGCTGGAAATCATCAATTTGCTCTTGTAAGACTTCTTTTGCTCTTTGCATCTCTACTTTTGATTGCTCTACCTCAGCGTTCTTCTGCATTAACTCCCCATTTCTTTTTTCCATCTCTTCCACTTGTTTCTTTAATTCCACTCTTGTCTGCTCCATCTCATGTTTTTCCTGTTCTGTCATTAATTTGTTCTGCTCCATGATTTCGGTTGCCTTCTTTATTTCATAACCAATCCAATCCAGTTCTGCTTCCTTTCGTTTAGTCTCTTCTTTGCCTTTCTCCAGAACTTCTCTTTCTGCATGTAGTTCAGATTTTATTTGTTCAATCTGCCTCTTTTCTTGCTTTGCTTCTTCTCTGTCACATTCTATCTTCTCCTTTTCTCGCTGTATGTCTGCCCTGATTAATTCTATCTCTTCTTTCTCTTGTTGTATTTGAGCTCTCTGTTCTTGATGTTCTTTCTCTGTCTCAATCCACCTTTTCTCCATCTCTTCCTTAAGTCGGTTTATCTCATTCTTGATCTTTTCGAAGTGTTCTTTATCCTTGTTCACCTTACTCTCTTTTCTTTCCAAGTCATCTCTCTGTTGTTCAATCTCTGTCTTTATCCGTTCCAGGCTTTCTTTTGCTACCTGTGTGTCTTCCATTTTGTTTTTTATTTCCGCCATTTGGGCTTGTAGCTCAGTTTTAAGCTGTTCTATCTTGTCCTTCTCTTGTTGCATCAGTTCCCTGCTTTTTTCCAAGTCATCTGTTCTTTGTAACGTCTCCTTTCTAAGCTCTTCCAACTCTTCTCTCTCCTTTTTTGTCTCGTTTCTTTGTCTCTCTAGGACATCTTTCTCAGTTTGCATCTTTGCTTTCATCTCTTCGACATTATTCCTCTCTTGCCTTGTCTCTTCTCTCATCTCGTTCAGCTCTTTCTCCATGTCATTCATTGCTTTTTCCATTTCTTCCTTTTCTTTCTGCATTCCCAATCTGGCCCTCTCCAGCCCTTCCCTTTCTTTCTGTATTTCAGCTCTCCGCTCCATCTCCTCATTCAGAGTCTCATACCTCCTCCTTTCTAGATCCTCTTTTGCTCGTCTTGTTTCATTTTTTTGTTTCTCCAGCATGTCTTTTGCTTTCTGTATATCTGTCCTGCTCTTATCCATCTTATCTTTGGCTTGCTTTGCTTCCTCCATCGTGACTTCAATCTCCTCCATCTTCCTCTGAATTGCACTCTTCATATTGTCCATCTTCTCTCTCTCCCTGTTTATCACCTCCCTACTTTGTTCAATGCCTTCTTTAGCTCTCTCTATCTCACTTTTCATCTGTTCCAACTCCTTCCTTTCTCTGATCATCTCCTGCCTTTCCTTCTGTAAACTGTATTTGTCTGCATGTAGCTCTGCTTTCATTTGTTCTGTCTGTCTCTTCTCTTTCTCTGCCTCTTCTCTATAATTTTCTACCTCTTCTTTTTCTCTCTTTATCTCAGTCACCATTTTCTCCAGCTCCTCTCTTTGCCTTTGTAAATCATCCCTTTGTTCTTGTTCTTCATTCTCGGTCTCACACCACCTTTTCTCCATTTCTTCTTTGACTTTATTGATCTCATACTTGATCTGTTCAAACTGATCTTTCTGTTTTTTTGTTTCAGACCTTGTCCTTTCCAGAGTGTCTCTCTCTGTCTGTATCTCTATTCTCATCTGTTCCATCCTCTCTTTTGCCACCTTTGTCTCTTCTATCTGAATCTGTATTTCCTCGATTTGTCTTTCAATGTTAGTTTTCATCTGTTCCATCCTGAGTTTCTCTTGATTTGTAAATTCACGCGCTTGTTCAATTTCTTCTCTTTCTTTCAAAACTGAAAACCTCATCTGCTGCAGTTGTTCCCTGTCTTTCATGATCTCCTCTCTCCTTGTCTCCAAGAAGCTCTTCTCCATTTGCAGTTCAGCTCTCATCTTTTCTGTTGAGTTCTTCTCACGCCTCATCTCTTCTCGGTTTTGCCTTAGCTCTTTCCTCAGCTTCCGTATATCAGCCTTCATCCGATCCACCATGCCTTCTAGTCGCCTCCTCTCTTTCATCATGTGTTCCAGATCTTCCTTTTGTCTCTGGATCTTAGCCCTCATGTTTTCTATATCATCCTTTTCTCTCTTTGTTCCCTCCCAGAGTTTTTCAATCTCTTCTATTGCTTGAATTGTCTCCCGTTTCCTCTTCTGAAAGGCATCTCTTTTTGATTGTATCTCAGCCCTTAGATGTTCTATTCTGTCCTCATCTTGCTTGGTCTCTGCACCTCTGTGGTCCAGTTTTGTGTGTATTTCTTCCTTCACACTGTCCATTTGCTCTGTCAGCAGTGAACATAATGGTTAGGTCCAAGGAGACTTTATGCATAATAACTGCCATTTTTAATCTTCAGTAATAATTTATTTGTAAATGTCTTATGTGTGACACTCTATACAAGCCCATTCGTATAGAGTTTTTGCGTGAGAAAATTTGTATTTTTAAAATACAGATGCTCCTCTACTTACGAACTTTCAGACATATGACCGAAGAGGACTTTAAGTCCAAATTCTGTTCATTGGGCTCTTGTTTCCTGTACGCAACATCTTTTATTTTTTCTGCGTGCCAATTCTGCCTAGTACAACTTCTGGCCACTACTGCCGCCGCGCAGCAGCGTAGCGTGCGAATTCCTGGCATCCTAGTTCTTTGTACTTGCGTATACCCTTAAAATTATGTTGAATGGTGACTTACGAACATTTCAAGTTACAAACGGCCGCTTGGAACGTATCTCGTTGATAAGTAGAGGAGTGTCTGTATAATAACTTGGAACTACCTGTTTCTGAAAATGTCAACATCACTGTAAAGACACAGAGTTCCTTCAAAATGTATATTCAGTGAAGCAATTGGCTCAACAGGACAAGTCATACAAATGTAAAAACAGACCCAATAAAACCAAGTCTAATACCACAGTAAGGCTTTCATGGTCACAAAATCAAGAAACTGTGACTTCAATAAATCCCTTAACATGATTTATAATATATATTCACTTTTAATAAATCACTTTAATCACTTTTAAGTACAGGATGACATGGCTCACCCAGTTGTTGAATGAGCCCGGGCTCCATTTGTCTCAGTATCTGGTAGAAAGCTGACATCATCGCTGCGGTTTCTGATTCCAGGCCACGCAGCAGCGTCCTCATCACTTCCTGATGGGTCTGAGCAGACCGCGCCTCCACAGTCCACCGCTCATCGAGTAGGTGCTGGGCAGCGGCGGCTTCGGCGACAGCTCTGCTGTCCCGCACGCCACAAATGATGCGCTCGCGGTTTGCCTCCAGAAAGTCGCGAGCTGCACTCGCATCCAGGAAAGAAATGGAGTTAGGAATGGACCCAGCACTCTGGGGCATACTCTGAGACTGAATTAATAATTAATATAATCTTTCTTTGATAGACATGCTCTACGTTTCTGTGTTTGTATTCTCTATTTTTATTGTCCATCTCATCTGTTTGCCTTGCATTTTATCTAAACTAATCCTAAGCTACATGCCTCCCCTGCAATCGTGGCTCATTTAAGGAGGCCCAAATCCTTTATCCTTTTTAAAAATCACCATAGCTGCAACCTTACAAACATGTCAGTTAAAGGCATTAAGCTCAGTAAAACATGGCCATAGTAACACACACCGCAGCAGCTGTAAAACACATGTAGAAGAGACATACCGAAATTGCTGGACTCGGCCATATTTGGTTCTTAAATGTAAGCTGTTGTCTGGGTAGCTGATGGCCTAGAGGATTAATGAAGAGCAAAGCATTCAACTCAGATAAGTGTGAACAACTAAAACAGATACACATATACAAGCAGTTGCTGTTATGGTTTGGTATACAGTGTAATATCTGATTATTTTATGTATTTCAAATTTAGAAGCTTAACAAAATAAGCACTTTGTCTTATTATGCTTTTGTCACACTACTAAATGTAAATTCGTTTGTTTAATCTAATTCAAATAGTAGCAGTAATATATAGACTAATTTCCAAGTGTAATTTTTTGTTGTCATGTGACACCTTGGTATTCAGAACAGTTAAATATTTTTATTCGGTTGAAAATAAAGAATTTTGCAATAATAAATATAACATACGAATAAAAAACAACATCAATATAAAGCATTATAAATAATTTAAAAATACTACTCTAGTGCCATTCTTAAATACTATGAATCTAGTGCCACCATTATTATTTAATAATGATCCTAAATAATTAGTCACAGTGTCATTCTAAAACATTGCATATTAAATAGGTAAAGAACATTTACAAGATAAAGTAGAATGTTTATTATTTCATGTATTCAAATATTTATTATTTATTTTCACAGCAAATACCCCAAAGAATATATTTGCCTTATAACTTCTTGCGTTATTCAGGTATTGAAATAAAAAATACAGAGTTAAAAATAACGTAGGAAAAACAACATAAAAAGTGAGATAAAGAACCTGAGGTCACAAGCCGCTCTAGGAAAGCATCTGAAATGTTTGTCAACAAGACTATCCTTAACCGCTTTGTGCATTTGTATGTACACACAGTTTGCATAAATAATATATTTTTAAGGAATAAACATAAATATTACCTTTCTATATTTCCATTCTTTTCTGGCTTGCTAGGTGGTCAGATGGATTGGTTTGACAGTCATCTTCTACCTTTTTAGTCATACTGTCTATGCCACCTAATTTAAAGTTAACTAGATGTGAAAATGTCAGGCAAATGCAGTTAGAGAACTTGGTGCTAAAACATCTTCTGACGTGCATTACCTCATGTCTGCTCTCTCCTGATAAGGGTGTGGTTCCGTCATGAACCTTGGACTGATGCCTAGGTTCGCAGAATAACACTTTTTTTCTGAGTATAGTTTTAACATAGCTAGCACAGGTGTATTATTATTAATGTCAGTAAAACACAACAATAATAGTAGTATTATAACAACATTCACAAGTCAGCATCTACAGTATTTGTTGAATGATTCCCAATGTGCAACAAAAAAAAAACAAAACAGTGTTCTGGAAGCTCTGTCAGAGTGTTTTATTTCTTGTTAATTTATCTTTGGTGTTGAACAAAAACTGCAAAATGTGTGGCAGCAGTCCATCCATCCAATCATCCATCCATCCATCGTCCACACCTGCTTGCCCTATTCAGGGTCAGGGGGTCTTGAGCCTGTCCCAGAAGCTACAAGCACAAGCCAGGGAATAACGCAGGATGGGGCACCTGCCCCTCGCAGTGCACACTCACACACACCATTCATACATATGGACAATTTTGCAACATAGCAAAAGTCATTAAATAAAACACAAATGGGCATACTGAAATGGAATAACAAATCACTCACATACAGGTGTGTATCTAGTATTAAAGTATGATGCTTTGCTTTATTCTGAGTTGTAACTAGACTGAGTTTTACTGCTCTCAACTAAATGAATAATGTTTAAAACCTAATCTTTAATGGAAGGACTCACTGCGGTCTTTGGAAAACACTGAAGTGCATTAAAAATGCTTGTTGATTGTGTATGGTGCCATCTAGTGGCATTCAGAATCAGGAAAACATGCAAATTTCTGTTCGAAACCCTGCAATGCTGCATGCTATCCTTCTATTGCCTCTTTTGTAAAATCTTGAAGTGAGAGTTGTTCTTTAGCAATTATTGTGAATCTTTACTTGGGTACAAGCAATGAGGAATGATCATACATACACTACACTCACCTAAAGGATTATTAGGAACACCTGTTCAATTTCTCATTAATGCAACTATCTAATCAACCAATCACATGGCAGTTGCTTCAATGCATTTAGGGGTGTGGTCCTGGTCAAGACAATCTCCTGAACTCCAAACTGAATGTCAGAATGGGAAAGAAAGGTGATTTAAGCAATTTTGAGCGTGGCATGGTTGTTGGTGCCAGACGGGCCAGTCTGAGTATTTCACAATCTGCTCAGTTACTGGGATTTTCACGCACAACCATTTCTAGGGTTTACAAAGAATAGTGTACAAAGGGAAAAACATCCAGTATGCGGCAGTCCTGTGGGCGAAAATGCCTTGTTGATGCTAGAGGTCAGAGGAGAATGGGCCGACTGATTCAAGCTGATAGAAGAGCAACTTTGAGTGAAATAACCACTCGTTGCAACCGAGGTATGCAGCAAAGCATTTGTGAAGCCACAACACGCACAACCTTGAGGCGGATGGGCTACAACAGCAGAAGACCCCACTGGGTACCACTCCTCTCCACTACAAATAGGAAAAAGAGGCTACAATTTGCACGAGCTCACCAAAATTGGACAGTTGAAGACTGGAAAAATGTTGCCTGGTCTAATGAGTCTCGATTTCTGTTGAGACATTCAAATGGTAGAGTCAGAATTTGGTGTAAACAGAATGAGAACATGGATCCATCATGCCTTGTTACCACTGTTCAGGCTGCTGGTGGTGGTGTAATGGTGTGGGGGATGTTTTCTTGGCACACTTTAGGCCCCTTAGTGCCAATTGGGCATCGTTTAAATGCCACGGCCTACCTGAGCATTGTTTCTGACCATGTCCATCCCTTTATGACCACCATGTACCCATCCTCTGATGGCTACTTCCAGCAGGATAATGCACCATGTCACAAAGCTCGAATCATTACAAATTGGTTTCTTGAACATGACAATGAGTTCACTGCACTAAAATGGCCCCCACAGTCACCAGATCTCAACCCAATAGAGCATCTTTGGGATGTGGTGGAACGGGAGCTTCGTGCCCTGGATGTGCATCCCACAAATCTCCATCAACTGCAAGATGCTATCCTATCAATATGGGCCAACATTTCTAAAGAATGCTTTCAGCACCTTGTTGAATCAATGCCACGTAGAATTAAGGCAGTTCTGAAGGCGAAAGGGGGTCAAACACCGTATTAGTATGGTGTTCCTAATAATCCTTTAGGTGAGTGTATATAGACAAAAGTACCGAGACACAACTCCTAATCATTTAAATCTACTGTTTCATTCAGACTCATTGCCACAGGTATATAAATTCAAGCACCTAGCCTTGCAGTCAGGTTTGCAAACCTCTGTGAATCAAGGTCAGATATGGTTGGGTGAGTTTGGTGTGGAAGAACTTGACTGGCCCACACAGAGCTCTGACCTCAACCCCATCGAAACACCTTTGGGATGAATAAGAACAGAGATTGTGAGCCAGACCTTCATGTCCAACATCAGTGCCTGACCTCAGAAATGCTCTTCTGGATGAACGGGCAAAAATTCCTACACACTCCAAACTCTTGTGGATAGCCTTCCCTGAAGAGCGGCAGCTTCAAAGGAACAGTAAAGTGACTTTCGTATATAGTACAATGTATAGGATTACTGAAGCAGGCACAATGAAAATGCCACCATTACTGAAACTCAACAGGTAGGTAAGAATATCAGTCGTACTCCGAAGACTCTGGACATGTCGCACGCATTCAGTCTCAAAAATTGCTTCTTTTATTCCCATATTTTTTTATAATGTCAGTCTATAAAATGGTTCACTGCCATAGGCCTAATACGTTTGTTTTGACCAAAAATGTTTATATAACTGCATGCTTTACCTTACAGGTGCAGAATAGGCAGTAGCTTGTCACATTTATGATATGTGGGGAAGTGGAGGTCATTCGTCTTCGATATTCATAATAAACATTGTTCTGTCACACTATAAGGTAAAGGGACACAAACAGAAACCATGGACCCTCTGGCATTTATGGTGTATGGATTGTTACTGCTGTTTTTTTAACTCCTTATCCAGAACTGCTTTCAGTTTTACCTATTTGCGCAGTTTACTGGAATAATTTAAGCTAATTGCTTTATTCTTAGCTAGAGACGCGAACTAGTCGGTGTCCTTAACTATCGTCCATCCATTTGTCCATCTTTTGACCAGATATCCTAATCAGGATCATGGGAAGCATAGAGCAGAAGGAAAGAGTAACACCTCAAACAGGATGTCGGTCCAAATGTGGTCCTTAACTGTGATATTACTTAGAAATACATAGGGACAGCGTCACACTGCAGTGCTAACTACGCACATAGCTTTGATTGGAATTATGGGAATGCGAGACTTTGCTCCTCAGCACCCTTAGCCCGACTCTTTCACGCTGATGATATACTGAACTCAGCCCAATTCACATTTGAATAACATTTGTTTGTTCCTGTCTTCTCTGCTGCGATTACTGAAGTGAGATGATACATGCTGGCGGGAGCACTTGGAGGAAAGGGGCTCTATCCGAATTGCCAGTGACATCAGCAAATGGAGCTAAGCCAGGTGCCAAGAGCAAACTCTGTCTTACCAAGTTAGTGACACTGACGTGAAACCATAATGTATATTGTTATTTGCTATGACAAATAACAATCGAGAACAAATTAATTAGATGTAAAACATGTTGATCATACTGTCATGTTTTATTTAAACATGTCAAAATACAAAAATTATTTTGGGGTGCAGTGGGGTGGCATGGTGGTGTAGTGGTTAGCACTGTAGTGTCACACCTGGGTTCAAGTCTCCACCATGACTCCATGTGTGTGGAGTTTGCATATTCTCCCTGTGTCATCCCAAAGATAATCCCACGTACATATATATATGTGGCTACTATGTATTCATGCCCCCAGGATCAGCGTTAAATTTAGGTTGAAAGTTATTGTAACACATGACATGATACACACACACACACATATATATTCATGTCATGTGTTACAATAACTTTCAACCTAAATTTAACGCTGATCCTGGGGGCATGAATACATAATAGCCACTGAAACCCCATGTATGATAAAGGTACAATCCTATTGGCGAGTGAAACTGCGTCACGGATTCAGGGCGGGGACGGAATTCACAAAATTACACAGCACAGAGACAAAGGGAGCTGTTCGCCGCCATTTTGTGGACTCACAGTGGTTACTGGCGAGTGGCTGTGGCGACACACGTAACTAATATTCGTATCACCGCGAAGCGTTTCGCGATTTGCTTTTAAGACTGATTTTACATTATATTTAAATTAGTTATAACAAGATGTCCAGGGACCGATTTAGAAACCGCGGCGGATTTCAGCGCAGAGGCGGAGGTGGGATGCGAGGAGGAATGGGAAACCCCAATTTCAGAAATCAGAACCAGCATCCCTTTCCAAACCGAGTTCCACAGCCGGGCATGAACCATGGCCCGCCGCCGACCCAGGGCCCTCCTCCGAAACCGGTAACACCACAGAAGTCCCAACCCCCTCCAGTGGTTCAGCCCGGGTCTCCAGCAGCGCAGCCGCCCCCTGCTCAACCGAACAAGACTCCGCAGCAGGCCGCTGCGGCTCAGCCCAGTCCGAAGCTGCAATCACCGCCGCCGAAACAAGGCCTTACATCACCGCCGACGCAACCCAGTAAACCCCAACCAAGCCCCGACCTCGGCAATGGACAGAAACAACCACCTCTCACTACGAATAAGCTACCAGCGCCTCCTCAAGAAAGGAGTAACGTTAAACAAGAAGAGCCGCCGCAGGTAAGGGCTTCTGCTGCACGTCTGCTTTGTTTCTCTCTACTCCCGGCTTCTTTCGGAGCTCCTGTAACTTAAACAGAAATACTTATTAGTATATGATAACCTAGCACAATTGGCATTTGAAGTGTTTTTTAAGCGTTCAGTCAAATTATGTCGAAAAGCGTCGTTTTTTGCTTCTTTGATGAAGGTTGTGACTAAGCTGCCAGTTAGCTGATTATTGTAGGCAGTAAGGCTACATCTTATGCCGCGGTGTTACGATCGTGGCGACTGGCCGCCCAGCTCTCCAGTACTCGCGGACTCCATTTCGGAGGCGCCCTCGTGAGGCAGCGCGAGGCCCTTCCGCCATTTTGTGTCGTGAGCCCTTCCACGCCGATCCGCGCGACGCCTCTCCGTGCACTTTGTGTGTTCATTGTCGGATCCCCATACAGCTTTGCCGCGGCGCAGCCTTGTTGGCAGTCAGTGACACTAACAACGGGGTCGTTTTATGACTTTCGATAAAGGCTTCTTTTAAACTCCCCATTGTGTGACACTACTGTGTCTATTGATGCTACTACATATACAGAGCTGCCAGCTTGGCCAGTCGGCTGGCGTGCGATTCTAAATTCGACACAAGTCTGCAGACATGCCGACGCATTTACATGTATGTGACATGTATTTACACGTATGGAGCTATATTCCGGTCTATAATGAAATAATATAGATTTCCTATAAGATATCCTACATAGACGTGATAGTCTGAAAGCCTGAGTGTCTCGCCACGTGCGTGAGGGTTGGCGACCCTCTAACCATTGTACTTATAACGGGGTTTGGGGGATGAAACTTGTAATGCCCAAAATGTTCCATTTTCCCTGTGCAGCGTGTATATGTGAAATTCAAGATCTGAATGGGGAAATTATTCCAGACAGTTATATGTATTGCAATAAACAAACAGATGATGTGGTGAGCTTAACTCTGATCTTATTCTTTTGCAGGAATTGAAAGCGACCCTCTCTCTCCTGCGAAAGCCCGGAGAGAAGACCTACACACAGCGATGCCGCCTGTTTGTGGGTAACCTGCCCAACGACATCACCGAAGATGAGTTCATGAAGCTGTTTGCGAAGTATGGAGAGCCAAGTGAGATCTTCATCAACAGGAACAAAGGCTTCGGTTTCATCCGCCTAGTGAGTCCATTTAGGCGATCTCTGCAGCTTCTGAGTTCTACGGCAGCCATTTTAGTTCTTTTGTTAAATCTAATTAACCTGGTAGTGTTTCATTATGTTGGTGGCTGGGTCTGTTCTGAAGCCTTTGGTTCTCGCTCGTTGCAGGAATCCCGTGCTTTGGCTGAGATCGCCAAGGCGGAGTTGGATGACGTGCCCCTGAAAGGCCGCCAGCTCAGGGTCCGCTTCGCCACGCACTCTGCCGCCCTTTCAGTGCGTAACCTCTCCCCCTATGTCTCCAATGAGTTGTTGGAAGAGGCTTTCTCCCAGTTCGGGCAGGTGGAGCGCGCCGTCGTCATTGTGGATGACCGCGGTCGCTCCCTGGGCAAGGGTATCGTGGAGTTTGCCTCGAAGCCAGCTGCCCGCAAGGCAATGGAACGCTGCAACGAAGGGGTCTTCCTGCTCACCACGTAAGGACACGTAACACAGAGGACAGATCTTTTAATACACATCCTTAAATGTTTCCTTCTAAAACATGTTGGGTTTTATTATACAAAACATACTGTTTTGTGGTCTGTGGCCCACAGCTCTCCCCGCCCGGTTGTCGTGGAGCCCCTGGAGCAGTATGATGATGAGGATGGGCTCCCGGAGAAGCTGGCCCAGAAGAACCCTCTGTACCAGAAGTGAGTTAGTTGGTGCATGTAGCTCTTGCGGTTCAGAATTGCTTGGGGTGTTTCATATATTGATAGCAGTGGTTGTTTGCAGCCAAGTGTTCTGGTGGATGTAAATTGAATTGCCCCTTTCCCACCCCTCCAGGGAGCGGGAACAGCCTCCTCGCTTTGCCCACCCGGGCAGCTTCGAGTTTGAGTACTCGCAGCGTTGGAAGTCTTTGGATGAGATGGAGAAGCAACAGAGGCAGCAGGTGGAGAAGAACATCCGTGAGGCGCGGGAGAAGCTGGAGAGCGAGATGGAGGACGCCTACCATGAGCACCAGGCCAACATGCTCCGGCAGGGTGAGCTGCCTGCTCCGCACGCTGCCCTTATGTACCGCCCCCCCCCCCACACCTGAATTACCTCTCTGATATCCCGGACTCCTCTTTCCTCAGACCTGCTGAGGCGTCAGGAAGAGCTGCGGCGCATGGAGGAGCTGCACAGCCAGGAGATGCAGAAGCGCAAGGAGATGCAGCTCAGGTACATGTGTGTGCTGCCGCCAGATCTTTCTGCAAGTTCTACACCACGGTCGTTTCACATGCGCTGTAGATGGTGCTGCGGCAGCAATTGCCATTAACCCACCCAGTCACCCCCCCCCCCCCCCCCCCCCCCCATTTAGGCAGGAGGAGGAACGCCGTCGCCGGGAGGAGGAGATGCTTCGCCAAAGGGAGATGGAGGAGCAGATGCGGCGCCAGCGGGAGGAGTCCTATCGCATGGGGGGTTACATGGATAATGTGAGTGCCTGGAGCAGTAGGTGGTTGTAAGTTGTGTCTGTTAGCGATTTTGCTAATTACTGCCTACCTGCAATGTCCTTGCAGAGGGAGCGTGACATGCGCATGAGCGGTGGTGGGTCCATGGGCATGTCAGGTGAGTCCTCCTGCCTGTTATGGACATTATTTTCAAACCCCAGCTGTGTGTATGTGTTGCCTGTGCTGCAGACGAATGTGACTTCAGTCATTTGCCTCATTCTTGTTTTCAGACATGCCTTTTGGGTCGCCAACCCAGAAGTTTCCCATGGGCGGTATGGGCTTCGAGGGACACCAGGGCATGGGTGCCCCTGCGGCTGGCGGCATGGGCGGTGGCATGATGCCCAGCGAAATGGTAACGTATGCCTGAGACGGACGGGGAGGCCTTATTATTTTTATTTTTTTATTGTCCTCAATTTTTAGTCTGTCATCCAGGATCATTCTGGTTTCCGGCGTTAATGTCGGGTTCGGGATCACTAGTCTGGCACTTCAATGTGCCCAGTAAGCATTCAGCAGCCTGTCACACCTGTCCCTGGTTCCCTCCCTTATGGTCAACCTGTACTAAGCCAGCAAGTCCAAAAGTTCTCCTCTCCTCACTCTGGTGGGGTTTCTGCAAGTCCTGTCTCAAGTGTTAGCTAGTCAGAGACAGGCCCCCCGTGCTTCCGAAAGCACTTAAATGGTGCGATTGCTGTGGAACAACTTATGGAAGCCTATCTCTTTTATCAAGAGTTTGTCTTGTACATAAGATGTTCTCTTGAAATATATTGAGAGGACCTAAGGTTGTGCACATGGATGGGTTGGGGAGATTTATTTTTTTGGCAGTAATCCAGGCATTTGTGTGTTGGCATATGCACGGTTTTACACGTGCTCTGTCAACTTCTATAGTTTTATGGCTTTTAGTACAAGCTGATGATGACAGCAAGCTGAACTTAATATTGAGAATCAGTGGGAGGGACCAGGGGGGTGTGGCTCCGTCGCGGTATGAAGCTGCTGGTACCAGAAAGGCGAGGCAGTGCTGTGAGCTGCCAGTGATGTCGACTTTGCTTTGTTGGCAGTATGCTGTGTTACTTACCCTTTTTGGATGAGACTGAAGCCTTGCCATATTTACGTACATTTCTTGTTGCGAGACCTCAGCAATTGGACACTTAAAATAGTTATGGGTCCTTGTAGTTTTGATTGGAAACTCAATCATTGCCAGCACCTGAATTGGGCTATATCCTGGTAATAAGTAGGCCCTGTTTTATGCTTGGGCAGATGTGCCAGTTGGTTGAGCGTATCCGAATAGGTGTCAGCCTCTTGAATGGCCTCTTCTATGGTACTTGGTTCAGTGCGTTTCGGCTGGTTCTTATTTCTTTGGGGAGACCTACATTTTCTGCAGTGGAGCAACGTACAGGATTCTCCTACTGACCAATACAAGATTTGTTGGCTTTACTCAGATGTGATGTAAAGAATATTTGAATACAATTTGGCACTAAACACCAGGCAACCTTATTTTGCAACTATCAGAAAGTTGCAGTTTGTGGTTTGTCCAAATCTACCCAAGAAGACTGCAGTAATTCGTGGTTGGTTAACTGCACTGGTGTCGTCCAAATGACACGGTGCTGTCATGTGACTAGAGGAAACTGAGTTATACATATATTTATGGTCTTAGCATTTTGTGTCGTATTACTTGGCAGCAGTACTAGGTTTTTTTGTGCGTATTTGAACGTTGTAAGAACTTCTGTGCTTCTGTGACAACTGTCAGCAGAACTGGACTGGCTTTACTTGCTGGAGTCAGTTTGCGTTTCTGACTTTACCGGCTAAAACAGTAAATACTCAGTGAATACTAGTGCGATCTTTTAATGCGGACCATACTGTGTATGCAGCCAGGGTAGGATTCTTTGTGAAGTTCAGTGCTTCTCAGTGGCATGCATTATATGTTGAAGCAGGTCCTGTGAAATGTATTACCTGTGCCCTAAACAGGGACTTTGCTGGTCCAAAAGGTATGGCTGTGCTGGGCTCCCGAATCATCCCTAAATGGCGTGGTCTGGCGCGTGAGCGGTAGAGGGTCGCACAGGGGTGTGCCATGTGACCTAACCTGTTCGGCCTTTACGGCGACGTCATCTGGTTTTGATAGCTTAATACAGGTGATAAATGAAGACAAACGGAATTTCAAGTTGCAGCCTGTTTTGGCATTACAGTACCATAGAACATATTTAGTTCTCTTTACATTAATGTTGCTCTCAATGTGAAATGCACACATTGAAGACTTTTATTTATATTCTAGAGTTACACAGGACAGTTTTCTGTTTTGAATTAATTTCTGCTTGGTTTTCGGATTGCAAGCCCCTTAACTGTCTGTTTCTTGCATCCACCTTCATCCATGTCGACAAAAATGAGCCAAGTACCAGTTAGGTAGTTATGGCCCACCCCTGCTGCTGCTCCATGTGTGCTATTCACCCTGACCAGCTGCCTGATCCATTCAGCCCAGTGCTCCATTGAAAGGGCCCTCAACTCTCAGTCAGTGCTTTAGCTCCGCCCCAGGCATTCACTACAGGTCAGACTAACTAATGAATCCCTTGCCCTCTCTCTTTCTTGTATGTCGCCTGTTGAAACCCATGGATCTGCGATATTGGGACTTTCGACGAACCATTGCACCGGACTCTCCTCCTTTTAAATCTTTTTGTGTTGGGTTTTAATTTGGCTGCCTTTCCGCACTGGCCTGCGCTCTATGGACCTGGCGTTTTCTCGCCCCCCCCCTTAGCGCAATGAGCGATTCCCCCAAGGTGGCCCTGGAGGCCCGCGGGGAATGGGTCCCGGGAACCCGGGTTTCGGCCGGGTGCGTGAGGAGTTTGATGGGCCGGCCAAGAAGCCCCGTTTCTAAGCCAGTGGCCAGATTCGAAATCAGCGCTTCTTTGTAGCTTCTCTCTAGTCAAGGTTGTATTTAAATGGAAGCATTCTTGCATTTTAGCCAGAAGACTACTTTTTACAGCGATGTTAATGGATTTAATTTCTTTTTATTTTGTATTTGAAGTAGTGTTTAAAGTGGTAACCTGGTAAGCGGAGATGCTTCTTTCCCCGACCAAAACATTATTTCCTGTCCGGTCATCATGTTCTGTGACTCATGTCTTGGTGAAAATTGTAAATTAGCTTCAACTTTCTATGGCTGTTTTTGGTTTTGTTTTTTGTGCCATTTAACGTTTGAAAAACCTGTAACTTTACAATAAAGACTGTAATTGGTTCTTTGTTTCCAAACCTTCTACGAGTTGGTTCTTGCAGCCTGGCCGATGTTTGGCCTGACAAAGGCCTTAAGACTTGCAGGTTACCTACCAGTCCTCTGTGAGGAGCAGAGTACTACGCTGCAAATCATCATTTAATTTTTTGTATGATCTGTGATTCATGATTGCACCTTTTGCAGGTGTATGCAAATAGGATGGACTTCTCCTTCTCAAATTTTAGTAGCAGCAAGTATTGCTGCCGTGAAGTGTGTGACAACCAAAATGGATATCTAAGTGTAAAAATCAGTTGCCGTTAATGCATTTGTTGCAGTGAAAGTAATCAAGAGCCCTAAATGTACAACGTGCATTCAAGAAAGCCAGTTTGCACTGAAACTTTGATGGGCAGCAAATCTTTGGCTTGAAATTACTGCTTGAATTTACTTGAAAGTGGGGCAATTTAAGACCCTTGATAGGCTTATGGTTAATGTGGTTTTGGGGTTTTCAGCTCGAATTTTCCATGGGGACATGGAAACACTGTAATGTTTTCCATTTTGCTATGTGACGACTTTGACCCCAGATGCCAGGTACATCACAGGCAGTGTACATGAGTAGCCTTTGAAGCTGCTGTGATTTCAGTGTGTGATGTCATTTTTACTACGATGGGCCGAGTAAATACTTAACTTCAGAAGTTGGGGTTTCAGTTGGCCTTTTGGCTACAAAAGATGGAATGCAGCTGAATCTGTTGCTGAATTTTAAGCCTGAATTCCAGCGTCTGTGCAGCGGATGTGTAATCTGTGACTGAAAGCTGCATTTTCTTTATTTGCATTTCAAGGGGCTGTCATACTCGCAAATATGCTATTGCAAAATTGCCTACTACCCTGTACAGATTAATTGTAGTGAAGCCTGAGCAAATGTATGGAGTCAAACGCAGATTCTCATTTTAAGTGGCCTTTTGAAACATCAGGATTCTCTTAAATTTTGCGTTGTGCAGCTTATGTCCATTGTTTTCTACACAAACACCAATAATGAAAATTTTAAATTTACATTTTGATTAAATATGGAGGAGCACTGGTAGACCCAACACTGGTGACTATTGATCTGTCCATGGGCTAAATATCTAACATTAATATGGCCATTTTATGTGCAATAACACTCTGGGTTCTTTGTGTTTCAACAACTCATGTGCATGTGGATGGAATCGCCCCCCCCCCCTGTTTTGGTTGACATTGGGCTCTGGTCATGGAGGAGTCAACGCTAGTCGTTGGCAGTATGCTGGGGTTGAGCACACCCAGAACACGGTGCCGTGATTATCTTAAGAAATCCCAGTTGTATATCAACATTGTGTGTCTTGTCAGTGTGTTGGTTTTGCTGTACGTTTTTTTCCCTGACAGGTTTACTCACGGCAGTCTAAATCCACAAGCTGGCAGGACAACCCAATAGTGCCTACCCCCCCCCCCCCTTCAAGCGAGAACTTGATTGTCTGACTGCATTAAATGATGCATGCTATTTATAATCTGGAAGAGCAAGAAAATTATGACTCTAATAGTAATGATATTAATAGTAAAAATAGTGAAATGAGACTTGTGACAGACACATCTGAAGTTCAAAACTCCTTTCCAAGTGATTATTATTGTTGCCTTTCTAAGTCAAATTAACCTTGTTGGGTGAAGAATCACATGGCCCCCATTTTTAACAGTTGAGTATTTGAAAGGTCACACTGAATCCTTTTTGGTATCCATTTCTTTATGGCTTTTTTTATTCCCAGGATTAAACGTGGAGAAAAAAAACTTGAATTACAAGAATCAGCCGTATGGGGCTTTAAAAAAAATTAATTAATACAATAAAAACTTGCTAATGGTCCAAGCTTGTACCCAGCCAGCCACTTTAGTCTCTCTTTAGAGTTGTAGAGCTTGACTTTACTCTACACCTGTTAGCCAAATCTCGTCACTTTGTGGTGCCTAGTATTTAAGTGGGTGTGTTCATGGATTTGGTTTTCTGAGCATTTTTCCTAAGTACTTGTGAGCAACTGTACCGCTAAAGTGAGTGACATAGTGGAAAAGTTGCCTGATTTTCCTCTTTTAAAAAAATACTCTAGGTATTTATTTTTTTGAGTGTGGTGATAAGCCTGACATTTTTTAAAAGTTCAGCTGTCTTGCTGGGCAGTCTTAGATTCCTTTTTTCCCCTGATTCTTTTAAAAGGTTTTCCAATCATTTGTATAAGAAACTTACTCTACTAATATCTTATATGTTTTGAAAGGCTATGGCTGCCAGTAACCAAAAAATTACACTTTGGAAATTTCGTGTGAGCTAGTGGAATGATTGTAGGTGTTTTGAAGTTGGAAATGGGTGTCGACCAATTTCTCTGGCATCCACATTGTCCCTGTTCTTCAAGAGGCCCTTGGACGCATTATCGATGCCAGTTGCTTGACAAGTTCTTCACGAATCAAGTGAAGCAGAAAGGGCATGAAAGGGGAGCGTGTGCATTTCGCAAGTGAGCCCCCCGTTTTCCTGCTGACATCACACGACTTTGTCCCTGTGGTCGCCGATCTCTCGGCTCGTTCGCGTCTCGAGCGCATTGGGACGTGATAGCTTCCCGGTCAGGGACTGCGGCCCGCCTGCCTGCCCCCCTCCCTCTGTAGAGGCTCCAGCAGTTTGAGTGCGTTGAGCATCAGTAGTTCTGCAGCAAATCAGTGGACAGTAAAGCCTGGACTTATACCTCAGGAGGTGTGCTTGCAGATCAGCAGTGAAGGTAAGTAGGTTTTTGTTACATTCACCAAAAATGCTTACATCCCCCTCCCCACCATCCCTTCTGATCTCTTGTCAAGTTTCTAGGGAGGTTCTGGCATCACACTTAATTGGATGGAATCACAGTGCAGAACTTACTGCTGTTCTCTCTCCACCCCCTTGCTGACTTGATTTTGCTGAGGCAGTTACATCGGTCCCGGAGCGACATACGCGGCACTTTGCCCGCCTGGCGTGTAACAGAATCTGCGGCGGTTTGTCCAGACGGCTGCGATCCGCTGTGTCACTGGCGCCCCTGTGGGCCTCGGGGTGGGGGTGGGGGGGGGGGGGGCGTGTCGCTGGCTTTGTGAGGGTGGCTGGGGAGGGGTAGCTCGCATCTATAGCACAAGCTGCTAGGAAGGTCGTCATCCAGCAACCTGGTTTTTGTGAAGTTTTAAGTGAAAATACTTTGATTTCGCAGTAAAACTCAGTCTTATTACGTGCAGATTAAAAAAAAAAAAAAACTGAAACTTCATTGGTGATTCCGTCACGCTGACTAAAACAGTACTCATTACGTATTCTTGGCAGTTTCTCTTTGCAGATCTATTCCTTGTATACTTGATTTTTGTGAGTTATTTGTGACCTGTTTTTTGCAGGGCTTTGTGATCCTTGTTCTTGGAGAGTGATGTAATCATCTCTTGGTTTGATGCCATTTCTGTGGCACTGAGGTCGGCTCACACCAAGTGAAACAACCTTGTGTGGTCATGTGTGAATCCAGAGTTATTCCTCATGCACATTTGCCCAGTGTGATATTTATTTATTTCTTTATTTTACCGCTGCAGACTGACTTGTTGAAGAGGGTTAGTTGGGGGAGGTGGTGTGGTTGGGTGACTGCTGTCCAGAAAATGGACATTTGAAATGAAGGAATGGTGGGTGCAGATATGGAATCATCACACTGAGCATTTAAAATGAATTTCCATTCTGGTACCCTGCAGGTACTGATGCCTCCATCGCTCAATCTTTTAAAATGCGTAATCTAGAGCAGGTTTGAGGTTCTCTGTCCTTTTGGTTCTACTTGCACCATTTTTGCAGTGCTTTGTCTGTTGGGGGGGGGGGCATGATGGTCTTCTGCCAGTGACCAGCCTGTGAACCATGTTGAGGTGCTGTAAAGTCCATTTGTACTTTACTGCTCTTGGTCCGTTTTCGGCTAAGCGGTGCACTCTCCATGAAACAGCTTTGCGTGAGCAGGTCGGCTGATCCCAGCACTAATGCAGTGTGTGGGGTATCTCTGGTACCGTGTGATCTGGTGCTCGTGTGTACCAGCCCAGCGCAAGGGCGACCGTCGTGTGTGTGTGTGTGTATGTGTCTCTGCACTGTGATTCATCCTGCCTCTTCCATCCTCTGAGTTGAAGGCATATCGTTTGGCCCCCCTGATGAATCTTGACCCTCTCTTGAAGTGTAATGCCAGAACCGGCCCTCATGGGCCCCGCGGCTCCTGCAGGATGGCACCAGCTTGCCCTCCCCTCAGTCACACTGTGGGGTCTGTGCCAAGGGCCAGCCTGTTCAGGCGGTAGCTCTTAAAGGTGAAACTCGGACTGAGCTGCTGCCTCATATCTCTGCCACCGATAGTCCAAAAGCTTTAGGTCAAGCCTAGCTTGCCAAGCAGTTTTCTCTGTAGTATCAGTGAAGTAAGTAAATGTGATGCTTCTTGCATGATTTGGAAGTCTGCCTGTTTACCGTCCCTAGTCTTTTTGTCTGAGCCTGTCGTCTCTGAAACCGTACAGTATTGTGGCATAATTCCTGTCAGCTCATTTGGTGTTTCTGAAGCGTAGGCAAGGTTTTTTACAGTCTTGCTGTCTCTCTGGTTTAACAGTCCCTAGTTATGGAAAGAGAACCTGACTCAAGTCGGGTTTTAAAGAAATTAATGATAATCATTCATTCCAAATAAGTAAATGGTGTAAACCTTTGCATAAGCAGTTGAGTAGCCCACAATTGAACTGCAGTCTAGCAGTTAATGCCATGATAACTGTCAGTTCACTAAACTGGTATGCTGCTTATCCCTTAACCTCCAGCTTGTTAGCAAACCCTGCCAGTGCAGAAGGGCCCCCACACAGGAAGTGCCCCGAGGGAAGGCTGCTCTGTGCTCACTCCTGTTCTTTTTGCAGGGGCCTTACCTTGGGGCAGGTGGCTGAGGGGCTGAGCGCCGCCTTAATGCGAGGTGAGGAGCGCCTGTGCTGAACCCACTGTGCTGTACAGATGTGCAGCGTCTCATTCCGTTTACCTGTAAAAATCTGGGCGAATGCAGGTGGTGACATATCAGTAGCAGGTCACACTGGCATCCGTGAGACCATAATTGCTTGTTTTCTTTTTCCCTCTCCAGGTGTAGCGTTTTGAGCACGTTGACATCCAGGTCTGGCTGAGCCACTGGACATCGTATATCGCTCCATTGAGTCTAGGCGATGGATCGACAGGCCAAGGTTTGTTGGCCATGGGGGTGTGACAGATGGACAATGATTGTATTATTGGATATTACGATAGATTTTGCTGAGTGGCAGAAATGGATCAGTCTGTAGAGGGATGGTGGGACTTTGGAGCACTCTGACAGGGACCATTGCCTTTGCTTGACTGTTTTTGGCTTGAAATTTGCAGTGATTACGTAATGTTTTTCCAGGTTCTATAGCCTTTGGTCAAGAGGAGGAACTACAGGCACCTTTGGTATGCTGGGAACTTCTGAGGAGGAATTCAGTACATTTTTCAAATAAATTGATTTCATAACTAAACTGTCTTGGTTTGTGTGTTTGGGCTGTTCTGGGTAGTCCTTACAAAAAATCTGTCTGACATCTTGTTTAAGGTGACATTTGTGTTTGCATGTTGAGTGACGTCTAGAAGTTTGACTTGTTTCTCAGTTCTAGAATCAGAAATCCCCTAGTGGTCCATTTTATGTTGTCTGTGAGTTGGGTCAAAATGGCTGGGTAAGTTTACTGAATAGGTGTCAGGGAGGGAATGGAACGTTGACATGCACTAGAACTTGGGCAGAGAGGATGAAGGATTTGGCTGTAAAATGACTTAATGTGCGTCCTGCGCTAATGGGATACGTGTTGCCAAGGAGGGAATGTGTATCCCGCTCTGTCCAATCAAAAGGTCAGCTTTCATGGCGTGTGCTGCCACTGTAGTTCACCCAGAGGGCTGTGAGCCGATCTGTTCATCATTAAAAAAAACATGAGGCTGTTTCCAGCTCCTTGTCTGCGGTCCAGTGAGCTTGGCGAGAGCTGTCACCAGGAACGAGAGACTGCCAAGAAGTGGAAGCCAGCTGAACGTCTCTGTTATGTTTGTCCCAGGAGACGTGAGCAAATGAGGCCACTGTGGCTTCCTCCAGCTCGCTGTCCCCTTGGAAGACCTGGGTTGCAGTTTGGAGGACAATCCTCCATCTCTAACATTCTGACACAATAACAGTTCTGTAAGAGGGAACAGGAAGGGGCCACAATACAAGCAGCAAGAGCTGCGGAACAATGAATGCATTAGAGCCGTACTGAAGTAACACGTGTTGAATTGCTCTCTCCATGACATAAAAGTATTAACCGGCACCACTGATACTGTCTGAACATGATGTGAGGAGAGCTCTGAGGGCAACCAACTGCAGGAAGGCAGCGGGACCAGATGGCATACCGGGACGTGTGCTAAGAGTACGTGCAGATCAGCTGACCACGGTATTCACCAGCATCTTCAATGCCGCCTCAGCCCAGCAGGTAGTCCCCACCTGCTTTAAAACATCAGTGATTGTTCCGATCCCGAAGAACACCCGCCCAGCCAGCCTCAATGATTATCGCCCAGTAGCCCTGACATCTATAGTGATGAAGTGCTTCGAGAGGCTCATGAAACCCTTCATCAGCTGCTTCCTTCCCTCCAACTTTGATTCGTTGCAGTTTGCATACCGAACAAACAGATCCACCGGAGACACTGTTGCACAGGTCCTGCACACCACATTGAGCCATCTTGATGAGGGGTGTGGTAACTATGTGAGAATGCTGTTCATAGACTACAGCTCAGCATTCAACACCATAGTCTCCCACACCCTCTCAGAAAAGCTCCAGGACTTGGGTTTCAGTACGTCCTTGTGCAGGTGGATACACAGCTTCCTGACCGCGAGACCACAGTCAGTGAGAATAGGGGATGTGTACTCCCATACACTCACACTGAACATAGGGGCCCCCCAGGGATGTGTGCTGAGCCCCCTTCTCTACTCCCTCTACACCGCGGACTGCAAGGCCAGGCACCCCACTAACTCCATTGTGAAGTTTGCTGACGACACAGTGGTGGTAGGACTCATCCCCAGGAATGACGAGAGGGCCTACCGGTGTGAGGTGGACGGTCTAGCAAAGTGGTGTAAGGCAAATCACCCCTCCATGAACATCAGTAAAACAAAGGAGATGGTGATTGACTTCAGGAGACAGAGAGATGAGCAAACTCACACCCACCTCCAGATCAACGGAACCCCTGTGGAGAGAGTCTCCCACTTCAAATACCTCGGCGTCCGCATTACTGAGGACCTCACCTGGAATACACACCGGACTTCCTCATCAGCAAAGGCAGACAGCGCCTCTATCATCTGAGGCGTCTAAAGAGGTTTAAGATCTCCGGAAACATCCAGAGGAGATTCTACACTGGAGTCATTGAGAGCATCCTGTGCAACAACATCACGGTGTGGTACGGGAACTGCACTGTACAGCAACGGACGGCCCTGCAGAGGGTAGTGCGCACAGCAGAACGCACCATGAGAACCCCTCTACCAGCACTGCAGGACATCTACACTGAAAGGTGCAGATCCCGGGCCATCAGGATCACCAGTGACTCCAGCCATCCCGCCCATAAACTGTTCAGGCCACTGAGGTCTGGGAAACGCCTCTGTAGCCTGAAAACAAGAACGGAACAGTTTAGGAGGAGTTTTTACCCACAAGCAGTGAGACTCCTAAACCACAGCACATAACTGGACAACACAATGGACAACTACACACACAACACATAACGGACAACGACACACAATCTAATTTAACTTAATTTCTTCCATCTGTTAATTATAAAACATCTGTACCTCATGGCACATCTGCACCTTACCTTGTCTGCACCTTATGGCACATTATTTATTACATGGTAAATACATCTTTACTTCTGTATATATATGTATATAAATTCATTTTTCCTCTTTTTATACTTATCCTCTGTTAGTACTTATATACTCATCCTACGTCTAGCACAGTCGGAGTTCAGCCAGGGAAACACATTTCACTGTATGTTGTACCAGCTATAACTACATGTGACAAATAAAGAATCTTGAATCTTGCTTGTCTAAAGAGCAAAACGGCAAAACCATCTCATTGAGTTTAAACCTACACCAGGGGTGGGTAACCTTAAGGGCTGGTGTGTGTGCAGGTTTTTGGGCTAACCTTTAGGTCAGCTGTTCAAACCCCGGTGTGAGGACTCTTCAGCCAGTCAGTCCTCTAATTAGTGACCTAATTAGGGAGTTGCAGCGAAAACCCGCATACACACCGGCCCTTTGCGGATAAGATTACCCACCCCTGACCTACACCACGTATTTACTTTCAATGTTTTTCCTTACTACATTTTGCATTGCTTCCACTTATATTAATCAGATTCTTGTGAGGCAAATGGCTTGTTGCAAACATAGGTGTTTGCAACGAGCCATTTATTCGAATCGAGGTCTGAGCACTGCTGGTTTTCCAGCCTTCTTTTACCTGTCAGTCAGGTGTGAAGCCTCTGACCAATCAGAATCAGTAATTATTAAACTAATTACCTGTGAGAACCAAAAACAAGGCCTGGATTTGGAATCGAGGTCCAGATTTGAAGAACCCTGCAAGTATAAGCTGACCTGGCAGGCAATTGACAGGCCCAGCTGCTGCAACTTTAATGCGTGTTAATTATTCTGCAGGATCTGGGGATGGAACTGGGGGGGAAGGGTGGCTTGGCTCTTTGAGATGAGTGTCAGCAGGTCGTGTGTGGGCCTCAGGTCTCTGCCCGATGGAGGCCCTCATTCATACCTTTCTGCTGTTGTTGAGCTCCACATCCTCACCCACTTACTGGGTCTCCTCTCCGTCTGCCTCCGCTGACTGCACCCGACCACTATGATGCTGCTCAGGTAGGAGTATGACACACACCTACCTTCTGGTCCCTGGACCTGACCTGGCTCTGAGAGTCTCAGGTTTTAGGACATAAACCTGGTTGGAATTCAATGTGTAATCAATGACAGTTAACTATCTGCCCAAATTGCTTTTTACATATAATACTTTGAAGCATTATACTACTTATGGTATTAAATGAAATAGAACCAAATGCAAAATTATTCCAAATAAACCTGGACTCTGTTTAGAGCTAGGATGATGTCTAAATAATTTTATTACAGGGGCAGCAGGTAAATATTGTTTCCATGCTGAAGTATAGCTTGGAAAATTTAGCCCATGTTTCGTGTATTTTGTGCATTTTCTATGCATCTGACTTATTATAGTTCTGGTTACACGTTCCTCAGATTATAGAAGATGTGTCATTATTTCGTGTCTGAATGCCCTGTAAAGAACTGGCGTACGCTCTGGATCACCTTTGCCTTGATTTAATAGTTTCATATAAATATTACACTTAGTACAATAGACATGGAATTATTAGCCAAGACAAGCGTAAATTTTACAAAGGAGAAGTGGTGCCACTTTACAATAAGGCTACCCATACAAAGGGTTTATGAATGTTTTATAATCTGGTTATTAATGAGGTTGTAACACTTTGTAAATTATTAATAGACAATTTTAAACAAGTTATAACACAGTTTTCTTTTTATTATTGAGTTGCTACCATTTACAAGTGGCAAAAGGGAGCCTTATTGTAAAGTGGAACCGGAAAAGTAAATATGACATGATCCATAAAGTAATATTTCTTGCTTCTTACGCTGCACTTTTACAGTACCAGATGTCCTCCACTGCTGTGTGACAAATGTGTTTGGGACAAGAATTACCAACCCACATACACCCACTTTTCTAGCCCAATCAAATCCATCCCAAATGCTGTAAGGCCCTATTTTGGTAGTTCATCAAGAAAAAAGGAGCACCAAGCCTTGGCAGTGCAGTACCAACGTGTATCACAAGGCAGTGCTCTCTGTGTGCAAGGAAAGCACTGTCTTCCATGTCCATCTGCCCCTCAAAATTTCTCTTCCAATGGCTTCATGTGTTCCTACCCATGGAGAGAGCAGAGGAAGATGGTGAAGATTTCATGGCTGAGCTGCAACAAAGTAATTTCCTTGAAACTCCACCAGGGGGTGACAAAGACATTGAACGCTTCCTAACAAAGTGACACTGCTGACTGCAGTTCTGTAATTATTCATCCACCCTGCTTTTTATGCTCAAAGATAAGTTGTTATCTTTATTGATATTTCCTTATTAGCTGGTCTTTATCCAGAGAGATACTTCTTGCAATTAATGCTGGGTCTCAGACAGTGTATCTGTCCTTAATTAATCCATAAAAGATTGTTTATGAAATTATGATTTCAAAAGATTGCATATAATCCATATGAAAGATTGCAGGTTCGAATCCCTGACCAACAAAGCACCACTGAGGTACCCTGAGCAAGGTACCACCCCCAAGCACTGCTCCCCGGGCGCTGAATTAGCTGCCCCCTGCTATGTCACAAAAAAAAAAGTCACATATGGGTTAAATGCAGAGGACACATTTCATTGTTGCGCGCTGTGGTGTGTTGACAATGACCACTGATCACCAAATTCTAAATTCTAAATTCTAATAAAAGTATGAAACTTATTTTTGGCCTGGATCCTAAGAATATTGGTCTCACTGAATGAACCTGGCTGCACAGTTGCATGTCTTCAATGCATGCTTATCATAACATACATCATAAAGCCATCTATCCTGTAGCCCACATGGCAGAGGAAGTGCTGGGTGCCTTGGGAGGGCGGGGTCACACAACCGCTATAGCTTTGTTTATTCAGCTATAGAGCCTAGAGAGTCACGGTGTTACTGCCTCTGTTTATTAATATGCTCATACGCCTTGCAGTATGAAGGCTTAATTTGGTCTTTACGTAATTGTTCAAGACTTACACCCAAGATGTTGTAAAACAAAATGAATGATGGATTATGAATGGTAAAAAGGTAAAATCAAAGTTTCCTGTCATAAATGCGAATGGTTTATTCTAATCTGTAATTGCCAATATGAAATGTATGAAAGCCTTAACCTAATCTAACTGAAGAGCGAGTTCATGAGAAATTAGAAATGTTGCCTTCACACACGAGGAATATCGGAATGGTACAAATTGATACTTTGTTTTCTGACAGTACACAAGCGAGGGAGTGTCTTTCTCTTTTTTGCAGATGCATGATGATTTCGTCTGAAAGTGCTCCCCGATGACTGCAGCATCAATTATTAAAGAAGGTGAACGTCGCACTAGTTTAAGACTCGTATCTCTCACAGTGGCACAAACACTGAAGATTCAAATGTCAGGAAAGGTTAGCTATCGACTCACATATCAGGGGAGAGAAGCACAAGCGTTTTGTCGAAAGTCGGACAACAATTGTCCTCATTCATTTGTTTGCCAGTCCTGTAAGTACACCCTCTACAGATAGGCCTACACCCGCTTTGGCAGTGTCTCCAGATCCCCCGACAAGCAATGCCTTCAGTACATTCTCCTCAACCGACACACTGAAAGCAGAAGTGCTATGGGCTTTGCAAACGGTTAGCCGACATCACTCCTATACATCCAATGATGACATTCACACTGTGGTGAGCGATTTGCTGGGACACAGTTAATTACTGTAGGAAGTTGTGGCTTACATACCCTTCACAACTCATTCAAGACTGGTTTTGAAGTGTGGATGGTGGAGAAAGTGCTCAAAGCACTACATTTTCTTTTCCACTCTGCACCAGCCAGAAGAGAGGACTTCACAGCTGCAACATCATCCTCAAGATTCCCTCTACCTCTCTGTGGCCATCGGTGGCTCGAAAATTTGCCAGCTGTCGAACGAGCATTGGAAGTCTGACCCTCTATTGTGAAATATGTGGACTTGTGAAGTCAAAAAAGGTGAAAAACCGAGGGACATCTTCTTTGACTGCATTTGTGAAGCCCGAATGGATCCCCTTCTTTTGGCCAAACTACATTTTTTTCATGGCCCTATCACGAGCATTTCAACCATTTCTGGCTAAATACCAGACAGGTGTTCCCATGATTCCCTTCCTTTGGAAGGACTTGGCAGATTTGATCTGGGTAAATATTCACCACCACAGTAACAACAGCAATAAATGAACATGCAAACACGCACATGTGAACTTTACTCTACTTTTATTTTCAGACTCTCTTTCAACGCTTCATCATTCATTTCATTACCTAAGACACTGTTAAAGAGTCAAAAGACAGACCAAAAGCATTTGTTGCATTTGTTATCACACACAAGTCGCATTGGGGGAATGCATTATTCTCATGGATGTCCATTATCTCAAAAACTAGAACCAATTCAGCAAAAGTAATGTGATTTTTGAATTCAGCACCCTCAAAATACCCTAAATCCACTAAAAAAACCTTGGCACCTGAAAAAAAATCTTTTTTTGTAAACCTGTGTAATAATAATAATAATAGGCGTAAAAGTATCCATTTCACGTGTCACCCCCTACACCTTACCAAAAAGAGTACACGCAGAAGTCAAAATAAAAAGTTTGGAGGTTTGGAGGAATCTGATAGAGGGCGCTCTTTCCCCCTAATTCATTGGGCTATAATAATAAGTTAAGCAGTTCACTGAATGTGGGCGTGTTCACGCATGCTCATTGAAGAACAAAAAAAAAAGGATTTTGACGCGCAAACGCAGAAAGTCCAATGGTAATGCTAGAGCGTGCGCAGTATCTGCACGCGGTAGAGAGTATTTTCCTCCCGAGAGCGTTCGCTGGAGGGTGTGATTGTTAAACGACAGTAGTCTATACCCTCCTTTAAAGTAAACGAAAAACACCAAAATATATATAACATCACATCGAACTACTCCAACCATTTATGCACTGTGACCCGGCTTCTGAACCAAGACCGGTAACTGTATGCGGGAGTCTAGCTACATTCGCACCGATTGATGCTCGGCTTTAGGTGCAGGTCCCCGACCCGCGCGGTGACTCGGCTCCGCCGTCTGCGCCTGAAGTCGGAGCGCCTGGCGTGCGCAGGTTGGTGCTGCGACGGGATTCTAGGTTTGTTTTGCGCCGAATTATTATAGTGAGGAGCGGGAATCGTCCCCGCTCGCCGTGAGCGTTTCAGCGGGATCCGGGCGTACGGAGCGTAAACATGGCGGAACCTGAGGAAGCGACGCATTCTGGGGTGAGTGCAGAGGGACGGACTGCCCAGTGCATGCTGTTTACGCGGGGCTACTGAGTTTACTAGTTAATGCATGTTGATTCAGTGCCCTGGGCTGTTTTTGGGCTGCTGTGTATCCGCTACAGACTGGTCAGAGCATAAGCTTGCTAGGTGCGTGAGAAATACCAGGTGTTTTGTAGAATTATCCCATAGTTGCCAGTTTCAGGTAATTAGCTAACAACACCCGATGGGGTGAGTTTCACGTACTAGTGGTGTTGGATGCGGGAGTCGATGCATGCATGGTGAAGTGTTGGTGAATTAATTACTTAATGATTACTTTGAAGTGCATGCATAATTTGATAGAAGTAGGAATTTCACATAACCATCTCTGCTTAATTATGATGAAAGTACATTTTCGGGTAATTTGGGAATACTTCGGGTAATAATAATAGCGATGATGAGCAAAATCGAACTGGTTCATTCTTTATCAACTTGCTGACAGAACTAAAATGTCAGTAAAGCGCGACGTTACTTTCTCCAACACAGCTGTTGAAAGCTCTCTGTCATTTGTTTAAATTAACTTGATTTTCTCCTAAGTTTTCTGCAAGCGTGATCGTCTGCTCTGAATTGTGGGATGGGTGATAAAGGAGGGGGAGGGGGGGGGCGGAGCTTATCCCAGGCAGGACAGGACACACATTGGGGGTCTGCCCTGGACGGGATGCCATGCCATCACAGGGCGTACACAGTGGTACCGTACGGACAGCTTGGAGAGGCTGTTTAACCTAACTGCATGTGTTGGACTGCGTGAGAAAAGCAGTAGGAATGAGAGCTCTGCCTGTTAGACCATGGTGCTGCCCAGTGGGTCACCAATTTATAAATAATTCATGCCTTGAATTAATTTACAGGGGTTCATGCATCTTATTTTTTGTAAACTTCCACTAGTGTGGTTTGCGTGCTGTACCTTTTTAAAAAAAATACTTCATCTGTTTTTAAAAGTTGCTTTGTGTGCTTTTTAAAAAACGTCAGGCCTTAAGATTAAGAGTGAGATTATGTTTTGATGCTGCAGTTTGCCGATGAGCCAGTGGAGGTTTCTGAGGGAGTCACTCAGCAGGGTGAGTCCACACCTGGGCCTGTGGTTGATGGCTGCAGCGCAGTGTGGTGACTGCAGATTACCGTAACGCACTGAACTCTCTGCCCTGGCAGTTTCAGCTGCTGATGTGACCGAGCGTCGGGCAGAGGAGGACATGGATAGCTGTGTGGGGGCCTTGAACTGTGACCCAGGCCTGTCGCAGGATGTGAGCGATGAGAAGGATCAAGAGGATAATGAGGCATGTGAGGATCACACAGAACCCCTGGGAGATGAGGAACAGGACGCCGGGAGTGGGTGTGGGGCTGACATTGGCGAGAGCGCCCCCCTGTGGGAGCTGAATGGGAGTGGCGGTGAGACGACTGTGGTGGAGCCTAGTATGGAGGATGAGGGCCTGGATGGTGCTGCAGAGGAAGATTGCCGCATGGAGGTGATGCCCGGCAGTGTGGCAGGATCTCCTCCAGTGGAAAGTCCCTCCAGAAGACAGGATTCAGAGAAGCAGGGGTTGAATGGTGCCAACAGCCCACACCCAGCAGTGGGCGCTGGTGAGTCAGCATCCGGATGTTGTACGCTTTGAACACCCTGTGACTGTTCCTGCAGCTAAACGTGAAGAAATGGCAGCTTCAAGGCCTCATCGCAGCAGGTTTCAGACCCCATCCACCATCACTGAATGATAGATTATCGTTCATGGGAGTTATTCAGAATGATGCAGGATTCACTTCAGGTCACAGTGCATTTAGGTAGGTAGATAGGTAGGTAGAAAACTTTATTAATCCCTCAGGAAGGTTCCTCCGGGAAATTCAGTTTCTAGTAGCACCATACAACATATAAACAACATAGTTACACATACACATACATTACAGTGACAGATGAAAGTATAGGGAGAAGTAATAAATAATGATGGGATGATGGTACTACTACTAATAAAATCAGTCTATTGTACAGTTAACGTTTAAATGTTCAGACATGAAATGCATGTACTCTGTGTTAACATTTAATATGAACTCTCTCAGACTTCACTCAAACATGTCAGATACCTTGATTTCAGTCCCTCGAGATGCTAGTCACTGCAAATATGCTGTATTTGTGGATACTTAGTAAAGCCCAGTTCATATTTCCCTTTTCCGTGTGTCGTTATAGTTCTCTCACAGGGTGTGTGTGACGTAAATTTCGACCTTGGGGGTGTGCGGCCGACTGCAAGTGCAGCCCAGATTTTTGTGTCTGGCGGACATTTTGAGTGTTTGTATGTTTGCTGCGCATGTACAAGGAAACTGACTAGGTGTTTCCAGTAGGTGGCAGTAGAGGAAGTTTAGTTGTAGTTGTTGATGCTTTCAATAAGCAACTGTGTGATGAGGTCTAGAGGTACCTGCATATATAACTCATCATTGAAGGAGCACAAACATGTATTCTGCTGCACAAATTAGTAGAAAGAAATTTCCCAAACACTGGGCAAAGAATAGAACATTATACTGCAGTATGTGATAGAGCTGGGCGATATGGCCTAAAAATAAAATCTCTGATTTTTTTCACAATAAATCCGATTTTCGATTTTAATCAATTTTCCCCTCCCCTACTCAAAATCAAACTACAGATGACAAATAAATGGTTCGAAACAAGTTTTAACTTTATTTTGTTTTATTTTTTTACTTTAAAGTTAAAGTGCAATCTGACAAGCCAAAAAATATGCTTGTGAGATGGCAGACCACGCCATTGTGAACACTTTTAGAAACTTGTAAAAACTTTTAGCATGTTAATGAATCCCGGCTTTTCCACAGTATGTATGGGCACCATGTCTTTTGCAATATACATCGCGACAGCGTCTGTTATCGCCTTCCACCGTGCCCCATTCTTATCACATGGCACACAGTTCGAAAACGTGTCGGGGACGGTTGCTTGCTTAACTTTGGATGTTGTGCTGGTGCTGCGGCTATTTTCATTTCGCTGGGAGCTGCACTTCTCCCACTCCGCTGTGTGCCTCTGCTTTAGGTGCTGGAATAAATTTGTCGTGCTGCTTCCTTCCAGTTTTTAAACAGACTTTGCAACGGGTTCTTGTTAGGTCTGTGTTCGACGGCGGAAAACCGAACCATTTAATTGCCGTGTTTGTGAATCCGCTACAGTGTTTGGGTGCGCCACGCTAATTTACCCGTGAAGTACGGTGCGTCGTATTAGTTCCGCTTTTGACGCTTGTGTGTAAAATAAGTAATAAAATCGATTTTCATAAAAACACATTGTCCTGAACTGTAAATTCGAATCAATCGATAAAATCGATTTATCGGCCACCTCTAGTATGCGGTATAATGTTCCAGCATTTGAATTCTTGGCAATTTAAAATTTGTCGAGCTGGAGGCAGTGAGGTCCGGGCTAATTCATTTGTCCGTCGGGGACAAATAAAGTTATTTTGAATTGAATTTTGAATTGAATTTTGTCGCCCAAGCTAAGCAACAACTTTACAACTTCATGCCCATTTCACTACACTGCTTGTTTTTGCGTTTGTTGCAATTTGTCTGCCCTCTGTTGGTCTGGTGGAACATCACTGCCGACTGCATCCATCCATCCGCATCCACGGACAAATGCCCCAGATACCCAGGGAAGGTGTTTGTCGTTTTCCTCCGACGTTTGGGAAACACGCCTGTCCTGAATTTATGTGAGCTGGTTTTATCTGATTTACATAGTGACTAGTGTTGAAGGCTTCAGTCCATCAGGGTCACCGCTGAGCTGTAATTTTATATTGTCAGCCGGCCGCCACCGTGATGTTGAGGTGAATGTTAAATGTGTTCCTGAGCCAAAATGGCGGTGGATGTTTGAGTAACTGCGTGGTTTGACGCTGTGCGGTGTTCAGTCCAGCTGCCTTTTTCCATACCTTTGTCTTCAGAGGATGTGAACCAGCCACTGTTGGTGGAAGAAGAGATGGACCTTGTGATGCAGTCTGTGGAGGGTCCTGAGCAGGCGGAGCAGGAAGCCCCCAGCAGGACCCCTTCCTCCCTCCTCCCTACTTTGGTGCCCAGGATTGACACCACCGACTGCAGCCTCGGTAAGGCTGAGCCATCCTGTGTCTTTTGCTGGTTAGTTTTTAGCTCTCTGCACCTTGGCTGCTTATTGTTGTGTGAGAGAGGTAGACTATCTTGCTGAAGGGTCTCTGCGGGTTTCCCCCCCCCCCCCCCCCATAATTTTATGTCATCTCTCCCCTTTGCGTTTTTGACCATGAACATTTTGGGATTACAGCAGTAGGCCAGAGAAATCAGGCCCTGCAACTTTGAGATTGAGTGTCGTCCATCTGTGTTCCCCCGCAGGCGGCCCCGCCGTCTCAAACGAAGGCACGAGCATCACATCAACTGCTGTTAAGGGGGCCCAGGTTAGCAGAGGCTCTCTAACGGTGACGACGTGGGCCTATTCTCGGACAAACACTATAAGTAAGTGAGAAGGAAGCATATTTGTTTGGTCTTTTCGTTTTCTGGTTTGACTTAGTACGACTCGTACTTGAAAGATGTGTTTTGTTTGGCCAATCGTCTTTGCAGCCAGCTTGAAAGTTGGGGGAGGTGTTAAGAGAATCTCTCCATGGGGATTGTTAAAGTATTATTATTATTATTAGTTTGCACAGAAAATAGCATGTCTGTGGCTCAGTGGGCTTGAACGTTGTGACTGTGATCGTAAGGCAGCTGGGGCAAATCTCGGGGTTGGTAGAGTGATGTCATTGTTGGGCGCACATGCTGTGCTGCAGGCCAGTGTGCTGTTGAATGACATTTCGCTTCTCTGTTCAGTGACGATACCGATTTTTACACTTATCTGTTGCTTTATTACAGATGGGAACGCGGAGAAGCTACATGAGGTACACACGCCGCCTTTGCAAATCAAAGACGAGCCGGTGGACGAGGAATACGACCGCGCTCTCGGAGTGCACCCCCCTGTGGGGGGCATCAAGGACGAGCCTGAAGTCTCAGAGGTCAGCATCGCAACTCCCGTCCTTTGCCCGGCCTGATGTCCGTCTTACCCTGGCAGCTGCCGTTCCTTAGCCCCTGTATGTTGTGGCGTTTAAGCGGCGTACGGGCCCGGGGGTCTGATGTAGTGTGACCGCAGATGAGGGTCGCGGTGGTGAGGGTGCCGCTTTGCGATCCGCAGGAGCTGGGCCTACAGCAGAACTCCGAGGAGCTGCGGATCAGCGCCGTCTTCTCCGTCAGCGGAAACTCCAACCCCACTGGTGAGCGCCGAGAAGGTCTTCTGGTTCACTTTACTGAAAGGGTCCTACAGAAGTTGGTAACCTTCCAGCTGACTGACTATCAATGGGTAAAATTTAATGTCTTAGCCTGCTACATAGAAAAGGTATTTTCCGAATGGGGCGGGATGCTCTGGAGTTGGGTTTTGCTCCGTGTTTGTTGGGCCTTCGCTTTGTTCCGGTGTCAGTCTCTCATTATGTCTTATTTCCCTTCCTGTCCTGACCTCCTCCTCCCGCTCCGCCCTCAGCGCCAGTATCGACCCAACCCGTGCAGATGGTGGCCGCCGCCCCTCCCAAGACTCTGATGGTCACCATGAGTGCAGCCCCCCCCCTGACGCCTCTGGCTCCCGCAGCCCCGTCCCCCATGGGCGGAGTGCGCGTCTCTTGCTCGGGGTGCCGGAAGGTTCTGCTGAAGGGCCAGACAGCCTACCAGCGCAAGGGCTCCTCCCAGCTCTTCTGCTCCACCATGTGCCTCACGGGCTACACCGTCCCAGCTGTCCAGTCTGTGGCCAAGAAGACATGCCACTCCTGTCAGAAGTAACCATTGTTTTTTTTTCTCTCTGGGCCCCCTGTAGGTCAGGATATCACATTGCAGCCTGAAAAGCTAGGAATGTTTATTTCGTTCACGCTTTTAGCCTGCGGTAAATTTTATCACACCTGTACCTGGCAGGTTGTTGGTTTGAATCCCAGCTGCATAATTGTTTGCTGCTCACCTGAACTTGCTTCTGAACTGTGGCACATTTGTGGCTCTGTGGTGTCCTGAGGGACACGTCAGACACACTATGAGTGACACATTAAAACATTAATGACAGGTTTCCTCTAGCGTAGTGTTTCTCATCAAAGTCCTCAGGGAGCCCCACACAGTCCCCATTTTTGCTCCCTCCCACCTCCCAGAGAATCGTATTGGGAGCTGGGAGAGCGCAAAAATGTGTAATGTCTGGGGTTTCCCAAGGACTGGGCTGGGAAGCGCTGCCCTAGAAACCCCCCTGGATTATGTGGAGCACGTGTGCTCAGCTGGGGTAGCCTCAGGACCCACATTTTTCCTTGGTCATTAAGTCATGCCCTAAATTTGTAACATTTAGAGGTTTTAAAATTTCAGTTATCCGAATGAAACCCGAGGGGAGAAAAAATAGGATGTGCATATAATTTGTCATGCTTGCCGACGGGGGGCACTGACGGTAAAATTTTTTAACCACATACTACAACACCCACAGAGGAAGGTGATATGGGAGTTTTACTTGCACAAATATGTTCTGAGGACAAAATTACAAATGATTGGTTCAGAGAGAGAGCCAATCAGATTGTGGAAGAGGTGGGTCAAAGCAACCAATCAAATGTCTTGGTCGTACTCAGAGGCATCTTTGAAATAGCCAAACCCTGCTGGTTCCTGTCCTCCCCTTAGGGAAATCAAGAACCCAAAGGACGTGATCATGGCTCCGGTGGACTCGACGGGCAGCATGAAGGACTTCTGTAGTCATAACTGCCTCACCGAGTTTGACGTGCTTAAGAAGGCAGCGGCGTCCACGGTGACCGACGGTTCCACCATCAAGTGCGGCATGTGCCAGAAGACCGCCGTGGTGAGGAGAGGCGGGGCTTCACGGAACATGCTCCAGTTTGAGGTCAAGGGTCATGAGTTGGCATGCACCAAATGGAATTTGTGAACTGCTTTATAGTGATAGCAATAATGATCAATTTTTGTAGCATTATTAATTTTTTTTGTTTAAGGAAAATGTGGACTAGCTTCCATTATTGTAGTTATTATTGTAATAACTTTTGTACTTGTATTACTGAAATGAGAGCTGTTTTAATTATGGCTTTTTTCATTCAAGGGATCTTTTGTTAGTGTCTGGTTGTCTGTCTGTACAGTTGCACTGAGCTGTAATAAAACAGGGTGTGTCTATAAAGCTCTGCTGGTTTCTATCTCCCTCTCTCCTCCCTCCTGCTCTCCTTTATCCCTCCTTCCTCCCGCTCTTCATGCTCTCTCCTCCATCCCTGTCTTCCTTCTCCTCGCTCTCTCCTCGCTTTCTCCGTCTCAGATCCGCCACGAGGTGAAATACCAGGGCGTGGTGCACAAGCTGTGCAGCGATGCCTGCTTCTCGCGCTTCCGCACCACCCACCGCTTGACCATGAACTGCTGCGAGAACTGCGGCAGCTACTGCTACAGCGCCAACGGGCAGAGCCACATGCTGCAGATAGAGGGCGCCACCAAGAAGTTCTGTAGCCCCAGCTGCATCACTGCATTCAAACAGGCATGCCCCCCCGCCCGCCTTCCCGTACGGATGTGCCGACGAGAGCTCGCCGCTTGTTGGTCTGTTATCAGTCGTGCCCCCTCCATTCACATCTGTACATATTTTGCTATCCTGCCCCCCCTCCTGCAGAAGAGTGCCAAGGTGACACCCTGCGCCATGTGCTTCACACTGCGTTCTTCAGCCGAGATGGTGGAGAGCGTCAGTAGTCAGGGCCGGACCGAGCTCTTCTGCTCTGCTGGCTGCGTGACGGCCCACAAAGTGAACAACATCTGCTCCTCCAGTACGCTTCGCCTCTAAGTGCCCGCACATGCTCATTTCACACTCGCACCATGTGACCCACCCACTCCCCTCCACAGAGAGGGCGGTCCAGTGTAACCAGTGCAGGGTGACGGCCGTGCCCCAGTATCACTTGGCCATGTCTGATTCGTCTATGCGCCACTTCTGCTCCTACAACTGCGTCGTGAACTTCCAGGTTTGACTGTTTTGACTTGACTCCCGGGCTGCATCACATATGATGATAGAGGATCTGAGGTTGGAGCATTCTGACCTGTGACCCCTCTCAACCCCCAGACTGTGTTTAACAAAGCGGCCCCACAGTCCCAGCTCAGCGTGGTTCCCCCAGTCACTGCTGTCTCCGGGCCTGCCCCTCCTGCCCCTCAGCCTGTGACACCCACCGTGGTTGCCCCCGAAGCTGGGGTCGCCGGAGCCACTGGCACCGCCGGAGCCAACACCCGTGTGGGGCCCATCTCTGCTGTCCGCGGGCCGGTGAAACTGACCTGCAGGCACTGCTGTCGGCTCTTTGCCTCCAAGCCGGAACTCTTTGAGTTCAAGGTATCTTTCCCTGTGTCTGTCGGTCTTTTGGAACTCTAACTTGCATGTTAACCCTGCTTGCTTGCTAACTATGGGGTGCTAACTCTGCTTGCTTGCTAACTATGGGGCGCTAGCCCTGCTTGCTTGCTAACTATGGGGCGCTAGCCCTGCTTGCTTGCTAAGTGCGTGGCGCTAGCCCTGCTTGCTTGCTAAGTGCGTGGCGCTAGCCCTGCTTGCTTGCTAAGTGCGTGGCGCTAGCCCTGCTTGCTTGCTAAGTGCGTGGCGCTAGCCCTGCTTGCTTGCTAAGTGCGTGGCGCTAGCCCTGCTTGCTTGCTAAGTGCGTTGGCGCTAGCCCTGCTTGCTTGCTAAGTGCGTTGGCGCTAGCCCTGCTTGCTTGCTAAGTGCGTTGGCGCTAGCCCTGCTTGCTTGCTAAGTGCGTTGGCGCTAGCCCTGCTTGCTTGCTAACTGCTTTCTATAATCCTGGTATATTTTTTCCACTGGTTTTTGTGTCAATTTACATGCTTGTCAGACTGCCACGTGAGCATCATTGAAGGTGAGTTTGCAGCCCTGTAATGTGACTCCTTCTAGTGGCTGTGTGTCCGCAGGGCGAGGTGGTCCTGTTCTGCGGCAAGACGTGCTCCGAGGAGTTCAAGAAGGTCAACTTCATCATGGCGCGCTGCGAGTACTGTAAGATTGACAAGGTGGTGAAGGAGGTGAAGAGGATTAACCAGCACGACTGCTCCTTCTGCAGCGAGGGTGAGCCGGGGGCCCCGCGGGCACGCCTTCACGCAGGGATGTCGTCTTGCGTCCGTGCTCTTCATATTCATGCCCAGCACGTCGCCTCCCTTAGGCTGCAAGCTGCTCTACAAGCACGACATGGCCAAGCGATGGGGAAAGCACTGTCACGCCTGCGCCTACTGCGGCAACATGACTCACCGCGTCGTGCACAACCACTTTGCCGGCAAGCTGGAGGAGTTCTGTGGCGACATCTGCATGTCTCAGTACACCGTTCTCTTCTACCAGGTCAGAGCCAGCCCGGTCCAGCGGGCTGCGACCCCACACACATCACCGGTGTTCGTCCACTTGCAGTGAAGTTTAGGTCTGATGAACCTGTCTTATGGCATGTTGATAGTCCGGGAACAGTTCGGAATTCAGTGTTTAGTGACCGAATGTGCATCACCATCGCACCGCAATATGGGACGTCCTTAGCTGGACCATCTTGAAGGAGCGTCCGTGTTCTGAATGTCCTGCACAATAGGTGCCCCTCAAATGCTCACATACACCGCTGACCTGGAGTCCTCATCTGCGTGGAAACGAGTGCTGTTGGCCAGTGCCGTGTCCCGCCTACACCCACGAGCTGCCCCCCCCCCCCCTACAGATGTCCAAGTGCGATGCGTGCCGGCGTCAGGGCAAGCTGATCGAGTCGCTGCGCTGGATGGGTGAGATGAAGCATTTCTGCAACCTGCAGTGCCTGCTGCACTTCTGCAGCCAGAGGACTCCCGCAGTGCCGCCTGCCACCGGCGGCGTCGTGGTGTCTGCGCCGTTGCCGGGTACATGGGGGTCGCCGGGGAGGGTCGGCTGTAGACACAGAGGGCTGCTGCAGTGTCCAGCAGCACTCATGCTCCGCTCTGCTCTCCATCTGCTCACTTGCTCCCCCTCCCCTCACTGCAGTCGCTGCCCCCGCTGCCCCACCGCCTCCCTCCACCACTGCGTCCACAGCGACCCGCCTGTCTCCTGTGCCCCCGACTGAGGCCACGCCCATCATCGCCAACGTGGTGTCGTTGGCTAGCGTGCCAGCCGGGCAGCCGAACCCCTATGCCAACACCGCTCTGCAAGGTGACTGTCGTGCGAACAGGAAGTGCGAATGGTCGTGTGATCGTGAGCAGGGCCGTCTGCATGTCGGGGGAGGGGGGACTTGGAGTCGAGGGCAGCAGTTCTCATCTCTCCTCATTCGTTTCTGATCTTGTCGGCTTTTTGCCTTTTTTCAGGAGCGGTTCCCACGACGCAGGCTAAGGTCACCGAACACGTAAGTGTGTGCGTGTGCGCGTGTGCGCGCGTGTAAATCAGCCTTATTAAGGGGTCACTCATGCTGCCCGTCCTCGTCGCCAGGCCAGTACGCAGACCGATGCCCTGCGGCCCCCCCCAGTGGCCCCCGTCCGTTTGCTGAAGAACAAGGCGTTGCTGTGCAAACCCATGAGCCAGAACAAGGGCACCTCATGCAAACCTCACACGCAGACTGCCGAGACGCAGACAGGTATGTGCCGTCGGCTGCCAGCAGGGGGCGCTGTGCTCTCTACGCGGCTGTCCGTCTGCTCTGATCAGCCTTTCTGTGCCCCACCTACAGACGAGGTGGAGCCCAAGGTGATCATCCTACCCGTGCCTGTTCCTGTGCCCATGTTTGTGCCCATCCCGCTGCACCTCTACAGCCAGTACACGCCCTTTCCTCTGGGCCTGCCCGTCCCGGTACGCTGGCCCCCTCCCCAATGGATCCTGCTGCTTTTGGGCCGTTTGCCCCCCTGCTGATCCCGAGTGCCCCTTTTCCCCCCTACCCCAGCTGCCGGTGCCCATGATTCTGCCCACGACGCTGGACAGCGCTGAGCGCATCATGGAGACCATCCAGGGCATCAAGGATAAGATCCCATCCGACCCATACGAGGCCGACATCATCCTCATGGCTGACATGGTCGCCCAGGAGGAGGGCCAGGAAGTGGGGAAGAAGCCGGTCTCCCATGGAGGTGAGGAAGAGCAGGAGGTGCAGCGAGGTTAGGGTCAATTCATACTTTTCAGCATGTGCTTTCAGATGCAGACGAGGGGTGACGTAAATTTCATCATCGGGGTTGGCTGTGGACACTGATGGTTGACCACATGTGCATGATGATTGATTAGGTATTTCCAGTAGGTGGTAGCGTGGACTTTCACAAATCAGCAGTCAACGAGTAGTTGAGTAGTAGTAGTAGTTGTAGTAGTTATGGTGAACAGCTGTATGAGGAGGGTCACAGGTACGTGTGTATCTAATTTTTCATACTGTCCAGGTATTATTCTAAAAAGCAGTACTGCTCTGGCATGTTTAAATCTTGGCGATAAAATTCTCCAAGCAAGTGTGTGTGGTGGTGGTGGGGGGGGGGGGTCCTCAGTTTATTTTGTTTTAATCCTCTGGAGTCGACGGCATCGTCGGCGATGCCGAGTATCTTTCTTGTATATTTCACTTCATAACTCGCTGAAATCTTATTATAGAAACATGAAAAAAACGCTGACTAAATCCGTATTCTGTCTTCTTTTCAAAACATCCATTGTCGGAAGTATTAGTTTTTAAAATTAGGTTAAATCGGCAAAAAAGTAAACCATGTCACCTTACTTTGTTTTACCTGCATCGGGGGCGTGTAGTGCCGCTCTCACCCGAAGATCACTATTCACATTCTAAATGGCTGCATTAGCGCGTATTCAAATCGCATTCGCATGGTAATTTGGTCAACAACACAGCGGTGAAACGCGATCCAGATACATCCCCATCAGCGCCATAAAAGGGGGGGGGGGGGATGTGGCCAGGTGTCGATGGCTCATTCATACACAATGAAAGGAGCCAGAAATAGTGACATGAGTTCGGTTTTTCTTATTTATCCAACTGAATGTTGCAACTATATCATTTAGTCATTTTCATGTAGCCAAGACTTTGCTGATCAGATATCTGGGAAAACAAAATGCCACCATTGCTTACTATGTACTTTTATAATGTGTCTGCAGTTGTCCCAAACTGCATTTTGCAATGTCAAATTACAAACTTAACATAAATCTGCCATATTTACAAAGTACACTAAGATAAAGATGAGTTTAATGCCAAAACAAATATATAAGAAATAATTTATTTGCCATGAATTAAGTTAATGAAATGTGTGACCATGCCCCAGTCAGTGAAAGTCTGTTCCCTACCCCTAGACTCCAAAGGGTAAGTACTGTCCAAGCCTTGACTGATTACTTCACAAATGTTCGTAAACCATTTCACTACACTGCTTGTTTTGGAGCTTGTTGCAATACATCTGCCCTCTGCTGGTGTGGTGGAGTATCTCTTCTGTATGCAGCACCGAGCGCGACCCATTGCAACCTAATGCAGCATTAACATCCAAAGCCCGAGTGCACGCAGAAAAATAAAGTATGAGCTGGCCTTTAGGGTTATGTTGAGGTGTGTGTGTGAGAGAGAGAGTCTGCTCTGAGGTCACTAACGCATCGCTGTCACTGTTGTTCCCCCCCAGACCAGGTCAACACCTACAGTGGGGAACTGGAGTCCGAGGCCGTGTCCCCCCTACACAGCTGGGAGGATGAGTCTGTACCGCCCCCCCTGGCTCCTGCTCCCCCTGCTCCTGCACCCCCTGCTGAGCCCTCCTTCAGCCCAATGCTCGATCTGGAGGCTGACTTCCCCACCCGTAAGGAGACCTCCCGCAGAATCAGTGCTTCCTGTACTTTTGCACTCATAGATCTGTAATGGTCTTCATTGCATGATCCCGTTAGTGAGTGGTCTTCCCAGTCATCTCGGCACCACTTCCCCACTCCCGCAGACACTTTGGTGTGCGAGACAATAACAACAACAAATTTTATTTTTGTATAGCGCATTATCACAACATTACATCGTCTCAAAGCGCTTTACAGCATCCCCACCCAAAGCCCCCAGTGAGTAAGCCATAGGCGACAGTGGCAAGGAAAAACTCCCTAGAAGGAAGAAACCTTGGGAGGGACCAGACTCAAAGGGGGAGCCCATCCTCCAGGGGCCGGCAGGGAGAGTCAAATACAGTTAAATCTAAATAACTGTTTGATGGATCTTTTTCAAACTTTGGACAGGCATTGCTTGGCTGAGGAACTGAAACTGATAAAATGTTGAGAGAGCTCGTCCCCGAATTAAAGCAGCCCCACATAGTGATGCAAAAATAAGGGTAGTTGTTGCACTTTATCCCATTAAGGCAATAACTCAGTAACTGCTTGATGGAGCCTTGCAGAGGCATTGCAGGGACGGAGGTATGGAACTGATAACATTCTGAGACTGACTGCCCCACATTTTAACTATTTGTTGGCATCATATAATGTGTTCATATTATTTTTAATATTTCTGAAAGTTGCAATTTTGAAATAGATCTGCCCCCAGCTCAAACCCCACCCCTAGCACTGTCCTGCTTTTTTCCCTTCACCTGCACCAGTCTGAATACCTCTGGTATATGGAGTGAATATTGGTTAGGTGGGACAGAGGGTAAACTGGGATTTTTGATACTCTATATCTTTATGCCTCTGAGATCGATTAACTTAAGCTCACTTATTGCGCTTGCAATATTGTTTTTATGTTTTAAAATTTAGAATTAGGATCTTATTTTTAAAGCGAGAAAGTAAAATTTCAAAAATTGTTCCAGTTTACAAATATCCACCTCACCGTTAGTGTGTCTGTTGCAGTTCTTACATTTATGTCACAAGAAATTTTGGTCATAGTGCAAAAGAGAAATAGAATATAAATATTTAAACATAAGTGGTGGGGAAATATTGTGCAAATTGTCATTTAAGCGGAATCTGCAATAAATAGCCTGTATTTGGTGACATGGACTTGGGTAAAAACACCTTTATTTTTACTTTTTTGCATTTCCAGGTGATCCATTCAGTCATCTAGAAATTTCCTGCTTTGCCTACCGCTCGCCTCAGTTGTTAAGAATATTATCTGTCCAAGTAGGTTTCCCTATTACAGCCCCTTTGTTTATCTTTGCCAGAGTCATTCGATCCCTTGCTGGCGAAGGGGCGGGGTTCGATAGCCACCAGGCACAGAGGTCGCAGGAGACCCCGGGAAGGTTTCCCTCCTCGCAAACGGGTAGGGGTTCCGTCCTCACTGACTGCTTCTCCCTCCTCCTGGTAGTCTGTCCCCGACAGGCACGTGTATGTGAACGTCCTTATCCATGCCCTGCAGGGACGCAAGCGTGCGGCCGCTGTGGTGGGGGCCGATGTGTCTCGCAAAGCGATGCCACCTGATAGCGGTTCAAAGCTATTGCACATGTATGGGGTTAATGCCTGGAGGGCATGGGTCCAGTGGAGGAACCAGCAGCCTGACTTGGAAAAGCCCAAATTCGGCAGTGAGTCTCTCTATCATTCCATTTCATATTTCTGCCTTCCCTTTTTAATTCATGCGAAATGCCGATTTGACTATTTACATGGCTTGGTCTGCTGGAGTTTAGCTCCAGTTTGTGGTGCTCAGTTTAAACCTGTGTGTGTGTGTGTGTGTGTGTGTGTGTGTGTGTGTGTGTGTGTGTGTGTGTGTGTGTGTGTGTGTGTGTGTGCGCTGCCCCCAGCTCGCACCACGGTGCTGAAGGAGGATGTGCTGCAGTGCAGCACAACAGAGCTCAGCTTTGGCCTGTGCCGCTTCATCAGTGAGGTGCGCCGCCCTGGTGGACAGCCGTATAGCCCCGACAGCATATTCTACCTCTGCCTGGGTCTCCAGCAGGTATCACCTGGGACGTGCCGTGCGTGTATCTGTGTGTGAGTGCGTGCCTGTCTTCATGTTCATGAACTTGCAGTCATCTGACAGTCTCTCTCCTTGTCGCCCTCAGTACCTGTTTGAAAATGGGCGCATGGAGAACATCTTCACGGATGTGTTCTACAGCAAATTCATCCTGGAGATCACGAAGATGCTGAGAGACTGGAGACCCACCATCCTTCCCAGCGGTGAGACTCCCAGACACGCACACACACGGTTGCTGAAAAACTTACTTGGCTTTCAGTAATGGAAATGTAGCGGTGTGCTCGCTGTGAACGTAGCCGTGAATGCAGTCTCCCCTCGGCTCCGTGCCCCCAGGCTACGTGCACTCGCGTGTGGAGGAGGAGTACCTGTGGGAGTGCAAGCAGCTGGGTGCGTACTCGCCCATCGTGCTGCTCAACACGCTGCTCTTCTTCAGCACCAAGCTCTTCCGTCTGAAAAATCTGGCCCAGCATGGCCGCCTCTCCTTCGCCAGCGTTGTGCGCTGCACCCGCACCCTTAAGAACAACAGCAAGCGCAACTTCCTGCGCTTCTACCCACCGGTGCCCAGAAAGGACGGAGACAGCACAGGTGCGTGTGCGCGCGTTTGTGTGCGTTTGTCTCATGGGAGCTTTACTTACACAAAAATGTTATGAGGGCAGAATGAAAAATGAATGGTTCAGAGTGATAACCAATCAGATTGTAGAAGAGGTAGGTCCAAACAACTGGAGGTGATGAAACCAATCAGATGTCCTGCTCCCACCTCCTCTAGTTGCTTGGACCTACCTCCTCTACAATCTGATTGGTTATCACTTTGAACCATTCATTCTGCCCTCATAACATGTTTAAGAATCACTCCCAGGAGCGATGTAGTGTGTCTGAGAATGATGGTATGTCATGTTTTATGGACATACATAAGTGTAAGTGGTCCTAATGAATAATTACCCCATCAGGTAATTGTGTAAGTAAAACTCCAATGTGTTTGTGTATGCGTCCGCACATATGTGTTTTGCGTGTGTGCTGTGTATTTGTGTGTCTGTGCGTGCGTGTGCTCGCACTGTGTGCGCCCTCTTACGTGTTAACTTGCACATGGAACTCCTGCAGACAAGGCGGTTCAAGGAAAGAGGAAGATGGAGGATGAGGAGGAAGAGGACGTGATGGAGATGCCGGAAAACACGGAGAACCCTCTGCGATGTCCTGTCAGGCTCTATGAATTCTACCTCTCCAAGTGGTGAGTGGGCCTCTCTCGCTCCCGCCGCTTCCTCTCTGCCATGCGAGCCACTGGATAAATGCATATTCCTTAGGACTGTGGCCCAAGTGTCTGTTATAGCTGCCTTAATTCAGTCTCCCTCTCTGGCTCAAATTTAGAATTTGGCTAAAACGCAGTACGTGCCTCACAATTATCACATAATACTATCACTTTAGTCTAATTTACTTAGACTTCCATATGGTTTTTTGCAATGTAAAATATAGTGATTTGTTTTGCAGTTTACTTCAGAAGGATATTTCGTGGTCTTTTTGCCAGTTCACTAGCACACTGCATTTTGCTTGTGGTACTGATAGTGGGCTTAGTAATTTGGCGATTACTGCTTCAAGCCCCTGAAGGGCCCAACCTGTCAGTATCAGGAACATCAGCAGCTTTGTTAATGGGCAATATGTCGATTTGGGTTAAAAATTCTTACAAAGCATCATATAGTAATGTTCCCTGATGTTTACATCACATCCTGTTTGCATTTGTCTGACATTTTTCTTCAAAGTGACTTGCGGGAGAGGGAAGGGTTACAAATTATGTATGGTGCCCGGGATTCAAACCCATGGCCTGCAAAGTCCTACTTGATTAAATACAGGAGCTTAAATTTTGTCAGATAACTATGGTCTAATGAGCCTGGGTTTTAATAGGGAAATCTAGCTGATGTTCTAGTCATGTTTTTGTGAGCTCATGGGAGTTTTACTTACACAAAATGTTCTGAGGACAGAACAATAAAAATGATTGGTTCAGACATAACCAATCACATCTTTGTCACGTCTCAGACCAACCAATCAGATGTCTTGGTCCTGCCTCCTCTAGTTCCTTGGACTCTCCTGCTCCACAATCTGGTTTTCTGTCTGAACCAATCATTTTTCATTCTACCCTCAGAACATTTTTGAATTTTAGAAACTCTAACAAGCTTTTTGTGACTAATAGCTTGTGGTTTATCTGAAAGTGTGCACATACCCTGGCCGGTCACTGAGCTCCTGTGTCTTCCACTTGCTAGCTCGGACTCTGTGAAGCAGCGGACGGACGTCTTCTACCTGCAGCCCGAGCGCTCATGCGTGCCCAACAGCCCCCTGTGGTACTCCTCCCAGCCACTGGAGGGCACCACCATGGAAACCATGCTCACACGAATCCTCACCGTCAGAGAAGTGCACCTGCAACGTGAGCAGGGGGAGGCGCCAGCACCGCTCTCTGACAATGCCGCCTCTGAGTGACGGAGAGCAGGGCCAAGACTGTGCAGGAGGCAAAATAAAGAGAAAAACACTTCAGAGACCAATACATAATCACACACGCAGCAGTTTATTTATTCACATTAACATGAAGCCGCTGTGACGACACACCTGACAGCGTGATGGTCCCCAACACAACCACTCATATTCTGATCATGGGTGTTTTTTTTTTTGTTTTTTTTTTTTTTTTAAGAATGAGGGAGGGTTTTTTTTTACTGAAAGTTGGTTTTCAGGACTCCCATCTCGGGGTGGAAGCTTACTAAATGTCTGTCAGTTGGACCTAGCTGTGAGTTATGGATGAATGGATGGATCTCAGTTGAAAATCAGTGTTTTTGTAAATTTGACCTGGTATTTCCACAAACAGCATTGCACAGTGCTGGGTGGCTTTGGAATCTGCATGAATCTCTGGATGATGATGCTGCTGCTGTGGAGAACGAACATGGTAATTAGCCCTTTTGTAGCCATTGCCTTCTACAAAATGAAATGTGAATTCATGGCGGATCCAAGTGGGAAAACGGGGGAGTATTTAGGTTTAATGGCTGAGCATTATATCCAGCTGTGTCCAATAGTTTTCCCACTGGGATTCCATTTTATCACAGGAAAACGGTGAGAGTCACAGGTTGCATTCTTGTACCAAGGTTGTCCTGCCCTTGGTTTTCACAACTTAACTCGTGTAATAAAATGGAAGAGAATAGGCCAAGCCTGCCACAATTCCAGCCCTCCTTGGACAGGAATGAGCAGCACTGACGGTGCGATTGTACGCACTACGTGCACGGCGGCTGCGAGCACGTGCGCAAAACGGCAGCGCGCCCTGTCGGTACTGCTCCTAGGAGAGTGCATATGCATTAAGGTGGGACGGTGAGGTTGAAAACTTTTGTAATTTTTTTACATATATAAAACCGCAGTATCAAAACCATTGGTCGTCGGCCTACCATTTTTTTCCATACGGTGTCTCATTTAATTTCTACAGACTTAATTTCTGAAATGGACATGCCGCCGTATGCCCACCTAATCACAATTTTCTGTAACTTTATTAAGTTGAAGTACGAACTGAGAAGCCCAAGATCGTTGCGGTCTGTTGCGCAATAATGGACTAATAACGAATCAACCTACATGCTCACTCAACACAAGGTCCTCACAGGGGTATTAGTCTTGTATACATAGCAGAGAATTAGGTCGATATTAGCCAGAGAATACTCATTCCAATTCCATATTTGCCAATGAAACAAGGGGGTGATCACCAAATTCAATATATAAAAAATATATCAGGTTCTCGATAAATTTAGCTTCGAACGGTTCTTAAGTCTGTAAAGGACGGGATTCAATTCAGCCTCTTTTAGCCGTACTGTTAGACAATTCTCAGAGACACTGCTAAAATACCATCGCTACACGTAGCTTGTTATTGTACCGGATGAAATACCTCTAGTAAAGGAATTGACCAATGACAAGTTAAAAAGAAAAGGATGTTCTTGTCCGATAGTCCTTCTGACGTTCTCTCGACAGAGAGCCAATGGGGATGAAAGTCTTTTTGACGGACAAAACATCAACGAATAAGAGGTCGAGCCTCTGGCCGGGGGCGGGACCTGGAGTTACTTGCTGGTGTGCAGAATGGATTGTCGTTCCTGGTTCGCGGCGTTTGGTCAGGGCAGAGTAAGTTTCTTCTACGACTCTAAGTGGCCATGGCTCCCACCGTGCAACTCAATGAAGCAGTTTCCGACGTCCGGAAAGGGATCCGGGCTATACTTCTTGGGCCCCCCGGTGCAGGCAAAGGGACGCAGGTAAGTCAGTAAGGGAATGCAAGAAGTATTGCGTCCTACAACCATGAGGCTACTCTCTCACATATATTATCGAGACACGTTTGGTAAAAGTCTCATAAAATTCTGGTTTTAGTTGTACATTTATACAACTTTCAACACATATTGCAGATTTGAACAGATGTGTAGACTGTTTTTGTTGCAATAATATACAGAGAGATAATGGTAGTTTACATTTGACAGGGGAAAATGTCCCCGTGAAAGGTTCTCTATCAGGCATTCTGATACCATACACCAAACCGGAACTTAATTTAATTACATTACTTTTTTATTGATCGAGACAACTTTAACCTTTGCGCGATTAATAAGCTTAGTCAAACATCGTTAATACGAGTAATAAATGTTCCACTATATGAATGCTGTAGTGTTTCATTAACTCCTTGTGATTTTAATCGGATTCTGGTTCTTTACAGTGGATTTCTGTTGTACAACCAGCTGACTTTTGACAGCTTTTTATAATTTAATACTGTAGTATAACATACAGTATTAACTAGAGGATCCAAATGCTGCAATCCTAAGCAAATTCACAGCTTTTCTCTGCATCTCTGCTAAGTCGCCACTCTGTAGCCTTTTACTGGTTCAAACTGTTATCGTGATATGAATTTCATCATCTCTGTCCAATGAACTGCTGTTTGATTTCTCAATCCTGGTTCTTTCTGTGCTGACCTGTTTGCCACAGCAGCTGTACCCTCTTTTGGACGTGAAGGTGCCCTTGTTACTGATTAATGTTCAGATCTGGGATCCTTGGTGCACGATATCCGCTCGCACGCTCATTGTGCTCTGCACAGGAGCCCCTCCCCCATGTCACATGACTGACACTGTGACCCCGCTCCCCTTTTTTTTAAAACACAGGCCCCCCGTCTGGCAGAGCGATACTGTGTCTGTCACCTGGCAACAGGTGACATGCTGAGAGCCATGGTGGCGTCTGGCTCTGAGCTTGGCCAGAGGCTAAAGAAGACCATGGACGAAGGAAAACTGGTACTGACAGCGATTAGGAGTGTGTGTGTGTGTGTGTGTGTGTGTGTGTGTGTATTAGGTCTGTCTGCAGGCCTGGGTTATCCACCCAACATCATATGCTCATGGTTGTACTTTGGACATGTATTTGTAGGGTAAATATGAGTTGTTTGTTGCAGCTTCCTGACACCTCCCTGTCTGTTTTCTTTTTTTTGAGCGGTGACATCAGAACTGACTGTCCACCTGCTCCCGTTTTCCAGGTCGGTGACGAGATGGTCGTGGAGCTCATTGAGAAAAACCTGGAGACTCCTCCCTGCAAAAACGGATTTTTGCTGGACGGCTTCCCCCGTACGGTCAAGCAAGCAGAGATGGTGAGTAGCTATGAAAGATGATCGAGTCGGATACTGCTGCCAAGCTGTGCTGAATTCGTGACCGTGAGGCTGCAGGCATCCCTGTCTTCAGTGCTGGCTATTTCTTAGCTATGGCCTTTTGCAACAGACTGAAGCAGGATTCTGTCAGGGTGCTGCTGCTGGTTGTTATGTGATTGCAGCATGTGGTAAGGTAACGGTGGCGGGTCGGTGGGAGGCGTGTCAGCGGTTCTAGGTGCACGTCCAAACGGTAGAAACAAAGGAAGTGACATTCTGATTCTATTTCACCGTCAGCTGGATGAGCTGCTGGAGAAGCGGGCGGAGATGCTGGACTCCGTGATTGAGTTCGCTGTGGACGATTCGCTGCTCGTGCGCAGGATCTGTGGAAGGTGAGGGTGCAGTGCAGAGTGTGTGCGGCCGTTGGGTGTCATCACTTTATCTGGGTCACCCCGGCTCTGCGTGTGTGGAGTTTGCATGTTCTCCCCATGTCATCATGGGGTTTCCTTCAGGTTCCCCGGTTTCCCCCCACAGTCCAAAAACATGCTACGGTGACTTGGAATTGCCCATAGGTGTGAAGTATGAGTGGTGAGTGTGGCCTGCCATGGGCAGGCACCCCGTCCTGGGTTATTCCCTGCCTTGTTCCTGTAGCTTCCAGGGTAGGCTCCAGAACCGCTGCAACCCTAAATAGGACAAGCGGGTATACAAAATGAAAAAACAACCATCCATCCATCCAACTGTAATGGAGAATAAAAGCTGATTTATACCTCTGTGTCAAGCCTATGCCGTCGCGAGTGTTTATATTTGTGCACTGGTGTTTCTGTCTCTCGGCAATCGCCGCCAAAACGCGAAGTGTTACATATTTTTGGATGTTGCATTTATTGTCCTCCCACCCTGCGATATTTTCTGTTGTTGGACTGCACAATTGAAACATAAAAAAAAAAAAACACGTTTAACAAAGTATCCATTTATCGGGTCCTGGTTATATCTGTGCTGCTCCAAACTTCCCGTAGACAAATTTGGAAAAATACTGAGCTGCTACAAAGTCACTTCTATGCATTTTCCCTTTTAAAGGTAGCGTCTATACCGCTTTTTACTATTTTAGTCTTGTAAAGTATGAATAAACTTAATGGAGGTAAGTGAAATTGCCGCTGCCATCCTGAGTGTTTGTAGACCTGTTGCTACGATGCCTGGGGAGGGTTATTGAATGCTAGATATAAATAGGGTTTCGGTTTCAATCAGCCATACAAGCCCACCTGGGATGTACACTCCGCTCCCATAAATAAAGGAATGCTAAGAAGCGGACTAATCATAGTTCTTGTCTGTGTTGCTGTAATGTGTGGTTACATTTCCGGGGAGGTGCGTGTCAGGCTATGGCGTAGGGTCAACGACAATGCCGCCGTACGTACAGCGTTGATTCAATGCAGATGTACAATTCAGCCTTAAGGTTGAATAGTCAAGAGGGGGGAGTACGAACAGTCACCGAGTGAAAATGGGCAGCTGTTACCCAATTTGCTGACCCGCTGTGCCCCCCCCCCCGCAGGCTAATTCATCAGGCGAGTGGCAGGTCGTACCACGAGGAGTTCAACCCTCCAAAAGTGCCAATGAAAGATGATGTAAGTTTCACTGCTCGTCTGTGCACGGGTGTGTGCGTGCATGCACGGCGTCTCACTTTTTGCCCCCAATCCCATGGCAGGTGACGGGCGAGCCACTGATCCGCCGCAGTGACGATAACGAGGTCACACTGCGCTCGCGGCTGGAGGCATACCACAAGCAGACGGCACTGGTGGTGCAGTACTACAGTGGCCGGGGGCTGCACCACGCTGTGGACGCTTCCCAGCCCCCGGACGTCGTCTTTGCCTCCATCCTCGCCACCTTCTCAGCTGCTACCTGTAAAGACTTGGTGCTCTTCATATAGCTCCTCCTCCTGCTTCTTTTCCCTCTTTGGTCTCCTCTCTCCCTCTGATTGGTCATTACTGCTTCCCGAACTGGGACCTAACAGTGTGTGGTTGGTTGCCGTTTTTCCCCGCCCTGTTTGGAGTTTCGTGGGACACCCTCATGTCATCCTGCATGGGATCACCCGTGTGATTTTGCTTTCAGAATGAGAAACCAAATCAAAATCCACGCAGACAAACATGACCGGTCTGGCATCCTGTAGATATGGCTGTTTGTGATGTGGTACATTCAGAGACATGACTTCACTGACGTTTGTGAAACGTTGATAGTTCATTGGTGTGTTGAGCAATGGCAGAATTCAAAATTATGGTATCTTCAAATTAAAAGCTTTTCAGTGTAGAGAACCCCTGTAGAAATGTATTTATTTAAAGCTTAAATTCAACTGGTTTAATCTTTTAACTCTGTAAATCAGATTGCATGTATTCCCTTTATCAATTTCTGTTTCTCTGTCCCTTTGTTTAGTCTTCAACTACTTTTTGCTTATAGTCACTGTAACGGAATTCAGCCAACAGTTACCTACTCATGTTGCAGTTGGCTTATTTTTTAAATTGACACATGGCTTTTCCCCTTCATTTCAGCTGTTTGAATCCCAGTTTTCCACGCTCAGTTCAATCCTGGACTCTGGAGAAGGGAGAAAGCGGGGTGGAGGGTGATGCGGGGGTGGCCGTACTATTTACTTCTGCTGGCACTATGGAAAAAGCAAATAAACATGTCATGAGGTGGATTGTGTGTATTACAAATAAAACACATATTTCTTATTAAAGACATTGCTAGGGTGCTCACTGAATGCTCACTGATCTTCCCTGATCGCTTGGATTTGTATTTGAAGATATTTAGTGTGGATTTTAATTATGAAATAAGTGACCACTATCAATAACGTTAAAACAGCTAATTGTAGCTCACTGTTGCATAAGTTATATGCATTTTTGTAATTTTCCAGAGAAGGTCTTTCTGTTTTGCGCTGTGTTGTTAATGTGGCACCACTACCCATACATGCACAGTCATAGCGCGCTTTCTCAGGCTGGGAAGTGCCGCGAGCTCCGTTAAAAGCGGAACGCCCGCGAGTCAGAGGCGCGTGACGCCACAGGGTGGAGTTTCCGAGCAAAATGCGTGTGACGTCATGGGTTAGGGCTTTCCCTTCTGACGTTAGTGAGGCGAACAATCTGCGGTGATCGTCCCTACTACCCTGTGTCTCTCTTTTCGGGGAGCGGGGCGGGGGGTTGCGGGACAATCCCTTGTATGTTAATTTTTAAGATTTACTCGAGTAATTGTTTGAGGAAGTCGGTCCTTTCCGCAGACGCAGGAATGGGTGGGGAATAATCAGATCTATAGAGGATATCAAAGAGGAGTGATTCTGTTAGCGACGCTCGCCTGTACGCTTGGAGGGAAACGGTGCATCACCGGTACGAGAAACATGATCTGCGTATGAGGTAAGTGGATCAATTTTGTAAAGCTGTAACGTGCCGCAGACATATCGTTGCAGTGATACATTTATTTTTTCCTGTTCGAATACTGTATACATATATGGCGTCTTTTTCACTTTCAGATTAGACGGAAAAATCGCGTACGTAAACACTGTTTTAACATACAACATCCGTGAGTACCAGCCCTTTCACGGACAGACATACCGATCGGATGAGGTTATACAGGCGAGAGCATTATATTCCTGTTGTGCTCCGTATCGTGGAGCGTAGTCTAATAGCGATATCTAGCAGTCATAATCACAAAATAAGGAACCGTCTTGGATTGGAAATGGATTTTCTCTCATTTTTGACCCGTCTAGAGAGCTTCTACCTGACAGGGTATGTGTGGTAGGCAACAGGACTACATGTGTTTCGAGTGTGTCCGGCAGAGCGGGGTTTATTGCCCATGGTTACAGGGCCCACCCTAAATCATTACTCCTCCGGCTATCCCTTATTTAATCATTGATTCCTGCTCTGTCTGTCTCTCTCTCTGCCTTCACATGTCCCGAAAGTGCTTTGTCGTGGGCACAGCAGTGAATGCCATTTCACAGAAGAGTGCCATGCTTGTGCCACCACACCCTGAGCTATCAGTATGTCCGGTCGGCGTTTGTCTTTTGTCTCCATTTATTTCTGGGCCCTTTTTCCCCCTATTATGCGAGTTTTAGGCACCCTCTCCCTCAGTCTCCCCCTTTTGGTGGTAGGGTGGTTGCCCGTCTCGTCATTTCTACAGAACAGGGAAGTGTATGGTTCACCAGTTCTCTTTTCCGTCAGTCTTGTCATGACAGGACTTTTCTACTGGAACGGCGAAGGCGCCTTATGTGCTGTGCCAAAGCAGAGCCTGTGTCTGCCTGCCCTCCTGCCCCCCGGCGTGGATGGCAACTGTGGGGAGCCGGTGACTGAGTTTGCCTGTGTCATGGGGGGCTGCTATGCTTTCATTCTCTGGGGGCTGTCAGATCGCCTTGCTCGCATTCTTATTTTCTGGTACATGCTTGGCGTGCTGGGGGTTTTTAAAAAACCAGGCCCTTAGATCATGGGAAAAAAACAGGAACGTGTCAGAGTAAAGAATCCTCAGCTCCATGTCTCACCCCTGTGAAGGGGGCCGGTCGCTGAGGTTTCTGCTACATGAGAATAATCCGGGAAAAGGGAAATTAGGCTAGTTTCATTCCTGTACTTCTGTAACATCATTAAAATGTATATTCTTATAAACAAGCTGAGATCTTACCGTCGCTGAGACTGGGGCAGATTCTGGGGATCCAGGGTCATTTGTGGGTTTTCCCAGTTCAGTTTCACTCCTTGTCACTCCAGGGGAACTGGGCAGGTTTCTGAGAAAGCAGCCGCTCAGTCTGCGAGTCACACTTCTGTGTCATTCCCGTTGTTTACAGTTACATTATTTTTGTATCGGCTGGCTCTCGGGCCGGTGCCGGGTGTCTCACGGCGGTGGAGCGGCGCCCCAGGGCCTCGGGACTGCGTGGGGCAGTTGCCAGCCTCGTTTCAGTTTTAAAATGACTTCCTTTTATTTCTTTGACTTTCACAATGATAAGTGGCTCTGAGGTGTAAAATCAACCTTGAGGCCAAGATTCCTGGAATGTAATCGGCAGCCCTTGAAGTATCACAACTTATCTTAACAGCATGTTTATAATGGAATTTTATTTTGCTCCAGTATGTAAAGTGTATACGATAGGTGAGCTAAAGTTTGTCATTTTGTATTAATACATTTATCTGAGTAATATTATACACCAGGCAAGTAAAACAAGGTTTTTCAGACTTGTGGTCACAAGCAGCCAAATATTAAACTGTTTTGTCTTAGTGCCTGGTGTGGAAACAGGAAGTGGATGTCTGCGCTCTGTAAGTCAGACGAAGACGCTGGGAATGGGGAAAATGGCAGCCTTGGCAGAAAGGTGTCCCGTGTGTACCGCTGATAGGACGGCGGGTGTGTTGGCGGGGTCGGGGGGGGTCTTGTGAGTGTGCTGTCCACCCTGCTCTCTGTGTGTCGTGGGTCCATTGCCTGACCGCTACGGGGAAGAGGAGCCTGCGATGACTGTACTCTGGCAGGGGGGTAGCCCGAGCTGGACTGGGTGTCCGTCTGTTGGACGGCACGCCTTCTGTGGCACGCTTTGTGAGCCCATCCTGTGCTGCCTAATTCCTGCGCAAAGCCCCGCCCACTCTGCTCTTTCCTTGGAAGCTGAATGACTGAGCGTTTTGCCGGCTCTTCTCAGACATACCTCGTAGATGCCTTAAGGGGGGGGGTGCTGCTGCTTCATTTCCATCGAGGGGGCGGGGGGGACAGCTGGGCCGGGCGTTTACCTCCCCACCCCTGCACTCCCCCCCCCACCCACCCACCCTTTAGCGAGCTCATGGTCGCAGAGGAAGTGCGAGTTGTCGACAGGTGCTGTTCGGCGAGCTCTCACACGCATGCATGATGGACAGGAGTGTGTCTGCGCGTGGGGGGCGGCGCAGGCTGTCTCAGCCGGGCGCTGGAGCTGCACGGAAACCATGTGACGTCCGCTGAGAGCTTTCTGTCACAGCACGGCCACAGGCACGAGGAACACGCCTCGGAACGCCAGTCTGCCAGCAGCGTTGTTTCATATCTGACCTTCGCAGACGCTTGATGCAGGAATGTAGCTCAAACATCACCGCGTGTCACCACATGATATGTGTTACCGGCACGTTTCATGGTATATCCCCGTTCTTACCTTTTCCATACCTGGGCACACTCAGCACCTTCCGTCCGGATTCTACCCCCACAGAAACACCTCACTTTGTCTCCACCCGTATTTTTATTATGTTTTAAGTCGGCTTGAGGATCCTGGGATTAGAGCAGAATTCGACTCGGGATCATTTTGTTTGCCATGTACGAAAAAACACAAGGAGCTTGATTTTGTACTGGCACATGTGCTACCAGGACAAAACAATACACAGATACACAAAACAATAACTAGAATGAAGATACAGAGAGACATAGGGAAAAAAATGCGCTATGAATAAATAAGCCAGCATGTGTGTATGTGAGTAAGGGAGAGACGACGAGGCATGTGGCACAGACACAGGGTGTAAGATTTCATTAGATAAACATTATTGGTCCCTGGGGGAAATTCTTCAAATTCTAGGTTCTCCTGTCGCATTACAGAATAATTTCTGGCACAACAGCTTACTCCCCTCAAACAATGAAATAACCGGACAATCTAGAATGCAGGTGAGGCTTAAAGCAGAGCGTGACCCGGAGGGTGTGTGTGTGTGTGTGTGTGTGTGTGTGTGTGTGTGTGTGTGTGTTTATGTGTGTGACATTACAGCCCCACTCGTTGCGGCTGGGGTGAGGAGTGCAACATTAAACAATTGCAGTGGCTTTTACCCTGCTCTCTGGGAAGGGGGGGGCTGGTTACCTGAAAGTGACGCATTTTACGATGCTTATGTGAAAGCGAAAGCATACTTTATGCTCCTCTCTCTCCCTGCCTGCTCCTCTTCCAATCTGCTCCTCCCCCTGCCTGCCTGCTCCTTTCCCTCCCTGCTTCCCCCTCCCCCTCTCCCTGCTCCTGTTTAATACTGCCATTTGTTCCAGACAGAAGCCACTTCCGTAGTGATAGGGCAAGGAAATCGGGACACATCTGGACTGCAGTGTGTGTGTTTTTGCGCGTATGTATGTATGTGTGTGTGTCTGTGAGTGTGACACATGCCCTTCTGTGTGATGCTGACACACCGACACAGATTTGAGCCTCTGATTATCCTTAGGGCCCCCCCACCCTGGCTAGTATGTGATATGCATACACACAGGCAGTCGATGGTTTACCTGTATGAAGTGTTTTCTCTTTGTGTGTTACTGTGTCTGTGATTTTTTTAGAAGCCAGAGTACGTCCGTTAGCCAGAGAGTCTGTGTGTGGGTTCTTGTTGTTTGTGATGCTCATAGTGGGGATCGTCATGGCAACGGCAGTGGCGGCACAGTGTGAAGCAGTGAGGGGGGAGCCAGCTCCTGTCTGTGTGTCTGTATCCATATCTGCGCGTGTGGCTGTTTCTGTGCCCGTGCCCGTGCGTGTACATGTGAGAGAGGGCAAGGCAGCCGCATGGAGACAAAGGGAAAGGGAGAGTGCTGAGGGAGCAGGGGGCAATCATAGCTGTACCTAGGAGGGAGAATGTGTGCAGCCTAATTAACTTCCTCATTAAGCATTTGCACATAGTCCCCATTAAGTAAGGTGCCTCAAGCAAGATATATGTCTTTGTGTGCGCGCCGCTCCTCAGTCAGCGCCTCCTCCACCCAGCTCACCCTGAAATAGTTAATGTGAAACTGAGAGAGAGAGAGACTGGGCAGGCAGTGACGGAGGCGTACTGAACTGAGCATGCTCCGTTTCTTCGCTGACTGTTCTCACAAACAACTTCCTGTTCTCCTCTTCACAGGCGGACTGAGTGCGACAGAGAGGAACATCTGAGATCGACTCGCAGAGGAGAAAGGCGAACGAGGCAGACGAGGGGAGTCTCTGCTCCTTTCTTTCGTGCGACATAGCTGACAGGGACGGGATGCAAGGCGCAGGTGTTTTTTGACGGACACCTCGAGAGACGTGCAGGTGTTTTAAATGCCACGAGAAATTGAGCAGTTCCTGGAGCACATGACCGTGGAGGTGGTGACGTCTGTCCATCCGTCCGTCTAGCGGCACCGCTTGTGGCCTGTCGTGGTGAGAGCGCGCCTCTGGGTCCCGTTCTACCCCACACCAGTCTGCTGCCCCCTGCTGCCAGCTGGTTCCTGTCTTCTTGGTCTTGTCCTGGTCGTCGCTCCTGCTCGTCGCTCTCCACTTCAAAGTGAGAGGGGAAAAAGTGATTCGGAGAAGCTCACCGTCAGCGCGGAGGCCGAATTTGGGGTGCTGTTTGTTTATTGCTCAGCTGTCGACGGGGAGGCTCTGTTGAAACAGTCGGTGGGTGCGCTCACACCAGAGACAAGCAGTCTTATCCAGTCACCAGGGGGCGCTAGAGGCCGGGGCAGAGCATCATCCCGGCCAAAATGGGTTCAGAGAGGGACTCGGAGTCGCCACACTCCTCTGTCAGTGGGGTGCCCAATCCCAAGTGCCACGGGCGGGGGAAGAGGAGGAGTCGCATTTCTTTCCACAGCCTGTTCCACGGTAAACGGGGCCCCCGGGGGGCCAAGGGGGCTTCAGGGGCCCCAGCGGCCCCACAGCCTCAGCAGCAGATTCCCCAGCCTCCTCCGCCACCGCCCCCGCCCCCACCGGCTACCCCAGCCCCCGAGGCGCCCCCTGCTAGCCCTGAGCAGGCGGAAGTGGCGCCAGCGTCGCCCGGACGTGCCCTGGCGGCGGAGGCCGAGCTGCTTGAGTGCCCGCTGTGCCTGGTGCGGCAGCCGGCCGAGCAGCTGCCCGCATTGCTCAGCTGCAGTCACCGCTCCTGCCTGTGCTGTCTGCGCCAGTACCTGCGCATCGAGATCAGCGAGAGCCGCGTGCAGCTCACCTGCCCCGAGTGCGCCGAGCGCCTAGCCCCGCGCCAGGTGGCCCTCATCCTCGACGACGCCGCCCTGGTGGAGAAGTACGAAGAGTTCCTCCTTCGCCGCTGCCTGGCTGCCGACCCAGACTGCCGCTGGTGCCCCGCCCCAGACTGCGGGTAAGGGGGACCAGGTGCTGGGGGGCTAGCTACGGGTACCGAAGGGGCACTTCAGTTGGACCTTTGACAATTATGAATGTTATAAGCTATATTATGTATATAAATGTATTTGTACAAAACAAAGTTTAAAAAGATGCTGTGACCTTGTCCAGGACAGGTGGCTGGAAGATGGGTGGAGGTATAGAACCTATAGTAGATAAAATATACTTATACATTTTTGCTGTTAAATAATTTGAATTGTTATTACTAATTGGTTCTGATCTGCATATGAGACAGTTTGACACAAAGAGCAGCTCAGCTTTGTTGTGGCCCCGACTGCCTGTGTGGGGAATTCTGGGTAGTGCCGTGCGGTCGGCGTAGGGTTGCCTGTGCTTGTGTGTCAGTGGGGTATGTCAGCATAGGACAGGGCATCTGTGTGTGTGTGTGTGTGTGTGTGTGTGTGTGTGTGTGTGAGAGAGAGAGGCGTCTTCCTCTCTTTCTTTGTTCTGTCTGTCACCATGAACTTGGGGGGGGGGGGGGCAGTCTGTCCCTCATATCCTCAGACTCAGGTTTGATCTGTCCATCTCCCCCTGCTCTCTGCGGACATGGTATTGCCCCCGTCACTGTCTCCAAAGCCCCTCATATCCTGTGAGGATTTAACCTCCGATCAGCCGGGTCTGTCTCAGCTGGCAGTTGATTGTGGCCAAAACAAAGAATCCCCTCCCCCCCTCCCCCCCCCCGCCATCCGCACGGCGTGTGTGAGTATGTGAGTCGGGACGCCGCGTGTCCTCTGCTATTGTTGGTCAGTTGCCTTTGTCCTGTCTCTGTCCCCCCCCCATCCCCACACCCCCCCCCCCCATCCCCAACCAGCACCGGTCCTATCAAATTGACAGCATGAGACGACCAATCAGACTCTAGGATGACTTTTTACTTATTCCCTGGGCTTTCAGTTGCTACGGCAACTGGGATGCAATGCAGAGGAAAGGTTGCTGGGGTAACCGGGGGGCTGGGATTTAATTAAGGTGATTGGTACCTATTTATTGGCATTTTGAGTGTGTGTGTGTGTGTGTGTGTGTGTGTGTCTTTACCTCTGCATGTGTCTGGGCCAGGTTCATTCATGCATCTTGCGCGCGCGTGTGTGTGTCTCAGTGTTTCTCATTTGCATTTGAACCGAAAATGCAGCTCGGTTGCGAAGGCGAGGCGCGTGATTGCAGTCTTTATGAGAAGTGGATGAAAGTGCAGCTCTTCCTCAGTGACTGAAGAGTAGCTGGGTGTTGGCCGAGCTTTCCAGGGAAACACTCTGATTGGTGGAGCAGCAGTGGGGTAGGGCATACTGTGACGTGATTGGCAAACAAAAGGAAGCGAGGATGTCTCTGGCAGGCAGGCGGGCGGGGGATCTGGCAGGGCTGATGGGCGGTTGGCCCTGCGTTGTCAGGATCTGAGCTCCCTCGTCTGACCGGTACGTGGCCTCGTCTGCCTCCCTTCGCACACAGACAGGCAGCGCATTTTCTCTCTTCCTCGCAGACACCATGTCTGGCTCTTGCGCTTCCCAGGTCTCAGTCCCTCAGCTATTAGGCAGAGCCCAAACAGTCAAGCTGCACTCTGCAGACCCAACATGATTCCCCCCCCCCCCTCACCATCCTGCCCTGTCTCACCCCCCATTCTCTGAATCGCATGAGTCTGTTCACCTTCCTGGGGGAAGCGCATCTTCTACGCACCTCGCACCATAAAGGTCATGGAAGCCTGCAGCCTGGATACAGGAAAATGGAAAACGAGAGAATGCAAGAAGAACTAACATCTAATAGTGAAGTTGTTTGCATGGAGAAATGATGAAACTGCTGTGTGTGTGTGTATGTGTGTGTGTGTGGGGTGGGGGGGCTTTTTAAACCTACAGTAGTGGCATAGTGGCCACCTAATCTCACCTAATCTAAACTAGAGCGATTTACATTTGTTGTAACCCCCCCCCCCCCCCCCCCAGGTTCGCTGTGATCGCCTCTGGCTGCGCCAGCTGCCCCCGGCTCCTGTGCCTTAGGGAGGGATGCGGGGCTGAGTTCTGCTACCACTGCAAGCAGGTGTGGCACCCCAACCAGACGTGTGACTCTGCCCGCCAGCAGAGGGCGCTCTCACTGCGTGCACACAGCAGCCACTCGCCCAGCTATGCCCAGGACCAGGGGCCTGGTGAGTCCATCTGCCCGCCAGTCTGTCTGCCTGTTTATATCCATGCTGATATGGGCTCCCTGCTGTTTGCTTCACCGCCGTTTCTCTCATAGCTTTGTGAGCCTCTCCGGCTTTCAGTGGCTTTTCACACAGAACACTTATCAGTGTGCAAAGTGACGTTTGGAAATGTTTAACATGGAGGCTGCAGAGTGAAGCCTTGGGACCACCCTGTGAGGCTTCAGAAGCCATAGGGTTAGACAGACAGCAGGCCGAGCCGGGAGCTGCGTTATTCTCCGGGCCCCTCGGCGTCAGCAGGGGCCAAGCGGGGCCCCCCAAGCCCGACCACTATGGTGGGGAAAGATGATCCTTGTAAGCTTATAAATACGACAGAACGAGCTTCTGCTGCTACTCACACGGCTGAGGCTGTGCCTTTCCAAAGTGGCTGCATTTCCACCAGCAGCTTTTCCGGCTTCTACCTCTCAGCGAATTGCGTCACATTTCTGCTTTAAATAAACGTTTGGAGAATCGCTGCTTCCTTCAGCCCGATGTGATAAAGGAGCTCGGCCGGCATTGAGCTCGCGTACCGGGAGGATGCCGCTCCCCCCTCCCCCGTGTAGTTGTCCTAACTGCGAGCTTCTGCCTGGGTTCTGCTTCATCTCCAGCTGATGACATCAAGCCCTGTCCTCGCTGCGGCGCCTACATCATCAAGATGAACGACGGCAGCTGCAACCACATGACCTGCGCCGTGTGCGGCTGTGAGTTCTGCTGGCTGTGCATGAAGGAGATCTCTGACCTGCACTACCTCAGGTATGGGGGAGGGGGGGCAGATGAGTAGGGGCCAGGGATGAGCCAGGCAGACCATGGGGGGGGGGAGGCAGGGAGGAACCAGGCAGACCATGGGGGGGGCAGGGAGGAACCAGGCAGACCGTGGGGGGGGGGCCAGGGATGGATCGGGGAGTGGCCAGCGGGACAGATGGAGAGCCATGGTGAGACTTTGGAATCTGGGTTTTCTTTATGCCATGCAAATGCCCCATTGTCTTCAAAGAAGATTCCATTTGACCCTGTGTGTTAAGATGTCCAAAATACGCCCCCGTGTGTTCAAATTTCAATAATACAACATTGTACTTTCTTAAGCAGATAAACAGTACCGTTTTAGTTACAGTATGCTTATGACTTGCATTTTGACTGCAAAAATCAGTTTCATGCATTAAAATTGAAACCGAACTCTCAGATTTCATGCTCTTAAAATGTAAACATCATCATCTCATTCTAGATTTTTCTCAGTTTACGGTTTAACAAAGAGGCCAAAACATTGACAGAATCCCATCCGTCAGCAGGTGTATAATGGATGTGTTTCGCTTTCTCTTTGGCTTACCGGATGGTACCGGATGGTACCGGATGGTACCGGATGGTACCGGATGGTACCGGATGGCTGGGTCGATCTTGTCATTCCTGTTCAAAGGCTGCATGATACCTGATGCCTGCTGTCACATTCGGTTCTGTGGGACTTACCTGTGGTGACATGCTTCAGCAGTGTGTTTATCTGCCTGGAGAACGGGGAGTGGACTGTGGGGCGGCAGGGCTGTGTTCTTTCCCAGCCGGTTTAGACTGGCCGTGACTTAAACAAATATGGTGAATGGCCATCCGTGCCTTGTTCTCCTAACGCCGGGTTAGCATCCGTTTTTTTAACCTGGCTTTTGATGAACTTTATAGAGTTTCCTGGCCTGTTAAAATGTGCGTGTGGCTTAGAGGATTCTGTGCCTCTGATTGGAAGGTTGTTGCCCCATGGTTTGGAGAGTGATATCACCATCAGGCCCATGAGCAAGGCCCTCATCCCCCAGTTGCTCCAGGGACTGGCTGACCCTGGTAAAACCATCTGCTCTGTAAGTAAAATGCAAATAATTATTTATGGCCCTTTTCTGCCCACAGTCCGTCAGGCTGCACCTTCTGGGGGAAGAAGCCGTGGAGCAGGAAGAAGAAGATCCTGTGGCAGCTGGGCACCCTGATCGGCGCTCCCATTGGCATCACCCTCATCGCTGGCATTGCCCTGCCCGCCATGGTCATCGGCATCCCAGTCTACGTGGGCCGTAAGGTACGTCAGAGCGGCTTGTCTGACTCTGCCATCGAGCTCAGCAGGAAAGGCCAGGGCAGAACATTCTATGGGCCTCGGAAATCTTGGCAAGGCATCACAGAAGGGGGTGCATTTGGCCTGAATGAGTCAGCCGGGCCTGATCTGGGTGTTGCCCTTCGCTCCTGTGATGGATTTTACTTTCTATGTCAGACAGGAAATGTAGATGGACAAATGGCAAAATACTTTGTTTTCATATTCAAAACAAAAGTAGAGCAAGCTATTCATTTATGGTGTGAGCATTATCAAACAAACGATTGTGTTTTATTGTACAGCATACAATTGTGTTTTCTTATACAGAAATGGCAAGATTGGTATCAATTTATGGATATATTTTCGGATAAGTGTCTCTTTAGCACGCTCGTGTGGTGAATCATGAGTACTGCAGGCCTGGGTGTCCATGGTGAATGAGGTGGCGCAAGCAGGCTTTCGCTGAGGAGAGTCTCTGTATCTGCCTCAGATTCACTCCCACTATGAGGGGAAGAAGACGTCCCGGCACCGGCGGAACCTGGCCATCACCGGGGGTGTCGCTCTCTCCATCATCACCGCGCCCGTCATCGCCGCCGTCAGCGTCGGTAAGGTGTCACACTGTCCGGCACAGCCTCCCAGACCCCGAATCCCTCCAGTCCACAGTGTGGTTCTGAAGACTCCGCCTCTTCCTGCTGCTCCTTCAGGTATCGGCGTTCCCATCATGCTGGCCTACGTGTACGGTGTGGTGCCCATATCCCTCTGCCGAGGTGGGGGCTGTGGCGTGAGCAGGGGCAAGGGTCGGGGCGTCAGGATAGACTTCGATGAGGACGACGGTCCAATCACAGGTGAGCTAAGCCTGATTGACGTGCTCTGCTGGCCAATCAGACTGCGTGGATTTCTGGCCGGGATCCAATTGTTTTTTTTATTGTAATCCACTCAGTGGCGGATGCCTGGCGGGCACTGAAGTCCCCCAGCCTGGGGGAGAGCAGCCTGGAGGGAGCAGCCAGTGGCCTCAGCACCACCTCGCCCAGTGAGGGGCTCTCAGTGGCCCCTGGGGGCCTGGGAGACACGCCCCGCTTCAACACACTGGCTGGGGGGGCGCTGGGGACCAGAGCAGGCAAATACAGCAGGTACAGGAGGAGGAGAGGGCAGTTAGGGCAGGCGGGAGAGGATGCAGCACTGTGCAAAAGCCGCAGGCAGTCAAAGAAGATGTTTAAGGCTGTTTATCTGGGCAGCTAGTGTACATGTGCCCAGGAAAAGAAGCTAATTTCCTTTGGCTGCCTGTTGGTTGACACAGTGTATGTTACAGTGTGTGTCACTATTGCACAGTTTGTTACAGTGTGTCACTTTTGTACTGTGTATGTTACAGTGCATGTCATTTTGCACTGATTCCTTAGCGAATTGTGGTTTTGAAATAGAAAACCTCACAGTGTGTAACACGACCTCAGAGGGATAAAAGGCCGGGATCCGCTGTGGACACGCTGTGCTGTTCAACGCGGTTTCTGAGCCTGAGGACCTGCAGGGGTTTGGGGTTTGATGGGCACATTTCCTGGCGTATCTTCCAGGTTGGAGGTGCAGGCGAGGGAGCTGGAAAAGGAAGGGGCACGGAGGGAGACGGGCAGCATGGGCACTGCCAGCGACTGCGCCAGCACCCGTGGCATGGCTGGCTCCATCGCCTCATCCTACACGCTGCCCGACAGGTGAGCCGGCCCCACGCTGCCTCTGATTGGTTCGTTTCCAGTAGCTGGTGCCTTGGTCTTACCGAGCGTTCCAGGCATCCCAGGCCTTTGTAAGTAAAGGTAACCGTTCCTGTGATGCTCATTTGAGACTGATTGCATTTTGGTTGTGGACGTCATGGTCCAAGTAGCTGCTGTTCACTTCCCGTGGAGGGTTGCTGCTGTTGTACCCTGAGAAAAGGTGAACCTGAGTCAGTCATCATCCAGCTGCAAATGTTTTTTAGTGGCTTTGGGTTATAAATAAATATATAAATATCAAGTAAAGTGGGTTTTAACTGTAATTTAAACCATATACAGTTAGTACAATACACAGTTAAATGATACAATGCTTCTCCAGGACCATGGTGCTGCATAAAGCAACACAGGACTACACAAGCTACACAGAACGACATACAATGCATGTGTGTGCAAACATTGTGAGACAGTGCAATAAGACATAACAGTGGCTCCAACGAAGACAGTGCAGCCCTGACCAGTGCACAGTCCGAAGACTGCGCTATTCACAAGTGCACTATGTAGCAGGTCGTGCAGAGATGTGACAGTATATTAATAAAAAGAAGTGTGAACCCTGTTAAGCGAGTAAGAGAAGCAGCTAAATGAGTTACAAGAAATCTGTGAGATGTTTGGCAGGGAGCTGAAGCCCTTTGTTAAAATGCTTTGAGAGTCTCTGCCCAGCTTCTCACACGCCGCTCCTACTTTCCAGGGACGGCACCAACCTGGAGATCCAGGTAGACATTGAAACCAAACCGAGTCACCTGTGTCTGGCCAGTGAGGAAGATCTGGCCCAGCCCACGGTCCCCATGCTGCCCGGTCAGGGGGAGGAGCCTCAGGACTGCAGCTCGCGTCGGGGGGGCCTTCTGTCAGCCTCGTCGCCGGGCATGTCGCCGGGGGCATCGCTGGCCGGGGGGGCATGTCGAGACGCCACGCTGGCGCAGCCCGAGAGCATCCGCAGCGATCTGGAGATGTCCGACACCCAGTCGGACGACATCGCTGAGCTCACCTCCGACGACGGCGCCGACTCCCCACACCCCCGGGGAGGACAGGCCCCGCCCCCACCTTCTGTGACCCGCGCACCGGCTCCTCCCACATGCCGGGCACCAGCCTCCGCAGACAGCCTGCACTGCCCCGACAACATGATGCTGTATGCATGAAGGGGCAGGGCTGGCTAGATCTCCATGTGTCCCATTAACCTGAATGACCCAGTCGGTCTTCTGTGTTCTGAGTTCAGTTTTTTGATACATTGATTTCTCTCACTTTCTGTTTATTTCATCTGGACTCTTTTGGTACTAGAGCCCAATTTTTACTCACCTCTGATGCCCCCTAGTGGCTTGCACCCGTCTGTCTGTCAGCCTGCACAACATTTACAGGGTTCTACCTCTTTCTTTCTTTAATTCTTTGTGGTGCAAAAATGCCTTGGCTCCTTTAGCAAAAAAAAAAAAAGACAAGAAGAGAAGTGTTGCAAAAAAAAAACAGGGTGATGGGGGAGATATACACAGCGTGTCACCAAGCACACCCCAGCAGGACCACGCCTGGGATGGTGGCAGAGTGGGGTTTTCCGGCTACATGGGACTTAGCGTCTCTTGCCGTTCGTACCGATTCAAATTGGCACATCTTTTACCATATTTGTATCTGACCTACCTGGAGAACTGTACTAAATGCGGGAAGCATGAGGCTGCATGGTTGCGTGTATGTATGTATGTGCCAGAGCATATGTGTGTTTCCATGTCTGTTATAAGTGTTGGGGGGGGGGGGTGGCTGTCGTGGGGGACAGAGGAGCCGCCTTACAGACAGCAGGGGGCGCTGAGGTTCCTGACCGACTGATACACCGTCTGTCCACCAGATTTGTGGACAGGGGGGCCAGCTGTACTGTATCACTCGGAACCGCACCTCTGAGCCAGCACACACGGCACTGATGCAGACTGGGGGGGAGAAGTCAGCTACCAGACCTAAACTACCATCATCCAACACTGAGGGGGGGGGGTTGGGGGCAGCACTTGTGCACTTTACCTTGTTGTTTTACTGTCTGTCATGTATATGTATTATATATCGGTTTTTACTCTCGTGGTTTTGACGATGCTCACAGGCCAGCGGGCCGTGATAAGCAAGGCTTAGAAGAGGGAGGAAAACCTTTCTGTATAACGGAGATCCCGCCCTCTTTCTCTTCCACGTGCCTCACTTTCGGTCTCGCGATGCATCTCCGGTCACAATCATCGTGCAGTTGTGTGTAGTGGTTGGACATTCGTCAGTCACGCCCGTCCCTTATGGCATGTGCAGTCCGGTCTGTCTCTGTGCTCCAGGTCCGCTTCCCTCCGCCTTTGGGGTAACTACATGAATGTACCTAAGATTGAAATTCTGAAATAATCAAAGTACTGCAAAAATGATTACGAAATACAATTACCTGTTAAATAAAAATTTAAAGAAAATCTATATTTAAATAGCAATATGACATGAGTCTGTATTACCTGCTGTTGTTTTGCCCCTATGTGGGTTCTGGCCCTTAGGATTGAGAAAGCTGACTACTGGGAAATAAATACAATGTTCTGCTAAACCGTGTCTGTGTGTGTGTGTGTGTCAAAAGGGGGCAGTGTGTAGCCCGATTAATCCAGTCAAACAGAGATGCTGAACCTGAACAGTTGGACTCTCTGAGCGGTGTCCGTTTTCGCTACATATCATTGGTTAATTTTGCTTCACTTATACTGTGGCTACATACATTAAACCAGCCTTTGAATGGCAAGTTGTCTAAACCACCCTGTACCTGTCTGGAGATGCTGTATCTCATCAGGATGGGAGAGAGACCATTACAAAGAAGACCATTAAAATCCATCCATCCTTATGCCCCCCCCCATGACCCTGATGTTTACACGGTTGCCAACTCTGGTCAGCTGACGAGTGAGATTTCGAATTTGAGACAAGTCTACACACACATGCACACGTTTTATTACCTTGTAAATAGTCTGTAGGGTTTGCAAACTACCATGCTTTTGATATAGCTAATTTTATAGATTTTCCGTAAGATTTCTTGCATGGGCGAGAGTGTCTGAAAGCCTGAGTGTCACGCCAGATGCGTGAGAGTTGGCGGTCCTTTGTTTACAACTGCTATTAACCAGAACATGTCTGACCTGCCAGGTCCCTGTCTGCTCTGTGCAGGGGGTACCTGCTTTAGCCTGGATAATCTTGCGTGACCCTTCTCTTGTTAATAAGCAGATTCCTCTGTGACAGCTTGGGGCTGCCTGGAATCTGCAGATGGTGCTGTTCACTGGTCTTTCCCGAGTGTATCTGGGTTGGCATCAAGCCCTCTCTACACCTTTCTCCACGCTGCTATAGGAAAAATAACGGCATTTGTATGTATTATTGGTATGTACCAATATAAATCAAGCGCATATATACCATTAAGAAGCAATACTTTTATATGCTACAGTGACGTTTTATAACCTAGAGCTATCAGATTTGCAATTTACGCCAGTGTTGCAAAAGTAACGACACAACACCTCGCTGTACGGCACTGCCGGGATTTGCCGTAAAGCGGTAGGGCTTCACGGAAGGTTAAAGAGATCTCCTTTAATTAAGGTAAAGACTGTCCAAAACTACACAATCTGTATCCATAATTTTGTGCCATTTTGAATTTTGTTTACGTATATGTAGAATTAATTATATGTGTTAAGGCGTATTTTTTGTCTTAAGCCAAGTAGCAGATTTAGCGTTACAGATTTTTCGCAGGTATCCGCATGAAGGCAACTGACCTTTTTATATATTTGTGGTTTTCTTGCCAATTTTTCGTAAATTTTCAAGGTGTTCGTTAATTGACGACAAATCATCTTTGCCATTCAGACTGTTAGCCTAGCGCAATACAATTTTATCGTTGGCCGTGTGCATTAGCTGTTTAACGTTTGGTTCATCTTTTGTATTAAAATATTATAATGCATCTATAATAATATTTTGTAGTCAATCAAGCTCATACGTTACATTTCATGTATTATGTTGGAAACGTTCAAGTGGGATAGAGGACGGTGTTCTTTTTGTGCTGACAATTCACGGACATATAGATATAAGATCTACGTGTGTATATACTGTAGATATATAGCGTTTGTTAAACTAATTTGAAAAGGGGCCAAATTAAAACAAAAAACAGTTCTTAAAGCCTCAGAGTAAGTGTATCTTAAAATGAAACTATTTTCCTGTGTTGTCTCCCATATTGCGCTGCAGGACCATGCCGTTCGTGGACCTGCAGGAGAAATTGGGTGTAAACGTCGATCGCTGGATGCTGGTGCAGAGCGGGCCGCAGCCATACCAGCGCGCTGCCCGCTGCCATGCTTTCGAGAAAGAGTGGATCGAGTGTTCACACGGTATCGGCCAGACCCGGGCTCGGAAAGAGTGCAGGGTGGAGTTCGAGGACTTCTATGAGTGCATGCACCGGCAGAAGATGGTGAGTCCTGAGCCCAGAACTCCGTTTTGGCCAAAGAAATGAAAAAATGAAAACTGAAATCATGCTTTATTTGCCGTTTGTACAAATACAGGTGCAATGATTCTTTTTGCATATCCCATCATGCTCTCCTTTGAGACACACACACAGTTGAGAGTTAAGGGTCAGCCATTTCTATGAAGGCTTCAGAGAAGCCTGTTGAACATTGCAGCCTTTGAGCTGTGCTGAAGTTGTTCCGTGGGAGAGAAGGGGGTCCAGCAGAAAGGTATCCGAATGAAGCTCTGCTTAGGTCCATGCAGAGTGAAGCAGTGCTTCTGCCATTAGCTGTCCTGCACAGGGACATGAGGAAGGCCAGGGAGAAGCTGATAGAGTGAGCGGTGCCCGGAGACTGACCTTAAGAGTAATCAGGAAGCCGAGGTCTTGATTGCTGATTGGTTAGTTTGCTCAGCAGGCTTTGACTGGCTTTAGATGTGTTGCTGAAGCATCTCAAAAACACCACTTCTGGAATTTCCTACCAGCCAATGAGATGTTTCTCCTTGGCTGACCTCATTCTGTCGGATTGAACATAAACATACAGACATTTTTCCTTGGATTTATACTTGGTTACCAGCTTAAGTGGTTTCGTGTGGCGTTTCCCTGTTTGCCCCATGTTGTATTGGTGTCTTCCCACAGTCCAAAAACATGTGGTTTGGCAAATTGGTGTTTCTCATTGGCCTGTAGTTTTCAAGATAGGCTCCATACCCCCACGACTCTGCACAGAAAAAGTGTGTATAAAAAGTGGATGATTTGGTGCGTGCGTGCGTGTGTGTGTATGCGTGCGTGTGTGTACATCCTGGGTGTATTCCTGTCCTGTGTCCCATGTGCCCAAGATGGGCTCCTGCCAATAGTGCAACTCTGCCAAGGATAAGTAATTGCAAGAAGAATGGATTTATGAAATGTATTAAATGTTGTAGCTATTAAGAGTAAACAGTAAGCACTGCTTTCTCTCTGCAGCAAAAACGCCTGTATGAAATACGGACTCAGCGTGAGAAACTGATAAAAGAGGGATCCTACACGCCTCCAAAGCACCACGCCGGCAAGGAGGAGATACGTCCATGACCCTCTTCTGATCCCTGATCTGTGACCTTTGACCCTCGGCTTTCAGTGATTATGCCATGCAGTCCTTGTTGATGAACAAGCCTGTCCCAACTAATTATTATTCATTTTCCATTTGAAAAATAAAGCTATTCAATCCCTTAATTCTATAGCCATGTTTTTGAGTGGTGGGGGAGTTTGAACTGATGTGGGTAATGGCCTTCACTTGATTGTTCAGTACACTATGTTGTAATTTTGTGAACAAATAAAGTTCAGTCATAAACTGCAGCAGCAACATGAGTTAGTAAGGTGACACTGGATCGCTGGTGATGCTTTGGGCTGCAGTGAATCTGTGTCGCCCTTCATCATCAGCAAGTTCCTTTGACTTACTGAGCAAATGATTTTCTTGATGTTCTAGACACTTTGCCCACAAAACTCTTACGTTTCAACTTTGACGAATGACTGAGCTGTGACTGAGACTTTCTGAATACCGCACCACCTTTCTGACAGTTCGCCGGCTTACGCGTGACCACTTTTCGTGTCAGTCATGAAGCATTTCTGGGATGATTGATGCTTCGATTTCCACTCTTGCTTACCGCTGTTACTTCGATAATAGATTTGTTGCGCCTATACTGCATGTCCACCTGATTATATTTTGGTGCTAAATGGTTATTTGGTTGATTTGGTTCAGTTAGACTAAAGGGTATTTCCTGAAATTGTGATTCATTCTTTTGTGATAGGCAGAGGGCGCCAGTTGTCCACAGAAAGTAGGGAACAGATTTCTTGCAATCCAGTCGAGCTGTGATCCTGCCAATTCACAGCGGCCTGATGTACTTATTCACTATTATTATTATTAATTTCAAGGAAAATTCAGCCGTATGGTAACCGCAGGGCGCCATGAGAAGTCCTGGATCTAAACACGTGCTGGTCTAAAGAGACAAAACAATTTCGTGTACTGTGCGTTCCTGAGGTTGTGATAAACCACTGCATTCCTATTCATCTTGGTGTTGTACTTAGAATGTATTTAACGTGAGTCGATATATCGATTGAAAAGAAGTAATCTGCAGGTCGTTATTATTCAACGGGTTCTTAACGAGTAGTATTTGATTAAAACAACGGCGGCCCTGGGTTAATTCGTTCATGTCAGCTGGAATTTTGTTGACTTCATTCACGGGTCTATGAAGACAAGGCGTGGACGATTTCCCCTTTCTGTACGAATCGTCAATTCCCAAAGAGACTGGAGGGGAGTAGCCTCGCAAAAATGCTTTCGTGAGTGTTAACGTAAAATCATTGCTATTCAGAGAAAAACAGTTGCAAAAAGGGACAGACTGACGAATACAAGAGGTAGGTATCCCAAACAGAATAGGCCTGCATCAAATTAGGATAACAGCGAATCAAGAAGATTTTAGCAGTCAGATATGAAGGCTCAACGACACTTTAAACCACAGTCGTAACGGCGTTCTCAATATGTGCATGTATGTCGGACTGCCTTACACATGTCAAGACAAAGCCAAGGAAGATGCCCTCGTGTAGGGTTGTATTTCGGGGGGTGTGGGCTGGCCCCTTTGCTGACGCCGTGCATGCAGGATGCTGCATCGCATACGATGGTACCAGCTCGCGCCTGTCTGCACAGCGATCATATCCACGTTTGGCTCATGGTATATCCGCTAAGGGGGGAGAGAGTGAGGAGGCGAAAGAGGCGGGTTGGGCTGAGAGGGAGGCTGGGAAAGAGAGGGGGGAGAGAGATCTGGCGAGAGAAGGTGGGGATCCGACAGCCATTATCGAATCATAGCCGCGCTATTCCTTTTTTTCCGCGTCCTGTTCGGCGCTAACGGTCCAGCAGAAGCCCGCTCTCAGTCCGCGTGTCCCCGGACTTCATTATCCGTGGATAACTTACTGGCGGGGGGGCGGACGTAGCCTCGCAGGGCATCAGCATCTCTGCCAACCTGTCTCCGTGACCCCGTGCAGCAGTGCGAGGATCGCCGCGATCCGGTAAGCAGGGATCGGGTGTCGCTGGACCGAGCGACACGGCATGTGTGCTCGGACACTCGTTGTGTGGTATATGCACGTAAATATGAAGGCTATAATAATATTATTATTTGCATTATTATTAACCATTGCGATTGAGAGTGGGAAGGGAATCACCTTTCTACTCGTGGTTTAATTAAACCGTATCGCATGTCTTTTACCGGAAAAAAATGTGCACAGTTTTTGTTCGGTGGTGTGAGTAATAAAACGCAATCTGTTCACACCGACTGCGTACACAGACAAATGCAATTAGTCCGGTAATATTTACATTGGTGGTTCGGACAAAGCATTGCTGTGCTCACGCTGACTCGTGTGCTGGCGACATTTCGTCCCTCGTTGTCACACTGGCATACGTTACCTCCTTTTTCTAAGCAATTTTTCTTATCAGAAGAAAAAAGGGTAATTGTCACATTATTCATTGTGACAGAATGTGTATTTTCTATAAGTACACTCTGCTTATAAAAAAATCCCGGCATGGTTGAGTTTCCCATGGCATCGTGTGAGGATGGTTAGAGGTATAAAGCCTAATTTATTGATCAAGTGGTTTTAATCCAGGCAAAGGATTCGAGCTCACAGACAGAGCCCCATCACAGGAATCAAGTAATCGCTACGATTCATGTGGTTAATTTTATGTTTCACACCCTTCATTTTAGGTGGGTGATATAAAAATACCCCCGCCCAAAAATAGGATGAATAGGAAAAGGCGCACGTGCTTTGTTTTCAATAATTTACACAGACCAGGCCCTGTTGCTCGAAAAAAAACGGCATGCCGTACAGTTTTCATTTCCCCAGTCTCGCCTGTGGGCATTCACACATATGAATTATTGCAGGATTATTGCTCCGTGCGCCGGGGATAAAGCGGTTCCACAGAGCCGTTTCACCCCTAGTTGGGGAGCCGCTGCGCCCCCGACACGCCCCCTCGGATCGACCGAGGTCAGCACGTAGTTCGTTTCCTATATAAAACTTCTTGGTTCTTGATCTTCTTGGCTGATGCTGGATCAGTTTTTATCCCTAATGGAGGAAGGTGTGTCTGATTAGTAATTAAGAACGGAAAGTCACCAGATCTCTGTGCAAAGTTCCATGTTAGACTTCACTGCATATATCCCTATTGCGGGGGGTGTGGGGGGGGCGGTTATTGGAAGTTGTGGATTTGGGGGTGGGGGCGATGGTACGCAGACGATCTGTAGCCACACCCCTGGGAGAGGTCGGGCTTATTTATTTTAGGATGAATACCTTCATTAATGTAATACAAGACAGTGTCCTTCGTGGGTGGTATTTGGGGGGGCACAATGGCTAATTTGAGGGGGCATGGCTTGCAAATGTCCCCGTGATGCTGACCCTGCCTGTACGATGCCATGTTTTAGTGGCAGAATGTTGTTGCTCCAATCCACACCCTACCAAATGTACTCACTAATGCCCTGCTAGCTAGGCAGTGTAGTGTAATTAGCATCACCCAGAAAAGTGCTACATCTGTCACTGCCGGCAGCTGGGAAGCGCCGTGCACCTGCGTCAGTGGAGGCGGCCCCTTACCCCATTCTCACCTTTAAATACGTCCCCATTAAGGGATTTTTCACTGTCTGGTTTCAGTGTTTTCCTGTGGATCTTGCGGAGTCAGCTGGGCCTGCACTCCTTACGAGCCGGTCTGCACCGTATGTGAGGCGGTGATTACTAGCATGCCGGCGGGGGCTAGGGTTTATGACGGTGAAGCTGGGAGTGGGGAGGCAGTGGTGACCACCACTTAAACAGGATCCACCCCCCCCACCCCCTGCTAAGGCGTACACACACCAACCAGTATCTTTGCTGGGTGGTTAGCAGAGCCACATTTTAGGGCCCCCCCTGGGCTAAAGGCATTATTGGGGGGCAACCTATAGCATAAAAAAATCAGGGGGCTCCTACAACTTGGGGTCCTGGGCTACAGGCCAGGTTAGCCTGTGCATACGTCTGGCCGTGGAGGTCAGTATTTGAGTGTGGTGTAAGATTACGCATGGTAGGTCTGCATTTTGCTAGTAGACTGGGCTCCTTGTCTTTCTGGGTGTTCGCTCAGCAGAGGGTCCTGTCCATCGGCATGTCAATGGGCAGTCCTCGTCCTCCCCGATCACGGCGCTCTCCTTCCCCGAAAGCAGAGTCTGTTCTGTTGCAGGCTCTGTGTGGGTGTCTTGCCCTGTCCGTCACTGCGGCCAAAGGGCCGTGTTCGAGCTCTGAGGGAGCCACGACCTCCGTGCTGGCAAGCTGGAACTTGTCTGCCCTGTGTCAGAGCAGGTCTCTGGTGTAGCCTTCCTCCAGAAGTGTGGCTTGTTAACCACCTTATTTATCGTCCTAAACGGGAACAAAATACAGTGAATACTGACGTAATAATAAGCATCAAGATATCAATGTCAGTAAAATATACCACAGATTCAGAAATCTTTCTTTTCAAACCAAATCCCCAAGGCTCCTGATGAAGTGGGTCGTGGCATCGAGTGATAAATGAGCTAAATCTCTCTGCTTCAGTAGGTGGTTTGAGTCTAGTGCTGCACGCCATCGGCGGTGCAAATGAGAACAAGACGGAAGCGATTAAATAATTCCTTCGTAAAAAGGCATTTTCTGTTTGAATTGTGCGGCAGGCGTAGCGATACCGTCGCTTCCAGTCTTGCTCCGTCTCTATTTATAACTGGCTCGGTGTGGAGCAAAGCTCTGTCAGGGAACAGCGGGGCAGAAGGAACGATTCCAAAGCCGCGCGCGGGGCGGACTTAACCCCTTCCTCTCCCAAGGGGGGGTGCCTTTGGCTTGAGCAGGGCCAGCCGGGAATCAGGATTTGCAACCTGGAGGATTGTATGTTTGAATTGTGGGTGGGAAAAGCACGAGGGTGGGAGGGGTTTATGAAAGGTCCTAGGATGGTGCCTTCTCTTGTATACAGCCTGGTTGTAAATTCAATCATCACAAATGATGCAACATGATGTCATTGGATAGAGTCGAGATAATATTACAATGTGATTCAATATCTGAGTCTGTGTGCTTGGATTCTGGTCTTTAGCAAAAAAATCCCTGGATCTGGAATTGAATAGCGGCCAATTCCCTTAAGATATGATGACCTGTTAGGTAGTCAGACCAAATAAAACTGTTCAAAACACAGCATGTGAGTCATGTGCTTTTCTGTATCCTCAGTTTTGGACCACATGATTAGTGTCTGACAAGCTAATTTGCAATGAAAATATTTTTGTTATTAAAACTAGTGTTTCACTATAACGACTTTCATTAACCTCAGAGAAACTGTGCAGTCGTAGAGAATCGCCCGTCAGCCATGACATCGCTCATTTCCTTAATCTGCTAGATCAATCACCCAGGACACTTCGTGGAGCCGGACTCTGGGATGGTCGTGTCTGCTGGCAGTTAAAGAAGTAGGATGTTACGGTGACATTTTGGCAGGAGACAAGCAGCCAGTGTCCCGGGGCTGTGAAAGTAAAAATGATCTCATAATTTCAGCTGTGTGTGTGTGACTTGAGGGGGGACCTCAGACGGAGTACCTTTCTGTTGGACTGCCAGAGCAGGACTGGCGGACAGGGGGATATTCAGAGGATGAAAAAGGGGAAAAGTACAGGGGGAAAAAATAAAACTGGGAAAAAAAGAGATGCACAGACATAACGAGGTTGAGGCTCCGGGATACACAGGAAGAGACACTATCATGTGATTCCACTTCCTGACATGGACGGTACCTCCTCTGCCCTTATAGCTCCTTCACAGTAAAGCAGTAGGGTCTCTCTCTTGGATTCAGACCCACAACCTTCCTGTCACGTTCCCAGTTCCTCAGTGTTCCCGGCACCCACCATGCTGTGAGGGTGACTTTCCGTATAAAAGTCTCTTTCTCCCCAGCAGAACCGCAGAAACAGCTGTGCAGTAAACATCTGTTTTTAATAAGTCACGTTCAGCCGGGACTCTGCTCTCTCCGCCCAGGAGAGGCTGCCTGGTCCAGGGGGACAGACACGGCATTTCTGAGAAGTGTGTTAGGAATGTGTGGTGGAGCTGAGCTGTGCTGCGCCAGAGGAGCCAGGTCCGAGAGGAGTGGTGTGGCTGCTGAACGCCGTGCTGAGCTCAGAGATATCAGGCCGCGTGACGGACAGCATGCACCCTGGGACCTGGGCATCCTCTGCTCCTCCTCCGCTCCTAATCAATTTGCTTTTTATGGGCTTCTGTAAGGAACGTTTGCTAGGCACTTGTCTGTGGAAATGTGCATCTCTTTGTTATTTATTAGGATTCAGTATCATGGCTGGGGGGAGAGGGAGGAAGCGAACAGCATTTGGGTTCCTGGCTCAAAGTGCCTGTCAAGCGTGCCACACACTGCCAGTCAGCGGCCTCAGATTCCAGGCTGTCACATGGTGTTAAACCAGCCAATAGCATTGTGATATTATTCTCTCTGCCACATTTAATTGGTTCCATAGCCGGCTAATCATTTCTCTCATTTTCTCCTCTCTTAATCTTTGCCCCCGCCCCCCACATCCTCTACATCTCTCGCCCCCAGGCTGCTGGCACCATGTCTTCCTCGGACGAGGAGAGTGTGAGCGAGCGTTCCTACCGCAGCGAGCGCTCTGGCTCTCTGTCACCACGGCTCACCACGCACTCGTCCGGCCCGCCGGGTCCCCCAGGTGACACGCTGCCCTGGAATCTGGCCAAGCACGAGCGCGGCAAGCGCAAGAACCAGGGCTCCGTGCTGGATCCCGCTGAACGCGCCGTCGTGCGTGTGGCAGGTGGGTGCTGCCTGGGCCGCTGAGCATGCTGGGAAGTGTCTGCCGGACGTCAGCATTTGCGGCCACCATTGCCTGTCGCTCTCGTACCATGGGTGTCCATGGGGAATAGGCGGATCATCCGTACGGAGTGAGCCATGGAAATTACCCAGCGTGCAATGGGACAGAGGAAGTGAGGTTCTAATGGCAGATATAGTGGAGAGACATCAGGGGGGTGTCATGGTTGTCCGATAGGAATGCCCTTACCTAAACTCTTATTGGACGATCACTGGTTCAAGCTTAAGTCAACCCGGCTGAGAAATTCTGCTTTGTGGAACATTCCCCAGGTGCAGTTGTGTCTGTATTTATTATAATGTTATTAATAAATAATACTAATTGAACATCATGATGCTCTGTTGAAGAAACCAGGCGGCAGTTTTCAAGAACTTTGTAACGTGATCAGATGATTGTAGGTTTGCAGATGGGAGCTGCTGTTTTACCCAATAAGCAGGAAGCCGCATGTCCAGCTGCATAAACAAGAAAAGCAGTTTAGAAAGCAGGGTGGGGGGGGGGGGGGGGCGGCCATGACATTCTCAGGCTGTATTTATGCCCTGCAGCTGCCACACGGGTGCGCTCTAGGTCTGCGTTTGGTGGTTCGATCTGGCAGTCCTCCGTCCCCATGTGCTTGCAGGATGTGAGTCCTTGTCTCTGTGGGATATTTTGTGTGATTAGTTTTGGCTTTATGCAGCGTTAGGGGCTGTGAGACAGGGCCTGAGCGGGCCGCCCGTATGATTGGTGGATGTGAGTACGGCCGGCTGGGAAGGGGCCCGGAGCCCACGGTCCTGACAAAGCAATCCTGTTTACAGAGCCAGGCAGGCTGAAGCCCGCAGGGAGCTCCGTCCGCGAAGCGTCCAGCTTGGAAGCTTTCAAATGTGCAGACCTAATGAGACATCGCGGGAAGGAGCTGCCAAAGGCTGAGGGCCTCCCAGTGCACAGAATGCAGCGTTATTAATCAGTAATCAATCCACGTAAGATCACAACCAATGTGACAACATAACGTTTTACAGGCTGTGCTGTATGCAGAGCCTTCTTATTGAAATGCCCCCTTTTTATATAAACTCCAGTCTACAGGCTCAAGGCTCACTGCTGCCCTCTATGGATGGTTAGTCAAAAAAAAAAGTTTATAACAGTAGGAAGCAGTTGAGATGATTGTTTTAACAGTTGTGGGTGGATATTTAACTGATCCCATAACTGAAATCCTGTTGAGTTTCCCCATTGGTTCTGATGACTTGATTTTATTGAATACATAAACATCATGTGACTGTGATCATGTGACTAATCTGAATGAACAATGGCAATGAAATCGCCGAGTCTTTACACTGGCTGTGATTATACATAAATAAATGCCTCTTTATGTTTCCAGTAAGGTGGAACATCGACATAGCATTTGAGTCTAGATTTTACTTAGACTTGGGGGGAGCTGATTATAATGAACTATTTTAGGTACCACGCCCTGCCACATGACACAGGCTGTTAGAAGAAATGCCAGTTATTACTGGTATAGGGCATCAAAGTTTTCTTAAGGTTCTTCTGGGAGACTTATGAATAGTGACACTAAGCATCCTGACTGTGGATTGGTGGGTTTCATGCCATGTGATGTGTGTGGATGGGCGGGACCCCTGTCCTGCAGCTAGCGGCGGGGCTGTCTTGGAAACTGCCCGCGCTGTGTTTGCGATGTTCCCCCTGGCAGCTCGACGGGCACCCTTGCCCCGCTTCTGCCATTCCCGGTTGCTATGGGGACCCACAGACCAAGTAGTCCTGTTTCCATGGATATGAAGTAGCAGGAAGAGGGGAAAAAAACAGTGAAACAGGGGAAAGGAGCGTGCTTGAATTTATAATTTGTGTGTGTGAGAAAAAAGAGAAGAGTGTGGTGAGAATGAGACAATGAGTTCAGCTGACTGAGACGGAAAGGGGGGCTGAGAAAGGGTGGAGGGGAGCTAGAGAAAGAAATGATGAAACGGCAAGGAAGACAGGGACAGCAAAGAGCTTTCAAGATGGGAGGTAGCTGGAATGATAGGGGGGGGGGGGTCACATGGGGCACTGGGGGGCAGGGTGTTATTTACATTAACCGGAGGGGACCAGAATGTGACACGCTAAGTTAATTAAGCCGTTTATGAGATGGTTTGCACACTCAAGAAACAGCCAGGGAAACAGCAGCTTAGCCAAGGAGCTTATGCTGAGTGTACCATGGCCGTCCTGCAAGATGGGGGGGGGGGCTCATTTAGACAAGCAGCCCCCTGGTCAACAACTTTTACCGTCACCACATACTCCCCCCTGGTCAACATTGGTGCCCCCCGTTAAAACCCTGGGCCCCTTTCAGGGGGTTTGAGAAAACGCACAAGCCATGACAGCAGCGGACAGTGTTAAGAAGCCGTCACTGCAGGGTTCCTGTTTTTGTCCTTCCTTTGCGTATTTGACCAAAGGATCATCTTCTGAGCACAGGTAGTGCGGCAGTGTGTGGAGTTGGCCACTAGGGGGAAGTGTGGTACTTTCTCACAGTGATTGTGATAATGACTCTTTTATCTTGGACATTTATCTACCTACAGAATAACTTTTATTTTTTTTACCCCTGATTCCCTTATTTATTTTATTTTTCATACTTGATGATGAGATGAGTTGGAATGAGTTGTCCCTTTAAATAACTTCCTTGTGAATATTCCAAAATAAAGGCCGTCAAAGTAAATTAGTGTTTTATTTGGGTTTTGCTCTGAAGATGGCCTAATATATTTATTAAAGCATTCTGTTCGCATAATGGAGGAGTGAGTAAGGGTATAAGAAATGTACCTTTTCAGGTTTTTTCTGGTTTTAACCCTTCATTTTGGAGTCTGAGATCAGCTCTGAGCAGCAGGCGTGAGCTTCCCTGTCTGTCTGCCTGCCCTGTGCCTGTTTCCCACCACAAATCACCCGCTGCTGAGGAGGAGGACGACGTGCTGTTAGGGGGAGTGATGTCACCCTTCCCGCTAACAGCCAGTCCCACAGCAGCCCCATAGAGCTGATGGAACTGGTGCGGGGGGCCATAGAGGGATCCCGGTAGATTCCCCGTTTCCCACCACAGAATGGAGTCAATTTATCCCGCCACTAGAGGGCTCCAGTCACCGGCAGGAAGTGACCGAGTTTACCTTCAAACTGTGAACTTGGCTGTATGGGAACAATAGTCTGAAAAAGTACCTTGTTAAAACAAGTTAGATATGGAGCACATTATACATGAAATTCTGTGAATATCTTTAAGAATGAGTGGAATATAAATCCTCAAAGATGTCAGTTGTGAGGCTTGTCCTGCTGAAATGTGTCTGTTAGCTAATGACTCATCTTTTGCCTTAGCAGTGCTTTTATGTAAAGTAACTTATGCAGAATTTATGCATAAATACCATCCTTAAGATTACAGCAGACCCCTGGCCAAAAATCCAAACCTTTACTCATTAGGGGTGCAGTGCCACAGTGACACTGTTAGGTAGAGAGAAAGAAATGGCCAGCAAGAGGAGAGCCCCAGCACCTCCTGGGGCTGCTCCTGAGTGAGAGGGGATCCGCAGCTCCTCCTAGGGCTGCTCCTGAAGGAGAGGGGAGCCGCAGCACCTCCTGGGGCTGCTCCTGAGCAATAGGGGAGTCGCAGTGCTGGCTGGGGGTGCTCCTGTTCCACTTAGCAGTTGACTTTAATTATTCACTCTGAGCTGAAGAAGAAACTGGAGCCTCATTGGCTGCCTCTGCCCATGGGCTGAATGTGGGTTTTCCCGATAGCAGGCATTTTAATCGAGCACCGCATAACGTTAAGATTCCAGATACGGTCAATTAGCCTCAGAGCTATCCATACTCGAACATGTGTGGTATTTTTCCGTCAATAGTGCTTTGCATATAAATACACAAATATGAGTGGCTGGCCAGCTATGAGTGACGACTTTGAGCACTACGATGGCTTTCTAACTGTTACTTGTAAGCATTGCACTTGTTGCACGTTGCCAGTAAAACGTCTTTAAATGACACTAGACAGTATTATCAAATCATTACAGATATTATCAGAACCTTTTACTGCATTAATGTTACTGAGGTAAAGACTTTTATTGAGAGCAGGTATGGGATGTTTAACAGGAGCAATTTAGATTAAGTACAATGACAGCCTTCCTCTGGATTGCTTAACCACAATCCCTTAGAAAAGCGAACATCAGCACTGGGTGACAGTAATTCCTCACTTGTTTTTGTCTGCCCGCCGCCCCCTCATACTCCCCATCAATGATGAAGTGTCACTGACTACACCACAATCAATTGACCAGTCAAATTTTATGTGGTGCAGCACATTTTTACCAGTATTTTAACACAATAGCACTTTACAGAGAGTGATGTTTTTCCTGATTAAAAGAAATCCCAAAATCTCAATACAGGCTAAAGTGGACAACGATTCCATCTCCTCGTTCAAATTAATCGATTACGTAATGCTTCTCGGAAGTCATATCTCTGGAACTACAAACGGTAAATGCAATAGTACACTCAGGGGTGTAGTTACAGATGAATGAATGAAGTACTTGGAGTCTTTACTGGGGGGGGGGGGGGGTGTCAAACGTATATGTAATATTAAAAGCGATTGATGACTTAAGCCAACAAATACACATTTATTTGGGGGTGGGGGGAGGCTACAAAACATTTTAGGGGGGCTACAGCCCCCTAAAATAAGCCTAACGACCCCTGAGTACACTCTTTGAGTGTTATTCTATTATTGTGTGTATTATTGCGTTTATTTGAGCTACTGGATGCCTAAATTTCCTTCGGGATCAATAAAGTATCTATCTATCTAGTACAAGTCTTTCGGCTGCAGTGGACAGCAGGTGGAGATGGGCGGTCGCGGTCACGTGACCCCGTATCTGATTACGCCTCTGCACAGATGGAGACCGTAACCCGACGTGTCCACGGTCCACCTACACTGAGGGCGCGTGTTACGACTTCAGCCTCCAACATTTAGACAGAAAAAGTGAGTGCAATTACCTAGCGGCCACAAACACCCTACAGCAGTGGATGGAAGCGGGATATCTTCGTGGGGGCAGGACGGTTACTAGGGCTGCCAGCTCTCACGCATCTGGCGACACTCCCTTTCTGACTCTCACGCTCACACAAGAAATCTTACGGAAAATCTATATTATTACATTATAAACCTAACTTTAGCGACATAAAAAGCGTTGGGCTAGTTTGCCAACCCTACAGACTATTTACAAGGTAATAAAACTGTTACGTGAATGTAAATGCGCGTGTTGACTTGCCACGAAATGAAAATCTTACGCCAGCCAGCTGACCAAAGTCGACAACACTGGTGTCATTGTGGCACTTAAGCCCTAATGAGTTTGATGTTTGAGAGATTTAGTTTTTTTTGCATTCATTCAAAGAATGAGTCAAAGAAATTAATATTTTATAAATGTGTTGTAAATAGGAAATTAGTAGGACCTGTGTTTTTTTTCGGGTTGTCATGGTTTTCGTTACATATGTGCGTCGTTATTGTTGCTGAGGTAAATCGTTGACGTTAAATCGGGTTGAGATCAAGTAATTGGTCATGATATTACATGTATTACGAAAGCCTGGTCTTTTTATTGGTCGTTTTAATTTTAGGGTAGTTAAACGAGTTGAGACAGGTTGTATAGTGTTTGTTTCCCAGCGCTGTTACTTTGGACGCCCGCTAGGTGGCAGCCAAAGCCTGCGTGTGGTAACTAGGTTACTGCCGGTGAAGCGGTAAGTGCCATTGCTTGTATTTCTCCATTGCGGCCGAACGGTGGCGCCGCCGCGCTTGATTCCGCGCGACTTTGTTGGCCACGGCGAGCGGCTACTGACCCGGTGATAAACATTCTTGCGCTGGATGTCCCTGGCCCGGTTAGCGAGGAGGAATGGGTGACAGGAAGAATAGAGAAACCTGAGCTCCCCTCGCAGGAGGGAGGGAAGAGAGAGAGAGGGAGAGAGAGAGAGAGGGGCAGCCTGGGAGTCCTAGCCAGTCAGGCCGTGCTTATAATAGAAGCGGCCATTACATTGGCGTGCATAGATCTGCACAGGAGCCGAGGATTTCTCAGCGAGGGTGCTATCGATGTAGGATTATACCGCCGACAAAAGGGGTTTCTGCACCGGCGTCCGGATATCATTACAGTGCGGTGTCGCGTCTGGTTTCGGAAGTATCCGTATGGCATAAGCCACTCCTGCCCCCTCCCGTCACACGAAGACAAGCACAGCAGCGCTCACACTCGCCGGTTCGGACGCAGATCCATTTCACTTCGCGCAGCCCGGCGGCCGACGCGTTTTCTTCACCTAGCTCTGCACAGCTGAATAAAACAATTACCGACTGTTGAGTTAGAACAACTTAAATAATCGCTGTTTAGCTGAGTGATGCCAGTCAGATCTGTTAAGTCACACAAAGGAGAGCGGGCGATTTAGAGAAGCGTTTTGCCTTCTGTTTAGTGTTTTTTTAATATTGAAAAGGATAGGAGTAGCTATGTAGCTAACCGGCTAGCCATGCTTATGTGTGGCGAGCGGAATAGCTTTGCTGTCGGATCATTAGAAGCGCGGACGGAGCTGAAAGGCGTTACATCCCGTGTGGATTTAAAGGCAAAGCCGACTTGACAGTCGCGTCAACCGAGAGCTGGATTTTACCCCCCTTCCCAAGTCCGGGACTGCTGGAGTAGCGGGCCATTGGGAGCCGGCTACCAGGCAGGGGAAAAAGAGGACACCATGGCTGGCTTCATACCGGGATTGCTGCCTACAAACCATTCCCAGGAAAAGGAGTTTGCCCAGGCGTATGAGGATGTGCTGGAGCGGTATAAAGGTGAGGACGGGATGGAAGCGGGGTGCTGCGTGGCTCAGACGGAGCAAAGCGCAATGTCATGCATTGTTATGTGTGCGGTGAAACAATCCTGCCTTTTTACTTCAGAGTGATTAGTTTGCAATAATAAGCAGAGTCCCAGTGAGAACTCTGAAAATTTCTGTGGTCTGGGAGCTTCTTCGTCATGCATGTGTCCATTATATCCGGCTGCAGCTGGGGGTGCATCAAGAAGCCGCGCTCATTCCGGCTCTTCATTACCGCTCACCGGGGGTTTATGCATTTATAACCTCCACTGCAGATAAAGACGGTCGGCATCCAGGAGAAGTGTTTGCTTTTGTGAAAGTAGAGTGCACATCAGTGTATGCTGCATAAAAGGGCTTGCAAGTCGTTGGCTGGGGGTGTGATAATTGCTTTAAGTGGCCCGTATCTGCAGTGGCTCCTAGTTGGTTTATTTATGGTGCTTTTGGGCAGCACCGGCTGACACCGTCAAGACTGTGTTTTATAATCGCGGTGACAGTGGCGCTTTAAAATGAATGCCTCTACTGAAATTGACCGTGATGAGAGCTGGAGGACCGTGGGGTGGGGTGGGGTGGGGGGGGGGGGGCAATAAGACAGTGGCGGAGCGATGTCCAACGGAACAGGTCACATCTGGGATACGGCGCTGATGAAAAGGGGTGCTTTTAATTATTGATCGTCCGTCTGAAATGCGATTCTGTGCCGTTCAAGGGAGGGGTGTACGCAGAGGCTGCTGACCAGTGTATCAAATAAACATTTGCTCCACGCGATGTGGGGGGTGGGGGGCGGTTGGGTTACTATCCCATAACAAAGATGGTGACCGCATGTGTGTCCAATAGCTAGTGGCATTTAGGGCTGGGAAAATCGGGGACTGGCCGTGCAGACACGCGACGAGCTTTACAGTGTTTTTGTGAATGGTGTGCAGCAAAACAAACTCCATAATGCTTTTCTACGGCCTGCTTTTGATGTGTTTATGTAAAGCAGGTGTCTTTAAAGCGGATTTCTTTTATAAATGAACAGGGCAACAATGCCAGATTGTCTGTTTGCTCAGGAAACTGCTCTGTTTAAGCAACCAAGAGCCATTGTCGGTGTTATATTGACTGTAACAGTGGTTGACATGGTGAGACTCCTACTGTACTGGTGCCCCAGTTACAACAATGTGCGTAAATATAATGGATGGAGGTGCATCCGGCACCAGCTGGGGGGGAAGCTAGGCTGAAGGGTGGCCAGTAGGATCAATCTGCTCCCTTTCCTACGGTCAGCGGCCCAGGGTTTAACAGTGCTGTGGTCCTGCTGTTTGTCTGCCATGTGGTGAAGACGTGTCGGACCGTCCTTCGTACTCTAAAGCTTCAGGGTCCCTAAAATCACACTGTGGTACTTCACCCTTTCTCCGTCTGCGCCACGTGTGAACAGAGGGAGTTTCATTTTGAACCGTGTGTTTCTTTGTACGGTATTGCTACATTTTTGGGTACAAAAGGCATTATTCCCCGCTTTATTCCACCACTTTTAAGTTTCATTTTAATCAGGTTTGCTGCTGCCTGTGCAGGAACTGCTATTAATGTGTTACCGGGAAATTCCCACAATGGAAGAAATGCAAAAATGTGCATGTAGAAGCACGCGAGAATAGCCCGTTCCACGGGTGCAAACTTTCACGTTAGTCTTTACTTATTTAGTCGCCCCTCTGTCCATTGTCCAGTGATTTGTCCAGTGGGTCACAGTGGGGCATGGAGTCTCTCCCAGGCAGGATAGTTCACAAAGCCTTGGTCCGCCCTAGATGTAATGCTAGTTCACTTCAGGGCACAAAATTCACATTCATATACTGTGGGCAATTTCAAGTCACCAGATTCACGTAACTGCATGTTTCCAGAGTGAATGGCCATACCAGTGGAACATGGAAAAGCACAAAAGCTCTGGATGGGATTTGAACCCCCCGCCACAGAGCTGTGAGACAACAGAGCTACCCACGGAGCCACTGTGATAGCCTGTGCATAGACATCTATTCTTATTAACACTTAGTATGCCGCACAAGCCAGTTGGTGCAAAGTATTGTACCGCAGATTTACATTATTTTGTCTATTCTTTAATTTGGCAAGGAGGGAATGAAATGTAATGCTTGTATGTGTGATTTTTTCTCTTGGGGGCAGTGGCAGTATTATTTTGGGGACAGGGAGAGCAGACAGACAGATGTGAAGTTTTCAAAGGGGTTACATGGTATATACTGTAGGATCGGTCTGCTCAAAGTCGATGTTGCGATGCCCTTAGCACCTGAACAGGCCTTTTCTGGGCCTCGTAGGTTCCCACAGCCTTGTAATGTCTGTATCCATCCACTTAGAGTTTCACATCTGTTTGTGGTGTCAAGCTCCTGCACAAAATTGGATGGGTTCACCCACCCTGGGTAAGCACTTACCCACACAGAAACGTCTGCTTTGCGCGTGTCCATCACGTTCACACAGCAGAATGGCGGGAAATTACCCTGCTGCCCCCAGCACTCGGTGGTATCGGAGCTGGCCTGGCCAGATTCACCAAATGCCATGTGAATGTTGCGTGTTTCCTGAAGCTTAGCCACCATTGCAGTTTGTGCCTGGAGATCTGGCAGCAGTTCAGGGGGGTTTTGGCGATTATTGAGCTGCCCTGTTGAGTTTGGGAAGTTGTAGGGGGGTGGGGGGATTTGGGAGATTCTGCTGTGCTTACTGGAAGGAGAACCCCAGTGGTGCGCAGGGGAACCACAGCTCTCTGTCCACAGCAGAAAATAAGCCCCCCCCCCCCCATAACTCTCACTGGAAATGCTGCCCCTATTTCATGGCTGCATTTCAGCCCTGAATTCAGCCCCCCCCTTCCCCCAGCTCTCCCTGTCCTCGCGCGCTTCCGGTTTAGTCACATTCTCTAAGAGCACCTGACTGTTCCAACAGGATAAACCGTATCTGAGTGACGTTGTGTCCCGCCTAGGAGCGGGATGCCTTCGGCCCCGCCCTGGGTGGGTTGGGCGTCTCATTCAGAGGGGAAGTGTGACGAGGTCCTCCCGTGCAAGTGGGAAAAGACAGGAGGTAAAACATACCCATGGTGCATTGCAGTCACTCGAGTCATTCCAGGTCAAAGCAGAATGGCTCCTTCTGTATGAGGCATCTGCAGCTGTTTGGTATGTGTGTGTGTGTGTGTGTGTGTGTGTTTCTGTTCCCCGTTCATTCCATTAGAGGTTATGCAAAGAGCCTTGCTGTGAAACACCATCGCGCCTGCGTGGCGTTCGTAGCTGCGAGGGAAGGAGAATCGATGCTGAGACCCCCGGCCTTCTGGCTCAGGGGGTGGTGTTATATCGGCGAACACCAAATTGCACTACTCAGCATGCTTTGTCCATGGGGGGGTGGTTATGCTGCGGATGCTGTTACATCTACGACCCCCACACCGCAGTACTCGGGCCTCTTTGGCCATTGGGGGGTGGGGGGCAGTGGTTTTAAACTCTGCATATTAATACTTGAATGTCACTTGACTTTTTCTTTATCTGGGTTACTCCTGAATATGAGGGTGTTGTCTCCATGGCATTGTCTGTGATATAGATTTGTTAAAACACTCAAAAAAAAAAAAGTGGTGGAATAAACCCTCAGCATTGTCTGCTCCGCCCCCCCCGAAACATCATCATGGAGCCTGCACACATATACACTGAGTTGGGGAGACAGAAAGGACAGCAGGGAGGGGGGCTTTGGGCCAGTAGGGGCAGCAGTGGTGATGGACAGCATGAATGATTAATGTGCCCTCATGTGCTTAAAAAGTGCTGGGGGGTCATAGTGCTTTTAAAGCATTGATTTTCGATGGGGCACGTTCCCCCCCACACCCGCACGCCCCCATATGCCTCATACTCCTGCCGTCGTTGCTGCTCCCCGCCGGTGTCGCTCCGGAGGCTGCCCCCACGTGCCGCACGTCTTTCAGTCCACTGAGCAGCACCTCTGCCCGCTGGCCTTTACCACCCACCCCATCTCATTTTTTTGGGCCCCCTCCCGTGTCAGATTTGAACAGCGATGTTGACAGGCTGTGAAATGGGGCCTGATCGGTGAGCGTAATGAGCATAATGGTCTCATTATAAACTGACAAACGGGATGCTTGAATGCTGTGCTGAATAAGGCGCTGACATCATGCGGGACCCGCTTGGCGCTTTATGGCCGCTCCAGCACCCTGTACCCACTTCCTGTGGTTCGCAGTGCGGCCCGTCAGCTGTTGACGTGCTCCCTCTGAAGCCTTCCAGGCCCGGGCCGCTTCCAGGCCCCTCGCTGTTCTTTTTGTGTCCCCTTAAATTCTCTCTCTCAGCTCAGCTCAATGCCTCTTAATCGGCATGAACGGAACGTTCATTTGCAGCCAGAGAGGTTTCCATGTACAGTATGTAATTAAATCATGAACATGTGAATGGTCACATGCTGCTGGAGCATTGTCTGCTGCTGCCGTTTGTCTGACACACTTCCTCTTTCCTTTCTTCTCTTTCCTCTTTACTTCTTCTCTCCTGCCATATCCTTTCGTTCTGTCCCCCATGTCTCCCTTCCCGGTGGTGTGTTCGCAGTGCCTCGCCACTGTTGGCGTTCTGTCCCCCATGTCTCCCTTCCCGGTGGTGTGTTCGCAGTGCCTCGCCACTGTTGGCGTTCTGTCCCCCATGTCTCCCTTCCCGGTGGTGTGTTCGCAGTGCCTCGCCACTGTTGGCGTTCTGTCCCCCATGTCTCCCTTCCCGGTGGTGTGTTCGCAGTGCCTCGTCACTGTTGGCGTTCTGTCCCCCATGTCTCCCTTCCCGGTGGTGTGTTCGCAGTGCCTCGCCACTGTTGGCGTTCTGTCCCCCATGTCTCCCTTCCCGGTGGTGTGTTCGCAGTGCCTCGCCACTGTTGGCGTTCTGTCCCCCATGTCTCCCTTCCCGGTGGTGTGTTCGCAGTGCCTCGCCACTGTTGGCGTTCTGTCCCCCATGTCTCCCTTCCCGGTGGTGTGTTCGCAGTGCCTCGCCACTGTTGGCGTTCTGTCCCCCATGTCTCCCTTCCCGGTGGTGTGTTCGCAGTGCCTCGCCACTGTTGGCGTTCTGTCCCCCATGTCTCCCTTCCAGGTGGTGTGTTCGCAGTGCCTCGTCACTGTTGGCGTTCTGTCCCCCATGTCTCCCTTCCCGGTGGTGTGTTCGCAGTGCCTCGCCACTGTTGGCGTTCTGTCCCCCATGTCTCCCTTCCCGGTGGTGTGTTCGCAGTGCCTCGCCACTGTTGGGCGCTGTGTCCATGTCGCTCTCTCCATCTCACCCCTCTCTGCTCGCTCAGGTCCCTTGTTGGCTTCCTGGCCGAGAGTAGGCTTCCATCAGCCTGGCTTGTTCCAGGAAGAATGGGTTTTGAAGGAGACTTGATGGCCAGCGTTAGTATAACTCTGACCTCTTAGTCTTTTTCTGTCTGTGGTGGGGGGCGAGAATAATTACCTATTATTGTGTGTGGGCGTGTCTGTCCATCCTGAGATATACGGCAGCCTCGTGCCCTCAGGCCCACCACCAACCCTGACTAGGGTAAGTGGTTAGAAAATAGATGGATAAAATCAAATACTCTTCATCTTCGAGTTCAAGTCAGGAAACAGGCTGAATTTGAATCACTTTTGTGACTAAAGGTATGTACTGCAGCTGTTAAATGACAGCATTCACATGCCGTCTGGGATATTAACATGATTTCAACCTTTTTCTCTTCTTGCCACGTCGGCGCATTCTGGGTTTTTGATTGGAAATAGCAAAAACAGTCCAGCCTGGTTTGTCCTCAGTCGTGGCGTAACAGTGGGGAAAAACAGCATCTTTGCTTCAGTGTGAAATCAGGGATGAACTTGGCACACACAAATCGATCAGAGAATGAGCCTATCAGGTTCCTCCCTGTGTGTTGGCTCTGCTCCTGCTAGTCTTTCCAGTTCCTTCCTTACCTCTTGCTGTCTGTGGAGTCATATTCATCCTACAAGGAGTAGAAAATGACCTTTGCCTATTCTGTTCATTTAGTTTTTATTCTATAGCGCCTCTTGCTAAAAGGTCATCCCAATGTGCTTGATGGAGAGTTTACAGCAGCTCTGTAACCACGCAGGGTTTTTTTAATCAGGCTTTATTATTGCCTTGGCTCTGTGTCTCCTGGCATTTTTGGAGAAATGCCTGTTCAGAAGGAGGCGCGCAATGACCACCGTCGGACAGGAAAATCCAGGTGGGGAGTCTGCCCTGTACTGGTGTCACAGGGGACGTGTGCTCATGTTTTGGTATGTGCACACCTGCGGGCGTGTGCTCTCAACCTCTGTTTACCATTGACACAAACTGCGGCCGTGGGCTGTGAGATGGGGGCTCACGATGGTGTGCCCCCGCCACTGCAGGTAGAGATGCAGATGTGCGACTGGGGAGCCCCTTTCGGGGCCTGAGGGCGCATGGATCCCCCTGCTGCTTATTTGGTGCCATCCTGGCGGAGACGGAAACCCTCCCAGGACGGTCTTCTAATCAGATTGATCTGCTTCTTACATGGTGCTCCTGCTACGTTAAATAAAGCAGTTGCACACCCTGCTTCCGGACCGCTGCTCCCAGCATTCCAGTGTTTGTGTAGATGTGCTTCAAGCTGGATAGTTCACCCCTATTAGGAGAGGTGTTCCGGGATCCCTGGTCCGGTCTCTCTTACAGGAGCGACCTTATAATGCCTGCCGGCTGCACTGTAAACATCTGCTGTTGTTAGACCCATGTTGCTCTCAGTCTTCCTCCTCCCCTCTCCCTCTCTCTCTCTCTTTCTCTCTTTCCTGTTTAGTAGGGCAGTAGTTACTGAGGGTTTTAATCTGTTTTGGGCCCCGGCTCCATTAACAGGCTTTAGGGCTAATTGAAAAATCTAAAATTATCTGCTGGGGAGAGAGCAGCAGCGCACATCGCGGCGGAACAGCCTCCTGCTCCTGCTGTGGCACACCGGCGCCAAGCTGTGGGCCTGCCGCAGCTGCCCAGGTGCCCGGTGACGCCAAGCGTGTGAGAGAAAACCGGGGCAGGGGGAGACGGGGGCCAGAAACTGCAGGAACGTGCAGCTTTGGGAAGTGCCGGGTCTCGTGCGACCTGTGACCACGGGAAGCAGGAAGTGAGGTGGAGAGCAAAGCAGATTGGCAGCAGAAGATGATAAAGCAGGAGAGCTTGGAGATTTATGGGATTAAAAGCTGAACACCAGTCATCAATGAGCAGAAAGATATTTTATTTAATTATTTAGGTTACATATTTCTGCCCTTTCGTTCAGCTGGCTGTTTTTGATGAAGGTATAAATGGGTATCAGAATGTGAGGCCTGGAGACATGAAGAAAACATGATAGCCGGGGTGGGGGGGGACACCACACAGGGTGGGGTCTGGGGGGTGTGACCCCCCCCAGAATCTCCGTGTTGATCCCGCCACATGTCCAGGCTTATAATTTCACCCAAAATGCTAGGAAAAACATTCTCCGGCCCCCACCACACCCGCCGGTCTCCTCCCTTGGAGCTGTCAGGCATGTTCGGTTCCCAGCGAGATCCTGTTGCTGGGTGTAATCTGGAGACTGTGGCTCCTGCAGGCGTGAAGCACCTTTGTGTCAGTGCCAAGTGGGGGCGGGGCTCCTCCTCACGGGCGTCTGAGCCGGCAGGTGTCTATAGCTATAATCACGTTATTAATGAAATTATGATTGGAATTGATGAGAAACCTTATAATTGAGATTTGAAGAGAATTTCTCCTATTTGTGTGGTTCTGCTGAGCCTCAGACCAGGCTGCTGGGTTGGGGGAGGTCCCGCCGGGTTGTGGCGTCGAGGCGAGACGAGCTGGCAGGAGGGGGAGTAGAGGGGATCCTCAGCTTTTGCTTTCTGGCCGAGCCAAAGATGTGCGGCCGCTGAAGATGACGGACAGGCCAGCGGGGGTCAGCATGAGCCCGAGAGACAGAGTGGCATTGAGAAGGATGCAGAGGATACGGCTGGCTGGAGGGAGGATGTTCTGGGGAAATGGCTGGTGAAGCACAGCCTCTGCCCATTAGGCCGACACATCTCCAATATCGCTGGCTGTGTAGCTATCTGCGTTTGTTACATGCTCAAGGGGCTCATTGGGGAATTACTGGACCTGTAAATCTCAATGGCTGGGTGTTAGCTGGCTCAGGGAATCCAGAAAATGTATATTTTCAGTCAAGGAAACAGTTGGAACAAAGTAGTTATGAACTTGCATTGCACTAGCAGACTGTACAGGAAAGGCACCATTGTTTATCCAAACTTCCATTATAGTTTCCTTCTGCTGCTACTTCCTAGTTGGTTTTATCCTCTCACTGGTTGGGAGCTGGATTGCGTCTTTCTGCAGTGGCCTCTGATTGGTCACAGCCCACACCGGTTACTTTGGTGTGCTTCATCACTGGCCCCTCATTGGCCGGCACCTTCTTCATGTGCCTGTGCACTACCTGGCTGTTGCTTACAGCCCGCCCCGTTGTGTGTTTGAGTTGTGCCAGATGAGACAGGCACTGTATTGTTGTCCTGCAGGTTGGCTTGGTTTTTCAGATCCTGTAATCACCCCTGGCCCCTTTCCCTAATCTCCTAGTTCCTTCTTGCTTACCATCTCAAATAAGGCAGGGGATTATATCAGCCTGGAAGATGGTGGTAGTGTCGGGGAGATGTGTGGAATGGATGGTAGAGGGATGTCAGAGGGTTGACATAACTAAAATGAAGGGAGCTGAAGAGCGAGGACAGGCTCGGAAGGGTGGGTCCTGTAGGAAGTAGATCTGTCAGTACTTCCTGTTTGGCAGGAAGCGGCTGTGATTGTGCTGGCGATGTGGAATGTACCGCCTCCCTGCCTGTCTTTGATGCCCTGGTGAGCTCCTGAATGCCATGTCTCCGTGTCCCATGCTTTGTTTGGACCACATGTCTGTGACACAGAGAGAGAATATCTGGGCGGGGGGGACAGTGGACGGGGGTGGAGGAAATGCCTGTTAATATCAGTCGTGCTTCTCAGGTGAGGTCGCTGGTCTTGGCTCTGAGCCAAGCAGATAAACATACACACACACACACACACACAAGCTGCTATGTCCAGCCAATCCCAGCCTCTCTTGCGCCCATGTGACCTTCCCTGCTCGTCTCTGTCACAGGGTCCCCCTGCTGGGCAGCTTGGGGCTCCCGAATGGTCTGACCTTGCCCACGTTGCCCCCTGATGGTGGCGATTGCTCTTCTCCTTCCACGCTTCAGCGCTTCCCCTCGTCTCGTCTTCCATCCGTCACTCATGCGTGTATCTGTGGTGCTGACGCATCTGTGGCAGGCACCTCGCAGACGGGTGCGGCGGGGTGCGGTATGTCGCTTCACGCTGCCGCCCTCGGGCTTCGGCACTCCCGGATCCGGATGCTTTGCGTGCCGGAACGTGAGCTCATGCACCTGCTCTGTGCACTTTCGTTTAATTACACGCCAATCTGCTGCATCTTGTCCGATTGAAATCGATGGCTCCTAAAGAGGTGGAGCGCTCGGCTGGTGGTGTGGTGAAAAGCGCCGCTGTGGCGGGTGGGGTGGGGCGGCGGGTGTGTGGGAATCCGGGCACCACGGTAGCCCCTTGTCTCGCGGCCGTGTCTCTGTATCCCTCCTGTGGAGCTCAGGGTGCTGTTGCTGCCCCCTGCAGGCCCTGCCACGCCCTGAAGCCTGTACCACCCACAGTGACGCTCACAGAACTCGCTCAACAACTCTCCATTTCCCAACTCTGCTTCCTGTTTTTTTTTTTTTTTTTTCTTTTCCCATAAAGTCCCCCTGGTCACTCGCTGTGCCTCCCACGCCTTCCAGCTCCTATAAATATTCCCAGCCTCCAAACAGCCCACACCCATTGTTGGTTAAAACAAAGGCGTGGGTGACGTGGCGTGTCCACTGTCTGCGTTCCCTGGATGTGGGGCAGTGTGTTGCTCGCCCACTCTTGTTGGGTTGAGGACTGACTGTCATTTTTAGGCTCCTCCAAGTCACATGTTTCAGTCTCGTCCTCTGAGCGGGCAAAGACATCTTCCCGTCTGGGCCAGCCTGCGTCTTGGCATGTTGCTATGGCGATGCCCGCTGCTCCTGTGCTCTGGGGCCTGCGGGCCCCTGGGATCTGTGCAGCGGCATGACAAAGGCGGAGGCCGTCAGTCAACAATAATACTTATTGTTGTTATAACATTAGATAAGCTTCATTATTCCCATGAGGAAATTAAGGTAATTAGGGCTATAATAAAACAAATTTGCACTCGTATGTCCAGTTCAGTAATTTTCCATTAAGCCCTCAGTTGTTCACATGGTGGTGGTGCTGGCCGGCGACGGGCTGTGGGATGAGCGGGAAGGTGAAGGTCGACCGGAAAAAGGAGAGTGGCGTTTCTCAGGGACAGAAGCGGCAGCTGTTTGCCTGTTTTTTGTGGCGACGCCCTGCTCCCAGCCGCTCTCTGACCTCGCGACCTCCCTCATACCTTCAGCCTGCTCTTTCTAGTGGGTGACGCCTCTGTGCTTGTGGACGTAACCGCGCATAATGCGTCTTTGAGTCTTTGAGGCGCGGGGAGGGAGGGAATGTCCCGTGGCTCCTGTTTTACATACAAAAAAAAGTTTGCCTATTTTAAAAACATTCCTACTGTTTTGACAACATTTCAGCAGGATTATAATGTGCGGGGAGCTCCGCTATACAGCTTGCAGCATTTCTGGCTCTCAGTGATGTGCTTAAATTTTGCAGTGAATTTGTATCAGGTCACAAAAGACACATCATTCTGCCAAAACCTCTCCCGTATTGAACCAGCTTGGGCTCCTCTTATTAATCTTATTGACCTGTAATGTGATGTCAGCTCCCTAGGAACACTAGTCCAGGCGCACAAATTGATGAACATCTTTTTCGATGAACAGATATGAAATGCTTTGCTGTTCCCAGGTATGGGTCCAGCGGAAAGTTCTCTGATCTTATGGTGTGACTTTTTACGGGAACTATTTTGGAAAAAAATGGTGGAGTGACATCGTCAGCGTATAGGAAATCAGAGCAGTGAGACTGGAATGGCAGGTCTGATTGACGCTTGAGGAATTGGATTTGCAGCTCACGCCTCAGCTGGTACCCTGCTTACTTTTTCTCCATGATTGTGTGAAGCCGTGAGCCCTATAGGTCCCTTAAGGTGAACAGATACCTTTGCTACTTTATACGGTGATATAATGTGACGTAATAGCTCATAGTTAGTGTGAGCGAGAACCAGTGGTGTGCTCAGGGTCACCTCAGCATGACTGTGGGGTGCTTGCTGTTTTCCTCTTGTGTACGATTGGCTACACTTTGCATGACTGTGGTGACCACTGAGAAGCTTCGAATGACAGTGACATCACGCAGAGCCCAGGGCCGTCCCTCAGGCCAGCCGACAGACTGTGAAATAGAGCTGCTGTATTTATGGCATTGTTTGCAGCGGTACGCACTTGTAACTTCATCCCACCATTATTAGTGGTAGCTTATCTGGTACAGGGTTGCAATGAGCCTGATGTCTATTTGAGAGGGAACAGAACACAGGAATGGGGGCACCATGGGTCCCTAGGCGGGAAAAAACGGAATTCCGCCATTCCTGGCGGCATTAACTGGAGTGGGTACAGGCAGGATTGCTGTGGGTCCTTCCTGCAGGAACACCGATACGCTATTTATTGCATATGATCTCTGTCTCTCAAGTGAATAGCGAATATGAACCTCTGACAGGATCTCCAGGCTTCGTCTGTGCGATTGTGGAACCCCCACCATTGTTTCATGGACTTGAGGGAGGAGAAGCTGCTGAGGAAAGAGCTGAGCGTGTTCGTGGTGGGTCTGCAAGTGCTTCCTGCTGACATGGGAAGGAGGAGGAGGAAGAGGAGCAGGAAGGCTATAGGGGCCCGGTGATGTGGCGGCCTGCACATGGCGAACTGCGGGCAGCCTGACCGCCTCTCCATGGCTGAGGCCGCACTGCGTCCACTGCGCTGCCCCTCCCCCCAGTGGGGGAACACGGAGCAGCAGGCACGAGGAACATGCCACAAGCCTGAATACTGGAACAGAATTCGGATCGTGTTTCTTCCACATGCATCTTATAGTATAATAAAGCTTATTGTTGATATAACGATTATTAGAAAAGTCTTCCCATGGTGAAAATAAGGTCATTAGGGGCAAAAATAAAACAAATTTGCACTCATATGTCCAGGTCAGTAATTTTCCATTAAGGCCTCAGTTGTTCACATGGGCTAGTGGTTCATTATCTGCTATATATGGTGGCTCATACTGGCGCCCCCTGCAGGGTGTCTCCTACCTCTGCCGCTGCTTCCTGGGAGAGGCACCACACACCCCCCCCTCCCATTAGGAGTATTTGGCGGATGGATAGATGAGATGCGTACCAAGGTGTCTGCTGGCAAATGCAGGTTGTGTTTCGAAGGTGTTTCATTTTACAGGACATGAGGATTGAGATGGACTGGCATCCTGTGCCGGGTACTCCCTTACCTTGTGCCCCCCCCCATACACTACCTGTAGCAAGATAAGTGGATGGGAGATGAGGGCAGGAGCATATGGACCAAATGGGGGGGGGTCTTTGCTGTCTTGGGGAGAGGCACACAGTGGTGACATGGTATAAGTTTGTGGTGATGAAGGACACGTAGGAACTGTGATTGATGTGGTGGGTGTTTCAAGGGGGACAACCTGATATACACCTCCCTCCCACAGCTGGTGCTCCCCCCCCCATCCCAATGCCTTGGGGTTCTTATGCTACAGCGCTGGTAGGAGGTAGCATGTGTCCTGTGCTTATAGGGTGTGTGTGTGTGTGTGTGTGTGTGTGTGTGTGTGTGTGTGTGCGTGCTCAGCGCCTGTCTCTCCCCATCCTCACAGCCACACCCCACGCTGGGCGTGAGGGGGAATTCCGCTGACTGCACGTTGGCACTGCGGCGGGGTAAATATTGCATACGCTGCCATGCGTGTTTTGCGAGCCGTGGAGCGGGATTAGGCTGGCGTACTGGGAGGCCTGGTTAGGAGGTGCTCCCATGTTGCTGCGGATGGAGACGTTCCCTAACGCCTTCTCAGCCCGCATTCCTGCCTCTACATGCTTTCGGCAGCATCCCAATGTGGTTTTTTTTTTTTTTTTAATTGCAGATTGCATCTTAAATGAATTCCATAAATGATTTTTTTTGTGTGTAAAAAACCAGTGGGAATTTGCTGGCCCTGGGTTAGACAGCAAGCCTCGCCTGTCAGCTCAAGCTTTTAATTAGACAGAATAAAGGGCCGTGTTTAATTGGCATTATCATCCTGATTTGCCGGCTTTAGTGTTTGTTTGTTTGTTTGTTTGTTTGTTTGTTTGTTTTGGGGGACTCACATCCTGGCAGGCGGTACTCGCGCATGGTTTTGTCTCTGTGGAATCTGCCCTCAGTCTGCCCCCCCCTCCCCCCCCAGAGGACAGGTGCTTCCCCTGGTGGGACAGCAGTGCTTTGTCGCTCTGTGTCTCCCACAGTATTTGCGCTGACTGGCCCTAGGGCGCAATGCTAGGCATGCCGGGGGCACAGGTGCGGTCAGTTGGCTCTCGCGGTATGGCGCACCCCCCCAGGGCACTCCTAGAATGTGTCACCCTCTCACTCAGTGTTCCTTCTTCCTTTCCGCCCATCTTATCTCTGTCCAGTACGCTTTTCTTTTCAAAAAGTATCTCTTTGCTATGGTTACTCTTTCCAGCATGACGCTGGGCTTGATTCCTGATGATTGGTCATGTGTCCTGGCTTAAATGCTGCCAGCCCCCCCCAGCCCACACGCACAAGCTCCCTCCCTCACTCCCTACCCCCTTCCCCAGCGGCATCGTGTCGGATGGTGGCACCATATGAGGATTCGTGTAACTGTCTGATTCCATCTGACGAGCTCAGGCCTGTTCTGGGTGCCACCCTGGGCCACTGCCACCATTCCCCTCCTTCACTGCCCTGCCATGTCCCAACATGCCACCTCCCCCCCCCCCCCCCCCCCCCCCCCCCCCGGGAGAGGTCTGTGAAGCTGGGTCAAAGTGTCAGGAAGGGGACTCCAGCTCGGGAAGATTGCAGGAATTGGTCACCATCTGACGGTTGTGCGTTTTAGTGTCTAACTTTTGATCTCTTCTTTACTAAGTAGTACAGAGAGTTTTCAGATATTTCAGTGAACTTCGGTTTTAATCGACCGTTTTTGTAGTGTTCCTTCTGATCCTCCTTTCGCTTCTTGGTCATTTGCTGTGTCTGTTTGTACATTCCTGTTTCCCTATCCTTCAAAATGAACCAGAATGCCAGGCTCTGTTTGTGCTATTCTGTGCTTTTCTTGGTATTTATTTGCTCCGCGGCTGTGCATTTCACTTCAGCTGTTTGTTGATTGTTGCTCTATTACATCTGCAGATTTCTTCAAACAGATAAAAAGAAGTCACCCCCCTCCCCCCGACCCTTGCCAGCTTTTTCACATCTCAGTCTGTTTGCCAGTTGCTGGTGATCCAGTCTATCACACAAACATCACCTAGCAGTGCATCTCTGAAGGTCACAAAAAAAAACTGTGAGTAAATGTCACGGAATAAGGAACTGATTTATTTTGGCTTATGTGGAGGAAGAAAATTTTTCTGTGGGACACATTAAACTTAAGGAGGACCTGAACCGATTGAAGGTTGCATGCTGGTTTGTGGTTGTAGTGTGTGTTCCTTAAGGCGGCCGATAGGGAGTTGCTACTGATCGACCAGAAATGGCAAAAGCCTGACTAGCCAAGTGAATCTTTGCATTGATTTAGCTGGGCTTTTCTTGAACCTCACTCAGTCGGTCCCTGTCATTAGTCTTGTATTTTATAATCAGTTTTTTTCTTAGCAGGGGCTTCAGAGGGGGGGGGGCAGAGGCACCCGGCATTGAATGGCTGCAGTCAAGGTGTTGATGTTTGTGATTGAAGGATGACCTTAATATTTCTGAGTCAAAATACCAGTGAGACTGTGCTGTAGCGCTATTGCTTCCTGTTGGCAGAATGTTAGTCCCTTTGGCCGTTTCCAAGGTGACCCCCCCCCCCACCGCCCAGTGTGGAGCTGTGTGGATTCTTGGTGGCTAGTGAGTCACCAGGCAAGATGGGGAGAAGACTGAAGGAGTTGTGGGGGGTGGGGTAGCCCTATAAACATTGATTCCTGGGGGTGGGGGCCGGTAACCATAGGCTGTAGGTAGAGGTTCCTGCTGGAAGGCCTTGGTGATCAATACCATGACCCGTAACATTGATCAGCTTGGAAAGCCTCCGAATTGCAGTTTTCTGATTACTAATTTTGTGAAATCTCCTCTGGGGGGGAATCAGTGTGTGGATATTTGCTTATTTGGATATGTGACCTCTGGCCTCCTGTTTCTGGAGGTGGCATACATTAAGGACTTTTCTGGAAGCTTCTGCCCAGCTGTGGCTGCTTATGATGGGGTGCTGCAGGCGGCTGTGCTCACATGCTCTGCCACAGCCTTCAGTCCACCGAAGAGCCGGTTTCTTTTGGAGGTTTCGCTTTAATGTGGGTGTAATCTAGCCGTGTGTAAATCTTGCTGTGTAATAGGTCACATGAGTGTGAGCTCAGTGTCCTTGTGGAGAGAAGGTCTGTTTCCTTGTTTCTCTGTACAATTGGACACACATTCTGCTGCAGACTATGGGGTAAGGGTTTAGGCACAGTACTGTAACTCCTTCACATTAGCAAATTTGACATTCACAGCTTCAGTTATTCCTAAATTGGCCATGAACGATTAAATGGTAATATTTTTGGAGCTTGCTAAAAGATCGCAGACACTCAAAGGCAACACGTAAGCCAAAAATGCTGAAAATGATTTGGATCACATAACATATATAAATATCAGTGATACACTAACATAATATTATGTAAGTGCATACTGTATCTGTAATATTTAAAGTCTTGGCTTGGAGATAGCTGTCTCTGAGACTGTGGAATCTCGCGTTTCTCACAGTTTCTTCTTAACTTTTCAGTGCTGTTAATTTTGCATTTTTAAAAATGGCTCCAAAATGTAGTGCTCCCAATACACGCGGTAGTAAATGTACATACATGGGCATAATTTAGATGGTTTGTATATTATATAAAAAGTTCTGGATAGGAAATGACACAGCCATTTGCCTTGCAAAGTGTACAGTACAGTACTGTTTGTTTAGAAATTAGTAATAAATAGATTTTTTTTGTTACCATTCAGCCAAGCTGGCTATTATGGGTTGAGGTTAGTGGTGGTCAAGCATTATTTGTGAATTTTTGCATGCACACACACACGCACACACACACACACACACACACACACACACACACAATGAGCAGATCCAGAGTCACTGGATTGGAGGCAGCTTTCTGTAATCAGTCACAAGGTCGTTCACTTTCTTCCCGTGCCCCCCCCTCCTTGCACGTCCGCACATTAAGTCACACGATTGCTTCTGCCTGCATACTTTTGAATAATTGCAATTGAGCGCTACCTGCTAGCTCGTTTAACAACACGTGGACACGCGCACACGCATCCTCCCCAGCGAGCCGCGCGTAAAGCACGTGCTCCGGTCTCAGCCGTGACATCAGCTGTTCAGCGGGCAAAGTCCAGCTGGCCTCTCCTGTTGTGCTGCACTGCCTCAGTGCTGCTGGGAGCGCCGGTCAGAGTGGGACGCCTGGAGAACTGGGAAGCGCGGAGGACGTTGCCGGAAGAGGCTTCGCTTTGGGGATTATTCAGCCTGAAGATGGCCCTCTTCTTCACCTAAAGGCCTTTCTTGTTGACCCTCCTTAATTCCTTATTTATTGATCTATATATTTATTTTAATCCTTTCTCTTTTACTCCTCCTTTCCCTTCAGTCTGTTTTCATCCTGTTGTTGCCCCTCTTCTGCTGGTCCCCTCCTCTGGCTGTTCTTTCTCTTTCTCTTGCTTTTCGCACCCCCTTCTCTGGGTGTTATGGATTCCTCTGCTGCATACAGGCAGTTCCTGCAGGATCTCAGTGATAAGAGAGGTTGGTGTCTTTCGACTCGAGTGGTTATTCAGTTGCACAGTGTAAATGAGTGGCCCACTTTGCTCTGTGGGGCCCTGGACCTCTGTTCCTCAGGTGTGAGTGAAAGTGCCTGGAGTTCTAGGTGGGTGGGGGGCATTTCCATTGTGCCCTTCATTACCGTGTTGTGCTTGGTGGACTGGGGTGGGGAGCCTCAGTTCGCAGCGATACACTGTCTGTGGGAAAGGGTTGTGGGGGATTGTAGGGGGTGCGGGGGAGCAGCTGCCAAGGAGGGGTCGAGTGCAGAGTGGGGGCGGTGTAGGGAGCTCTGCTTACAGGACAGACGTCTGGGTTTGGACCTTTTGTCTGAGCGGCCGCCTGTCACCTGTCACACTTATGGTTTCTGTGAGAGGCCACTGTATGTCTGTATCTATCTGTCTGACAGTGAGAGAGAGAGTGTGTGTGTGTGTGTGTGTGTGTGTGTGGCTCAGTGGGTTACGATGCTATGTCTGTGATCGGAAGGGCGTTGGTTCAAATCCCAGTGTCAGCAAAGTGACATCATGGTTGGATCATTGACCAAAGCCCCTAACACCCATTTGCTCTAGGGACACTCTGACTGCACTTTCTCAAAAATGATGCACTACCAGTATCGGTATCGGGTCCGATATCGTGCTCATGTCCTGACAATGTGAGGATGCCAATAACCAATATCATGTAATGATGTATCCACAATATGGGCCAAATAAATGGGACAAAATATCTGCAGTGTGGAAATACTTCAAAAATCCAAAGCATAGCAGACTGCAAACTGCTCTACTAAACTATCAAGAGGAGGTAGGAAATCAGGTTCCTACAACACAAATAATCTGATTAAACATCTAAAAACTAAACATAAGAGTGAGTATGATGAAAGTGCCACCAGCAGCAACACTCTGCAACAACCAAACGTGCAGCAAACACTGGCACAGAGAGAGAAGATGTCAAACAATAAACTGTGTGGAGAAAATCACAGAAGCTCTTATCCAGTATTGTTCCGGCACAATTGGGTGGCAGGGCTTAACGGCAATGGTTTAGCGGATTGTCTGTATATCATTTTATTCAGGCTTTTATCTTTTCTACGATGGGGGGGATTTCAATGTTATTGTTTATCCCAATATTTCAAAATTAATATATTGCATGCTATTTTTCAGACATCACACAGCCCTAATTGGTATCGGTATCGGTGAGCACCAGAAAGTGAACATTGGTACTCATACTCAGTCTTATAAAAATGGTACCTGTGAATCCCTAGCAGAAATTTATGTTTTGTGGCTTTGGATAAAAGTAACTGCTAATTAAATATAATAATGAACGGCCGACAGGGTGCTTTTCTTTTTGTCAGTAGGCATGGCTCTGAGTGCTCGATGCATTTCCACTGAGCTCCCTGCCCACGATTTGTTTAAAGGGAGTTGCTTATCACCACTTCCTGGGCTGTGTTCTGCGTGTAGGGCGGTGTGTGTCAGTGTTGCGTGTGTGTGATTGCACTGAACACCTGTGTGTCAGTGTGTGTGTGTGTGTGTGTGTGTGTGTGTGTGATTGCACTGAAACACCCGTGTGTCAGTGTGTGTGTGTGTGTGTGTGTGTGTGTGTGTGTGTGTGTGTGTGTGTGTGTCAGTGTGCGTGTGTGTGATTGCACTGAACACCTGTGTGTCAGTGTGTGTATGTGTGTCTGTGTGTGTGTGATTGCACTGAACACCTGTGTGTCAGTGGTGTTGGGTCTGTAAGTGCTCCACTGCTGGAGGTAGAGCACTGTAAGACACACTGCTCTGATAACCTGCAGATTCAGACTGCTTTTTAGAAGTCTATTTTAACTGACAGGTTACAGGCTTTCTTTGGCTGCTCTAATGCAATCACCGGTCACGGGGTAGATGTTTAAAAGCTTCAGAGCTCCCTCTGAAGTCCCAGGTAATCTCTCACATTTGGACTCAGACACTGAGCCTGTTGTCGGAGCGTAACTGGGGCGTGTTGTAAAAAGCACATGGTGCGGAGCTTGCTTATCTAACTGTGTGCTCAGAGGGGCCATGTGCTGTGTCCCGCCACAGCCTGGCCAGGCCGGCAGCGCTCCATCCGAATCAGTATCTGGGATGCGGTGTATGACAGCAGGTGGTGGGGGTGTCTGTCCTAGCGAGTGTGTGGAGGTTACAGGAGCTGCACACCTGCTTTGGCTTGGCTGTGAGGTGCCGTTGGGAGAGACCAGCAGGGCTGACCTGCTAGTGGCGTCTGTCTCTGGGGAATATCTCGTGTCTGCATGCTCATGCCCTTCTGCCTCCCCCAGGGCAGCATAACCATGATTAGTTCCAGCCCATTCCCCCCCCCCCGACAGTTGTGTACATGTGCTCCTGCATGTCACTCCTCCTCTAGGGCCACTCGGCCCTGACCTTGGCTCTGTTCCTTCGAGGTCAGTGCCAGGGCCTGAGTAGCTGACACATTTGTGGTCAGATATTGGGTCTCCTGGGGCCTGCTGGCACTCCCTGCCTGACCTTGGACCTCTGACCTCGGGGAAAATCCTCTTGGGAATCCCCAGGTCCCTGCATCACACTCTGCGACAAATGTTATATTTTGAGTCTGCAAGCCAATGCACAAAGGTTTGTGCTTCCGTTGTCATCTCAAGAATGACAGAAGGGTGGCAGACCTTGGATGTTTCAAACTCTCCTCGCCAGGAACCATCAGGTCGTGATACCTTATTCAGGGTAGCCAGAGGAATATTGGAGTATTTCAGTCTGTTCTGGATCCTCAGCTCGAAGTGGAAAGTGCTTGTAGCGCAGTTCGCAGTACTATGCACTTTCTCACCTGGCCACACTGTAACCGTTTTTGAACAACATATCACCTTTTTCCACCTGAGATAAGTACAGGTCTTGGCTAGATAGGCCACGGCCTATTCAGCTTCTGTTTAATTTTCATTGGGGTTTTGCGTGTAGATCTTAGGTTTGTTCCTGCTGTGTTTGCATGCTGTTCCTGCATCCTCTGATCACTTTCCCAGGCTGCCCTGTGGCTGCTATATGTTCCCTTCTTTTTTTTTTTTGCCGTGTCCCATCACGTTGTTGACTTCCTTGGTCTGCACCACTCGTTACGGTGAATAAACGAATCTGGCTTGCTTTGGTTTCACTTGGCTTCAGTTTGTTCTGGGTCAGTGGTGGTAAAAGGGCCATAGAAACGACCAAACAAAACTTAAAGCAGGCGCTCTGTTTATTTCGGGCCTGCTGGAGTGGGTGTGTCTCAGCAGCCTGAGGGCTCCAGTCTTCTGGCTCCACATCCATCTTTGTTTTGTTTCATGTTTTAATGGTTCTCTCTTAAGGTGCGAACATCTGCAGTTGTCAGTGTGTACAGATGTGTGTGGGCGTTACTGTCCGGTGATTCCCCCAGGGGCACTCTGGCCTCGTGACGGCCAGCCCCCTCCCCGGATCGTTGAGCATCTTGATGGAGGTGGCTGGACCGCGGTGTAGCTGCTGTGTTGGGGAAGGAGGTGGGGCTAGTTTGGGGGTGATTTGGGGGGCTGACCTTGCGCAGTAACAGTTCTGAACAGGACCAGGTGTCCAGTCCGAACCGCTTCCTGTCATGAAAGCCTCAAGCTCGAGCCCCACCTGGCTTGTCTAGTGCAGTGTTGTCCAGTCCAGTCCACAGGGGCCCACAGACAGGCCACATTTTTGCTGGAGCTGGGAGGGAGCAAAACTGTGGACTGTCTGTGGGTCCCTGAGGACTGGACTGGGAAATGCTGGTCTAATGTATAACTGGGTGTTGTAAATTATATACAAAATAAAATTTAAGTTTGTGTTCTGGCTGCCAGCTAGCCCAGCCACTAATCAGTACACTGTGTTATTCCTGTATCAATAGGAAATTCTTCTTTTGTTGGCAGTTCATTTTGTCTAACATCTAGCTTATGGCTGTATTGAGGTGTCGAGCAAATGGCACCATTTTGCTTAAGAGTAAGTCACTTGGTAGTGCTGTCCAGTGGTGATGAACAGACAGTCTATCAGGGAACCACAATAACCTTTTGGGGGGGGGGGTACTGTTTTATCTGACTGGATTGGGAGGGTGCTCAGGTAGAGTGAGAAAAGAGGTCAGCACTGTGACTGTCTCAGGGCCCGATTTCCCAGCGAACCCAGCCGGCCTCGGCGCTACTGCTGACCGCGTTTGTTTTGGACACTATTTACAGAGGCTGTAGTGCGAATGACTCTACATTGGCTTGTTTGTTTGTTAGTGGTGGTACCTGTGTTGCTCTATGTATTTGCAGTCTCTGCATTGATATTTATTCATTCAGAATATGACTGCATCGCTCCATAACTACATCTGTGCTGAAGCTGTAGGCCTCAGGAAACTCCATCCTGTCACGGAGACCGTCTCTCTGCACCATTAGGGGACCCACGAGTGGGCTGGTCCTGGGACGGGGGCGGCCAGGTGCGCTGGGCGAGCGGGGAAGGCTCATGGCGTGCCGGGCATCCTGAGGGCATTGTGTGTTAACGCTGTGCCTTTACAGGCTGTACAGATGGTGGTTCTGTCCTGAGCCACGCCCCCCCTCAGCCAGCTGAAGTGTGCGAGGGCCCGATAAGCACTATGCTCAGTATATCTCACACACCAGCTGGGTGTGGCCGCCCCACGTGGACCTTAGGAATAACAAGGCAGCAGCTTCGACGGGACCCCTGCAGCAAACCCGAGTTCTGTCCCCCAGTGGAATAACAGTGCCCCCTTTTGGGCTTTTGTCCCCACTGCAAACTTCAGTGCTTTTTCCATATGTGACATATTGAACATAAAGGATGACACCATGCTTTTGCCGATATAGTAAAATGATTCTCTTGTATCTGGAATGATGTACCCTTCCAGAGCTTGGACTTGCCCCTGGTTCTGTACAGTAAATGCTGTGTGGTTTAGTGGCCCCGGGCAGCTTGCCGGCCTTTTGGGTGCAGGATGTCTTGCTCTTAAAGACGACGAGATCATAGTGGCTGGGTGATTAGAGGCCTCGGCAGCGGCAGTACTAATTATGCAGCACTGAAGAAGACCACCTATTGTCTGATGCCGAGTTAAGGGCGAAGCCTTGGACATTGGGTCAAAACAGAGGACGAATGAGCAAGGAAAATGTCTTCACTGTAAGCGAAGAATAGATTTGACTGAAGCCGCCTTGCAGTGTAATGAAATACACTTAAGGATTTATCACCTGATAACTGTTTCTCACAGGTCTGATCCGTTTCTCATTTCTGCTGTGTGTAGTTTTTCTCCAGCACATGGCAGCTTGGTGTCTGTCTGTCTGTCTGCAGTGGACTGGGACTCGGATGTCATCCGGTGGTCATCTACTGGTCATCTTGAGTCACTGTCACCGTTACATCTTGTCACAAAGAAGTGTCTGGCGCTGTCACTTTGTCGGCAGTCGCTGCTGCCTCCCTCCCTCCCCTCCTCTCACTGTCACGTCTCTTTGTCACTGTGGCTAAACTTAAATTGGAATTAGACTGTGATACTGGCTGTTGAGAATCACACATTTGACAGTCTATCATAAATCATTAGCGTGATATTCATTGACATTGATAATGAATGGGCAAATGCTAATGTGAGGCTAATTTGACTCACTACACCTTAAGGACTTGGTTGTACAGGGAAAATCTGACTTTTAATCGAAGACGTGGAAGCTATTTCTGACTTCCATGGGTCTGATCGATCATCACTTTGGCTAGTTCAGTCTGGGTCCCTTGTCTAGTCGGCTGGTTCTGTCTGACTCTTACCGGTGCCGTGTCTTTGTGATTTGGCAACCTGATCGGCTCAGCCAGTTTCTTCTGACGCATATGTCTTGTACAGTCCTGTCATGTGACTCGTGGTCTTGGCCAGCCAGCCAGCAGCCGGTGGGTGTGTCAGAATGACCCTCTGGGAGACGGCATCTTTCTTCTTTGCTTCCTTCTTACCCATGGCATGTGGACCCCCACAAAGAGACCCCTTTTCCTTTTCCCCTTCCACCCGTGGGAGACAGTGGGGGAGGGGGGGGTGTAAATTTTGCAGCACCTGTAATCTGTTTAGAGGAGGCTGGGAGGGAGAGTGAGAGAATGTCACTGGTGCAATTGCTGTTACTTTCGTTTGGTAGTCTCAGCCTCCTGCCAATGAAAGCTCATGAATTATGAAGTGGGGAAGGGGGGTGGGGGCAAGAAGCTACGTGATGCGATTTGATGGGGTCAAATTAAAGCCACCCTCGCCCCCAGCCCCCTACACACCTTTTATTCTTTCTTCTTACGAGTGTCCAGTGATCGTGTAACTAAAGCAATTATCCCGACGATGTCACTCCTGGGAAATAAAGCAAGGATGTGTGTAATAACGGTGGCGTCTCCCCTCCCCTGGATAATGTCGCTGGCCTGCAAGAGGTGTTGGCCAAGCGCGCGTTCCCTGCTCACTCAAATAGAATGTATCTGGCTGAAATTTGGGAGTGATGGTGCGTCTTTTGGGAAAGTGCTTGCGAAGGGAAGGCCTTTGTCTGCATTGTGCTGATGGTGCTGCTTCGCCAGTGCGTCAAGGCCGTGCAGCCTCTGACACACACACACACACACACACACACATACACACACACAGTGGACTTGAGATGCAAGCCGGACTGCACAGGAGGCCACCTTGGTCTAAGGCAGCATCTGAATCTCGTTAAAAGGGGATTACACCGTAACAAGCCCGGTCCCGGGATGGGCGGGGGTCTTGTAAGGTGTAGGGGGGTCTGTGCTAGACCCTGTTACCCCAGCTGCTGAGCCTGCTAGCTCCCATTTTGCTCCAGTTTCTGTTCCTGATTGTTTGGGCCCTTTGGTTGCCTGTCCAGGTCCCTGACAGCGTAGCAACGGTGTAGGAGTGCCGTTCCTGTACCTTTAAGAAGGTACTGAGGCTGAGTAAAGGGGAAGCAGCTGCTGGTGAGTTTCTGCTGAGCGGCTTAACACCGTTCTGCGATGCACTCAGATGGCTGCGTGCTGTAATGCGGCATGAACGGCATGTTGGCACCTACCCTGGGTACCTACCCTGGATACCTACCTGTACCTGGGCCTGAATTGGGCTCAGGCCTGTAAATAAACCTGACTCAGGCATGCACCTGGGTCTGAATCGGAGTGGCGCCTGTAAATGGGCCTGACTCGGGCCTTACCTAGGCCCAGATCTGAAAAAAGCACCTTACTTGGGCCTTACCTGAGTCAGTGGGGCCTGTAAATGGGCTTGACTCGGGCCTTATTCAGGCCTGGGCCTGTAAATGGGCCTCCTCCATTCACTCCTGCACCAAGCATTCCTCAGCAGTAAATCTGCCCCAGGATCTCAGGTCTGAGCTCAGAGCAGCAGCAGAGCTGGGTGGTGATGTGGCAGCACTGAGGAGACTCCTCACGCGTCTCGATCACAGCATCAGATGGTGTGTCCCTGGCTGTGGGGGTGTGGCCAATGCTGAAGTATCACCATGGTGACGAGAACAGCTTCAGGCCCCCACCCTGACTGTGTTCTGTGTGGGCTGTGTGTTCTCCCTCTGTTTATCTTTCTTTTGGCTCCCCCCCCCCCCACCTAAAAATTCCTTCCTCTCTTTCCTCCTCCTCCTCCTCCTGATCTTTCTGACTCTCTGCTCTCCCTTCCCTGTTATTAACCTGCCTTTGAGGGGCCCTGCCTACGGACTTTAGCTCGGCTCACAAAGCTGTGGGGGCTTTTGTGCCCCCTGCCCCCCTGCGCTTTTCCCACGCTGCTCCTGGAGCTCTTCCTTGCCATGCCGTGGGACCTTCAGTGGAATCAGGTGCCATGGTTCTGGCACCCTGAGCTCCGCCCCGCCACATTCCGCTAAATGTCTCACACCCTGCGGCTAGTTCTGTGGCTCACATGCGGAGGTGGCAGGCTGAACGTCGTCCTGCCCCCACTCCGGAGGGCACTCCTCCGTTCTCCCCCTGAGTGTCTCTGCACTCTCCTCTCCTCCCCTCCCGTCCCGGGTGCTATTAGTCCACAGTTCGATATCCTCCTCTGATTGCTGGAGGACACCCCTGGGTCCGCTTAGCATCACATTTGCTCAGCCTGTCGGGACTGAGTCTCTTTATGGTCTGAGGCAGTCGTCTGGCTGGCAAGCCTGTAGAATGCCGCTGCCCTTAACTGTGTCTGAGATCTGCCGGGGGGGGTCGGTGGCTGGGCGGAGCTTCCACCACCTCTTAGCACCCTCCCCACACAGCTTTGGCCGGTGCTCCCTTCGTCTGGGTATGATTGGTGATGCCTGGATACCTTCTTGGATTTTTCCGTTTCTCTAAATGTGTCCTCTGAATGAGCCTTTGATCTTCCGGTGTCGTGTTCCCCCTAGAGGTTAACCAGAAGCACATGACCGGAAGCTCTCCCCCCAATCCAGCACACTCCTGTGGATTCTGTCTCAAGCCGGTGGGTTGTCTGCGAGTCGGCTGTGAGCTCCATGCTTGTGTCTGTGGGCATTTGGCGCCCCCTTTCTATGATATGTGGTTCTGCACTGATATCTCTGATGCTTTGAGCATCTTTAGGTGTTTTTTTGCTGACATTTTGTTGTAGGGAGATTATAAAACACCAAGGCCTTGTTCGCAAACAACTGCCTTTCTCTTCCTGTTTTTTATTAAGCATTCACATACCTCACATAAACCTTCCAAACCTGCTGACTCACCCCCCCCCTCCCCTCCATGGCCAGAGGTCAGGGAACAGCCCCCCCCTCAGCTTCCTGGAGGCCGGTACCCAGCATGTCTTTAGCCTGCTGTAGGTCGCGACCCAAATGGGAACCGGTTGCTGTAATTCAGTTCTGGCTTCAGTCCAAGGATGCAGAGGAAGGATGGTGGAGACAGTGCAGGGTCACGCAGCCGTTGGCATGTTTGTGTGTGTGTGTGTGTGTGTGTGCGCGTCTGTCTGTCTGTGTTTGTGTGTGTGTGAGTGCGTGTGCCCATTTTGGGAGGCTGTGTTGTGGGGTCGTCAGAGCTCATGTCCTGCTGGCAGACTGGTGCGGGGGGGGGGGGGGGGGTTGTGTGAATGGAGATAGAGGATGAGGGAGACTTCCATGACAGAAGTCCGACCCATTTTTGCCCATTTTTTCCAGTACCTTCCTCACGGCCCAGTCAGTCAGAAGCAGTACTGGCCCGACCCAGCCCACATCACCGGCTCAGTCCTGGGGCTGGTTATAAACCCTAAGTTAGCTTACTCTGGCCTTTCGGTGGCTGGTGAGCATGTGGTCCTGATACTTTGATTTTGGGGGGCGGGGGGGGGGGACTGAAGCCGGAGGCGAATGATCAATGAGAGCGATGGCAGTGCTGAGCAGGCTGGTCTCCTGTCTGCAGACCCCCCCCACGCCTCTACTTGCTTCCCTGAAACAGAGCACTCACCCTTGTCAGCCAATCAGAATGTCTGGAAAGGTGAGCGTGGCCTTCTCAGGGCTGTGGCTCAGTGGGGACTTCCTCTTTGTGAAACGGCCCAAGCTGTGCCTATGTGATCGTGAGGTCATCCTGCTTCACCGCAGAGACCATGAGCCGACTCTCCGGAACTTTCTGTGGCTCCGCTCTTGCATCACTCCTCAGATTAGTGGCTGGCCACCGGCCACCCAAACAACCAACTTTAACCCCCACAGACAGATTCTCCATGTCTTAAATGCAGCTTGCTGTGCCATTTTTTACAATAAGAGTGCAGTTCAGACAGAGAGCCCCCTGGTGGGGCTAAGGAAGACCCCCACCCTCGCATCAATTTTGACTCACACACACGCACACGGCTTCATCTGGCTTCTTCCACTTGAAGCAGCGTGGTTAGCAATGGTGCAGGTATGCGACACACGCCCCCTGCATAGCGACTGCCGAACATAGGTGCAAGAGCGGGTTGTGAATCCCCGTCAGCGGTCGATAAATACAGATGTAAACACAGACGCAGTCATGGCAACAGGGGCGGGGGCATGTGGGCACCCAGACACCAGCCACCAGCGCTCGCACACCACGTGGGCCCAGCTGCGGGCAGCGGGTGTTCTGGGGTCACCAGTGGAGGCCAGGAGCCCCCCCCCTTTTGCCAGCCCTCCCACGCGCTCTCTTTTTTTCAGAATTATTTACTTTATTATAATGGTGTCCAGAGTGGTCGCTAAAAGCTGCAGACTTGTTTCACAGGAAAGGAATTTGATGTAAGGGTGTTGGGGTTGGGGGGGGGGGGGGGGGTGGCGAGGAGGAGAGGGGCCGGGACATCTGAGAGGAGGTCGGCCGGGTGCTCAGCTCGACCCGCTCTCTGTCAAGGGAAAAGAGAGGGAGCAAAGCCTTCACAGGAGGGCAGAGGAGGACAGGAAGGATGAAGGGATACTGGTAACACGTGAGGACAAGTGGACAGAGACCCGGGGACGGACAGAGAGAAAGACAGATGGGTCCCCCTGTGGGATTGCAGAGAGAGAGAGAGACGAGATACCTGAGCAAATCGTGTCGCGTGGTTACCATCATCTTTTTTTTTTTCTTTTCAGTTTTTTTTTTTTATGTCTTTGCCTCCTTTAATCTCTGCCTGGTTTTGAGACTGAAACTAGTGGGCTGACTTCCCTGCTGTAAGAGTAAACTTGCGTGCGTGGTGAGGACAGGTCTGTACGGCCGTCATGGACGCCCCAGAGTCCTTACTGTATGCCCCGCTTCTCGTCATCGCCGTGCACATCCTCACGGTCGCAGGAGTGTGGCTGTATCGCCGACGGCACGCCAGACTCTCAGGTACGTGGCGTGTTAAGGAGGTCTGTGTACACCAGTCTTTCTGGTCTGTTGAGATGGTCTGTATACATTTACCCACTTCGACACTGCACTGCAGAATTGGCTATGATGGGTGAATTTGATTATGCATATAGATTTTTTGAGCTGGCCCACATTTCCAGCCCTTTGTAGCCGCTTGATTGTAGCTTTTCGGTGCTGCTTTTTGTGGTCTGAGCCACACAAACTGTTTGTGCATGGAAACATGTTTATTAATATTCATAAAGAAGTATGTGGCCCAGATCTTCTACATTGTGGTTGGGTCAGAACGATCAGGCCTGCCCGCTTTCAGCTTCCAGGGCATCCTGAATCGATGACACCAATCATCTCTAATGCCAGTAACATTACAGCCAAGATTGCTGAGTTTAAGGCTTCCAGCACCTGGTTCTCTGTGCCTGACTCATCAGTGCTTGCTGGGCCCAGTCTCTGCAGCACGCCGGGGGGTCATTTCGGTTTGCTGCACTGTTTCTCACTAAAGTCTGTTTCGTTGGGAATGGTGCATCTTACAAAATGGACCTCGCAATGTCACACTGATATATATCCCAGTTCCCCAAGGGCACAGTAAGGAGGGATTCCATCACAAAGACTACATATGTCACGTATTGTATACACAGGCACATGGAACACGTTTTTTTCAGCCATACTGCCTGCAGGGGTGTCGGCACGGGGCTGCCCAGGGCTCCAGTGAACACCCCCGACGGTAACTGTGTGACGGCGTCTCCTGCCGTAGCCGGGGCAGGGAGGTTGGCCTGTCTTTTGTTTTATTCCTGGACTGTCAGATGAATAAAATAAGGAGGCTGACGTACTGCGGGGGCTGACGGCCTTGAGTAGCGGCCCAGCACGCTGGGCTCTTAACTTGGAGCCCGATTGGAAAAAGGGGAAGGCCCCTGGAAGGCAGAGCGTCAAGTGGATTAAGATTGATATTCCAGCCCGCATGCCACATATCAGCACGCAATGACTGTTAATCAGCTTCCTAGTCATACATGGGTGATTATGAGCTGCTTCGCTGCAGTGCTGAGACTTCCCTGGCTCTGTAATGTATGCAATGGCAGAGATGCTTGTCCCTCTGACGCTGTACGGGCAGAGGACAGGAGCCCCCCACTGGCCTGGAGGCCGCATTACGGCGTTCTGTAATAACTGTGGAATGTGATTCTGGGCCTGACCTTTGGGGCTGCTCTCTGTGTGTATATGTGTGTTTTTTGTGATTATTACATAGTGTGGACCAGATTATTTCCCCACAATGTGATAAGAACCTGTAACTTTTTACATTTTTTTGGTCTCAAAAGAATAACCTATACAGTGGTACCTTGGTTTATGAGCATAATTCGTTCCGGAAACATGCTTGTAATCCAAAGCACTCGTATATCAAAGCGAATTTTCCCATTAGAAATAATGGAAACTCATATGATCCGTTCCACAACTCAAAAATATTCATATAAAAATTATTAATACAAAATATAAAGTAAAAATACATAAAACAAATTAACCTGCACTTTACCTTTGAAAAGAATCGTGGATGGTGTGAGGGAGACGAGAGAGGAGAAGAGGAGGGTTATTTTGTAGGACGACTTTCACTATAATTAACGGAATCACTGCTATCTTGGCTCACTGGAATCTTTTTCTGTTTGTGCGACTTTAACAAGGAACCCATCCAATGACCTCTTTTGCCTCCTTTTCGATTTCGCAAAAATGTGGACATTGCATTGTCGTTAAACAGATTCATCGCTCGCACTGCTACACCCTTATTCAGGTGGTGCTTTTCTACTAAATTTTGACTATACGAGTGAGGCATACCGACTGAGACTGAGCATGGGAGACGATTACCCACAATTCCGCAGCGTGAGAAAGTTAATAACGATTGGTTCAGTTTTGATGACGTGCGCTCAGCGCACAGGAAGCGCACGCATGCGCTTCCTTTTTTGAAGCCGAGCGCACGTAAAAACAAGAAAAACAAGGAGCGCATGTGTGCCATATGATTTTTGATGATACTTACTTGGCGCTCGTAAACCAGGATTTGCTCGGTTTCCAAGTCAAAATTTATTAAAAATTTTTGCTCGTCTTGCGGAACACTCGTAAACCGCGTTACTCGTAATCCGAGGTTCCACTGTATTTCATAAAAGTCCGTGACTGCAATCAAAAAACTAAAAATACCCAAAGTCTTGTGTTTTGTTTGGTTACTTACGGTTAAGGTCAAAGGTTGGATACGGTTGGGATTAGGTTTGGTAGTTGGGATTAGGGTTATGCCCATAGATGCAGTTGCTGCTGCCTGCTGGTGCCCCCTCAGGCTCTGTATAAAGCTCTCCGTGAGAAAGCTGGCTGGGCCCAGCCTCCCCGGACCCGCCCTGAGTTTCCCTCTAAAGGGAGCCAGGCTCACACAAGCTGCTTCTGAGGGACTTCGGCTTTTAGCAGTGGTTCGAGCCCTCAGCCCCTTGATGGACAGGACTTTCTCCATTTTGTGGTATCTTCCCTCCCCATCGGCATGTACGAGCACATGCTCCAAGCTTTCCTGAAGGCCGTCGCTGCCAGGTGGTCTGAGTCCTCATCTGTTTAATTGAGGCTGGGACTGTGAATCAGCCTGCCAGTACATGCTGAATTTCCACCTCTCTGGGCTATGAGGCCTTAACATTTGCCTGGTTCTGGCGTGAACTTTTCTCAGATCAGAGTGGCCGGTTCCGCTTTCTCACTGGTTTCCTGCCGGTGCCTTTGCACAGGGAAGCTGACCTAACACCTGCACCCTGCTGGTCAGCTGACGTCATTTCCAGGTTTTGCTCTTCTGTAGACTGATGTTTTACTGCGGTAATTCAGGTTAAAGACCATGCCTTAGTGTACAGATGCTGAGACTTGAACTGGCAACAGTCTCGGCTTTGCTGTGGCGACGCCCACTTTGGCATCATGGCTATGATGAGCTGTCTGATAAACACACTATCTGTCCATCCATCCAGCACAGGGGCATGGGAATCCCGGAGCCCGTGACTGGAAGAATAGGGCATGAGGCTGGGGACACCCTGGATGGGATGCCAGTCTATTCTAGGTCACATGTGCATACACATGCACATACACACACAAGTGATTTACTGACACATCATTTCATAGCCGCTGCCCCAGTGCCTTCCAGTTCACTTAAAATGTGCAGGCCTCTTTACGGCAAGTTTATGGGTAACTGCATTATTTGGCTGCGATTTCTGCATGTCGGCTGAGTTGATGACTGAGAAAAGAGGCTTTGCTGCTGGTTATCATAAGCTAATGATTAGTGCTTGGCCTAGTTAGCACATAATCGGTCAAATCGGATCAATCCCCAAACACCCGAGCTTTTGTGCGGTTTGAGCACTCGTGCTAATATGCAGGAAATGTGAGAGTGCTTTGAGAATAATTATGAGGGCAGCAGCAGCTCGCCGGTTTACCTGCACTGTGCCTGCGCCTTGGGGCAGGTTCTAACAGCTGCTCAATGCACTTGCATTAAAAGCGTTCCTCGCGTGACGATTCCGCCTGCCCCCCAAACGGCCGTTGATGAATTATTTAGCAGTGCTTTCAGAGTTACGAATTCCATCACTGGACCATGCTAGCTGGCTGACAAGGTGTCATTTTTGATGGTAAAACACGAAAAAACTCTCCGTTCATTTATATGTGGGTTTACTGAATGGTCAGATATGGTCTTTAGCTGATGGATTATGAATCTGGGATGTTGGTAGATGGCTACAAGCCAGATTTTTCCAGATGTCCCTCATCTAACACAGTTTTCAGAGCATCGTCATGTGGAGTATGAACTTGTGACAGTGTGTTCAGGGAAGGCAGTCCAGGGGTCAAGCGTCTGCCTCCTGGTTGGATGGTCCACAGGTCACTGCCCCCTTTTCGATGGATAGAACACTTTGTCTCTGTTTCCGGGCACCCAGCGGGATTGATGACAAAGACACTGAGAGAGGATGGAGGGAGTGGGGGAGAAGGATGGAAGAGCTGTGCCAGTCTGTGGATGGTGCTCCTGATGGGGGGTGGAGAGAGAGAGAGAGAGAGAGAGAGAGAGACAGGACATGGGGCAGTGCAGGACCCCATGCATGGGCAGGGAGGAGAGAGAGCAGCTTAGCCGCTAATAAGGGAGGGCAGTGTGTAAGTTTGAGTGTGTGTGAGAGAGAGTGTGTGCGCGCGGATTTGCAGGTGTATTTATAGCCATCCTGTGGTGGGACGCCTTTCACACTCACGACACAGAACAGGCGGGAACACAGCGGAAAGAGGGGGAGCAGAGAGGAGAGCCGGGGGGAGAAGAGGAGCTGAAGAGGGCCTGCGTGAGCTCACATCTGTCCCAGGACGGGCGCTGCAGAGGCAGGGCTGAAGGGGCTGCGGTGTCCGTTGATGTCGGCGTGTGGCGGGCTGGGGCGAGGCGGGGCGGGGGTGTGCGCGGCTGATGAGGTCACGGCGCTGATCCGCTTACGTAGCCTACTGGGGTGCGTCTCGTGCGCGGCGGGTATTCTTGGCTACTGCTTCCGAAGGCGATGCTTGCCCTCGTTCTGGGGGACCCTGTCAGTGTTCGCTGACCCATCTGCGTGGGCCGGGCTATGCACGAGGGCTGCGTGTGGAATTTGGCAGAGGTCGCAGAGCCCTGTGCTGCTCTATCACCGCTCAATACCCATTTTAGTCTCGGCATACGTGAATGAAGACAGGACTGGACATGATCGGAGGCTGGAATCCAGCTGGCTTCGGTAAACGTGACCCCTCCCCCCTGCTCCCCACACTCCCTCTGTAAGGTTTTTTCCACTGTGTCTCAGACCCTGTGAGCTGCTCTGGCTAATCCTGCTTCGGGGAAAGGTACCCTGCTTCCCGGAACTCAGAATTCCCACACAGCATCTCCAGTCATAAACACGTTTTGCTTTCACTTTCATTCCATCCTTTGAGCCATAGGCAGGCAAGCAGGACGCAGGCATGATGCGGGCACTAGTAATTATCATCTGATCCTCCTGACTGCTTCATTCTGGATCTGGATTGACTCTGGCCCCTGTGGGCCCACAGCATCTCCAAGCAGCAGTCTGTGTCACGGTGTCTCATGGCTGAATCGGACACCGCATGGACACCCTGTTCACGGACAGCCATGTGATTCCGGCACATGGGCCGTGGGTGTAGCTGGCCGCTCTGCTACTTTCGGTCTTTGGACTTTTGGCCTTGATCTGAGGACTCGGGCGCTTAACATAGACAGCCTGTAATGGCTCCTTTTACTGCGGGGCTTTTTTTAGGGGGACTCCCAGCATTCCTCATCTGACTTCCTGGCGTTCCTTATCCAGGTTCCCTTCTCCCTCCTAGCCCGCCTGGACATCTGGTCTCACCTTTGGCCTGCTTTCGTTCGACCGTGAGCGACTCTCGCCACATCTTTGGAGGGGGAGAAGCACCAAACAGGGCATTTTCTGACTGGCGTCGAAGGTGGCAAGAAGGACCGCGAGGGGAGAGGGGGCGGGTCTTTGTTGGTTAGTGGGAGGATCCTAGTTTTGACGCACATGTGTGACTGAGAAGCTGGTAGGGGGGTGTGGTGGGCGGTCCTGAACGGCAGCGGAAGGCAAGAGCAAGTGAGAAGACGAGATTGAGCGAGAGAGATGCAATCTGCGGTCTGCTAGCTTGGGGGGGGGGGGGGTCACTCAGCCGCCTGAGTGTGAGCAGCAGGTGTGCAGCGACGCCACGGAGCAGCTTCCTGCCTACAGGGGGTGTGCGCGCGCCTGCGTGTTGGCAACGCGAACCAGCTGGGCCTTGTGGTATCAGCCAAACCAAGCCTTCCCACGGCTCCCTGGGCTTCGCTGGGGGCATACGGACTGCGTCGCAGGGCCACGTGACCTGTGGGTGTGGAGGAGGCGAGTAAGAGAAAGGGGGCAACGAATCCGGGGCCAGGATGTGGCCGATGTACTATAACCAGAGCAGCCTCAGCGTCCACCTGCAGAGCCGCATGTGCTGCGCAGGTCAGTGTGCGCCTCTCTGTTTCGGAGTGTCTGTGCAGTTTGTGTCTGTCTGCTCTAGCTGTGTCTGAGTCTGAGTCTGCGGGTGTGTCTTCAGCTGCCCTCAGCTGTTTAGGGGACAGTTGTCACTGCATCTGTCAGAATATCATATTTGCCGTGATTTAGAAGCTGGCTCTAGTGTTACAGCAGCTGAACGCAGACTGCCTGTGTGAGGAGATGGTGCGGCGTGACCACGAGTGCCGTACGTTTCTCCCATGATGCACCACGCACGCGTCACCACGGATTGGGAAACATGTCCGGGGAGGGGGGGTTCAAGAGGCCCTTTCAGTTTGCGTGTTCTGCGTTTTGCCCAAAGTGTCACTTTCTCTTACCCAGGTTGGGTGGCCACTTCCTGTAATGTCACCGTGGTTAAGGAAGTGGCTTTATGATGAAGGGTCCGGATTCGAGTTACGCTGCAGGGGTCCAGACCATCGGCCCCTCGCAGTGCAGGTCTGCTTGTTAGTAAATAGCTGCTGTTGTACTGCTGAAGCACGTGGCGTGAGAAGCTTAGAGTGAGGTGTGAGGTGTAATCCTCAGCCCGGCTGCGGAAACTGGGCCACACGGATGGGAGTGCTTCCCGTGGCTTGCGTGACACGCCGGCATGCGTATAGCTACCCTGCGTGGCTGCGCGTGCCGACCAGAGGAAGTGAAACGCGTTACCTCCCCTACGTGCTCTGCCATTGTGTTGTCGTCGTCAAGGCTACCATGTCAACAACAAGCAGGCCTGTGGGGGAGGGTCTCACTGGGACCGGGGAGCTGCGATAGTGCTGTTGGGAGGCAGAGTATTTAAAAAAAAAAAAAGGCCCTGTTTCACTTGGTCTATTTTGGGTTTTTACCTCACCCCCCAAGCATGATGATGCAGGCTTGTCTGAGAACTGCATCTTGTCGGGAACGGCCTGCCTTCTTTAAATTTCACTTTGTGCCATGTTTGTGATGACAAGGCATCGGACCAGTGTGAGCATAATGGCACAGCTCCCCCAGTCTGTTAGGAGGTTTGCTTGCGCTGTGTGAATTTGGTTAGTACTGATAGCACAGAGGTATGGCAGGTAGTCTTACTCACTCACTAAATAAAATGTTACTTTATTAACCGTCTGTTTTCTAAACTGCTAATGGTAAAACGGATGACTCATAAAGAATGACTTTTAATTAGAGGTTTAATGATATTGCTGAACTGTAGGAAAACATGCCTTTGACAAGTAGAGACTTCATTAGATGAAAGCTAATGCATGGATTTATGAGCCCTGTGGGGTGGGGGGTGATTCTGTGTGCCAGGTCTCGGCAGATGCTGCTAAAAGCAGCTCCATGCAGCAGCTGTGCAGAGACGATGCTGTCAGGAGCGCAGAGCTGCCGATGATGCAGGCTGGAGACGTGCTCGGGGGCTCCCTGAGTTTCCCTTTATATGAATAACCTCCCCCCCTCTTTTTTGCGCAGATGAACGGGACAGAGTACAGAAGAAAACCTTCACGAAATGGGTCAACAAACACCTGATCAAGGTACACTGAGGAGCTGCTTTGTCTCTCCACAAATTCCTTTAATTCACTCTGTATCTGTGGCTCAGTGTGTCTAGTACTGTCTGCTTCCTTTCATGCATTCTGGATCTGTGGCTCAGCTGTCTGTAGTACTGTCTGCTTCCTTTTCATGTGCTCTGTATCTGTGGCTCAGTGTGTCTAGTACTGTCTGCTTCCTTTTCATGTGCTCTGTATCTGTGGCTCAGTGTGTCTAGTACTGTCTGCTTCCTTTCATGAGCCCTGTATCTGTGGCTCAGTGTGCTTGTAGTACTGTCTGCTTCCTTTCATGTGCCCTGTATCTGTGGCTCAGTATGCTTGTAGTACTGTCTGCTTCTTTTCATGTGCCCTGTATCTGTGGTTCAGTGTGCTTGTAGTACTGTCTGCTTCCTTTCATGTGCCCTGTATCTATGGCTCAGTGTGTCTGCAGTACTGTCTGCTTCCTTTCATGTGCCCTGTATCTATGGCTCAGTGTGTCTGCAGTACTGTCTGCTTCCTTTCATGTGCCCTGTATCTGTGGCTCAGTGTGTCTGTAGTACTGTCTGCTTCCTTTCATGTGCCCTGTATCTGTGGCTCAGTGTGCTTGTAGTACTGTCTGCTTCCTTTCATGTGCCCTGTATCTATGGCTCAGTGTGTCTGTAGTACTGTCTACTTCCTTTCATGTGCTCTGTATCTGTGGCTCAGTGTGCTTGTAGTACTGTCTGCTTCCTTTCATGTGCCCTGTATCTGTGGCTCAGTGTGTCTGTAGTACTGTCTACTTCCTTTCATGTGCCCTGTATCTGTGGCTCAGTGTGCTTGTAGTACTGTCTGCTTCCTTTCATGTGCTCTGTGTCTGTGGCTCATCCTGTCTGTAGAGACACCTGCTTGCCGACACGGGTGTTAGATTCAGCGGCAGTGTCTGAGGTCCTTTGGGTGGCGTGTACCTGAGTTGCAGCCATCGGTGTGAAGACCATCTCTGTGTAACATCGGCAGGTGTGAGCTGAGTCTCTGTTGGGCTCCAGCTCTCAGTCTCCAGCACGGCGATAAACAAAAGCCATTTAATGCACACAGCACCTTTCAGTCAGCCTCATCTGAAAGTGGTGATGAATTGCATTATTGGACACCTGAAATAACACCTTAGCCCAGATTTGCTCCAGGAAACATTCAGTCTTGCTCATAAAAGGCGGATAAACTTTCAGCAGCATGTCTAAGTCACCCAGGAGCGGAGGTGGTTCCCCAAGTGCCACGCCCTGCACGGCAAGGTTGTCAGCATCGTGCAGAGCGCGAGGTCACCTTCTGCTCGCACAAACCTGCAGAAGTTCCGTCCTGACCCACTCGCCATCGATTTCTATCTTCTCTGATGAGAGATCTGCGCAGCCTGTGCAGCAAATATGCACATCTGCATGTGGTCCGCCCGGTGGTAAAAAAAAAGGGGAAATTTCATAAATGTATGTGAAATCTTTGAAGACAATCCGTGTGCCGTCTGCCATGCGGCTGATCCACACCACAATGTGGCCCCCAGCCAGAAAAGGGCTTTGATTGGCTGGCAGTGTTAAGCTGAGGATGTTAAGGCCCAATGTGCCCTTCAGGAATCTATGCTGTCTTCCACAGAGGACCTAGTTAGCAAGGTCAGTGTGTGTCTTAGAACCTCTATCTATGTGCACGCTCTCTGCAGCTGATCCCAGATCAGATGGATTATTTCGGATGGGGTCAGCTGATCGCGTGCACACACTGCCTTCTTGTCTATGTCTGCGATCCCCGGAACTGAACCGGCCACTCTGGAAGCTGGCTTCTCTGGGCCCCATCTCCCGGGCAACGAGCATGTGTCCATGAAGCCGATCGGCTTACAGCCAGCCGAGCGGCAGGGAGAGCAGAGCGAGCGCTGAATAATGGATTGGCGGGGTGACGGTGTGTGTTCCTTATAGCCACTTTGGTTGGCGGGTCTTTTTCGGGAGAAGAGACAAGCGTGTCACCTTTTGATGTGACTAGAACAGCCTGCAGGACATGGAGATGAAACAGAGACACCAGCACACCTGACCAGGAAGGAAGAGTGTGTTCCTGTCGGTGCTGGTGGGAAATGAGCTTGAGGCCCACAATGCGAGGGAATCTGGGTCGGACATGAAGGCCTACTTCCTGCAAAGTGGCCCTGACCCATTCCGACCTGGGAGAGGATCCAGCTCTGGGTTTAATGGGTGTTTTGAGCTTGTGTACTTCAGCCACTGCGAGTTTAACATGAGCTGCTGCCATGTTTACCTTTAATGCTAGCTTTTTACCACACTTATACCAGCTGTGGTCGCGGGGCAGAGACAGGAGGGCTACAGGACAGCGGAAATAGATATCCTGAGCTGTGGGGAGCAGTGGGTTTACCTGAATCAGGATGCCAGATGTACCAGGTCTAGTTGAGCTCATCACCCAGATGGTCTGCTTTGTGACCAGGGCGACGGCTCCCAGATCTGGTATCACCCCCCACCCTTGTCACCATCAGTAAAGGTAGCCTGCCAGGGGGAAACCATGGTACAATGGATCCCCATTGTTTTTGGACCCCTAGATGTTATGTTACTTTGGTCTTGTCACCCTCTGGTGGCGGCTGTGGGTACTGCAGAAACCCTGAAAGTGAAGATGTTGCTAGAGGGAATTTAGGGACAAGACAGCGCGTTTGTGTTTGTCTTACTGCTTTATGGGCTGTACAGTAGAGATGGCAGCTGTGCTCTAATGAAGACTCCTCGCACTTATGATTACATATTTATCTGCACTGACGCTCGCTTTTCTGGCCGCTCCTGGTCTGGATCAATGGCCAAGTTAAACCATGCAGACGGATTCCCCACACCTGCTAAAAGCAAGTGCAGGCTGACAGTGTGCTTACAGAGAAGGATTTCTGAGGATTGACAGGGCAGTAGGGGAGGGGTCCCGTCTCCGTGTGTGCACTAGTGCCCGTGGTGCCCCCTGCTGGTGGCTGAACCCCTCATCAGATGGTCTGCTTGATGCGTTACCTTCATTTTCTCATTCCGCCATGTCCCATCTGCCCGCTGCTGTTAGATGGAGTCTCTATTTACAGCGAGATTTTGCTGACCCTCTCCCCTCCCCCTCCCCAGGTCCGCAAACACATCTCAGACCTGTACGAGGACCTCCGCGATGGACATAACCTCATATCCCTGCTGGAGGTGCTGTCGGGGGTCATCCTGGTGAGGAAACGGCCTGACATACCCAGACCCTGAGAGCTGCCAGCAGTCCGTGGGCTTCTGTTCCTCTTCCTGCTGGGGAAATGTGCTTTTGTAGGGAGAGACAAACTCTCGGCTGGTCTCAGTGCTGCCATCTCTGGGGTGTGCTGGAAATGCAGCGGCTGTGTCAGTTTTTCTCCACACGGCTCACAGAACCGAATGTCTTTCACCGAACCCTGCAGGTTTCCTGAAGCTGGTGTGTGAAATTAAGTGCTTTGCTGTGCAAACACAGATTTCGTGGTAAACATGGCGTGGAACACCTGAATTGGCGATCTGACGGCATAATGCTCCACCCGGTTTTGGCCATCGTTTACAACACCTAAACAAAAGTTTGTTTTGTTTTGAATTTTACATTTGTCTATAGTGTACCAGATGCTAAATATATGGGATAGTGTTCATAGGAATACATTTTTATGAGTTCCATAAATACTTTCCTTGTGCTGACGGTCCCCGCCTGGACGACACCCCCTGCAGGCTCAGGGCTGTCCCCGTTGAGGGGAGATGTAGCGACTTTATGTAGTTACCATGTTTTATTTTCATTTGCTTTCATTTTCGTTTTGCTGCCTTCTTTCATCCATTTTTTTTTATCCTTTCTTCACTCTCTCTCTCCTTCGTTCCATTCGCCATGATGGCCCGTTGTCCCACTCCTTGCCCTCCTTCTCCATCCCTTTCTCTTCTGCCCCCCTTTCATATCTCTGTCTCTCTCTGATGCCCATAGCACAGGGGCGCGTCCTCCCTGCGGAGGGTGTGTGTGTCACGGCCCCCCCCGCTTATCTGCTTGGGGGGTGAGGAGGAGCCAGGCGCTCAGGGAGTACGTACACCTGCCCCAAGCCCCCCCCCCCCCCCCACAGTCCCACAGACCCAGAGTCCCCCCCCTGGCTGCATGTGAGTGGAGTGGCTTAACCAGGCAGGCAGGCAGACGGACAGACAGACGCATGCACTCGCTCGCTCGCGCACACACACACACACACACACACAAATGTCCATGCACGTGCAGCACACTCAGAAGATTCCTGTCAGAAAGCTCATGGACACACTCACACGGAGGACCAGAGCTATGGAGATTGACTCATGCGTGCAGGTAGGGCCTGGGCAGTGAGACCTCACTCTTTATTCCTGGGCTTGGTCACCCTGCTGGCTGAGGGTGTGTGCATCACGCTGGGGCCCGCAGGACCGCCCTCTGCATGGAGATTTCCTCCAGTTTCTCCCTGGCCCCTGTGACCCCCCCCCCCCATGTGGCTTCCTGAAACGATGACTAACCCGCACCAGGTGCTCGAGTGTGCATGCGTGCACGTCCGTGATCTTCTGGTTCCTGAGAAGCCGTCAGATCCTCAGCTGGTGCTTCATGCTGACCTGCGTCCTCTCTCCCCACCCCACCCTACCCTCCCCCCGCCGCCCCCTGTGCTGATGGCTCCCTCCACACTCACGTCCCTCCCTCCTGTCTCCCCCAGCCCCGGGAGAAAGGCCGCATGCGGTTCCACCGGCTGCAGAACGTGCAGATTGCCCTGGACTTCCTCAAGCAGAGACAGGTACGTGCCATCATGGGGAGGGTGTATCTTTGCATGTCTTACGTACAGTGTAAGCATCGTGCCCCACATTCCCTGCCGTCAGACCTGCACACATCCAGTTATCATGAGCTAAAGGCCACACCCCCGTCCTCAACAGGTCAAGCTGGTGAACATCCGAAACGATGACATCACCGATGGGAACCCCAAGCTGACGCTGGGCCTGATCTGGACCATCATCCTCCACTTCCAGGTCTGTCCCCCAGTGCCTGACCCTACAGTGTGACTTGCTCGGCTGTCTTCCTGTGAGAGCTGTGTGTTTGCTTGGGATAGTCAGCTGGCCGTATATATGCTAGTATGTGTGCACGCTGGTAACGCTTGGCGTTTTGGACGCTAGGAAGGCCGCTGCTCTGGAGCTGCTGCTGGGAGGCGGGCTGCCAATGAGGGGCAGCGGGCTGTCGCTGTGAGCTCTTCCCTGTCCTCCAGCTCCTGGTTTTAATTCTCTGAGCTCATCAAAGTTCTCTGCCTGATCTACTCGTCTGGCGCTATCACCAGTCAGGGTGCAGGGTGCTGATGAAGATTGGCTATGCTCTGCTCATGCATACGGTTATCCTCTAGTTCTGCTGGATGCCCCCTGGCGGCAGGGGGCCTTCACTGTCAGTGTGTGTATCCATGCTGTTGTGCCGTAAGAGAATGTGCTTCACCTCAGATCCTGATCACATATCATACTATGGAAAAATCCACCCCAGATGATGACCTAAGCAGAACCCATAATCAAAAATAATCATGCTTTGGTTTTGGTCTCTTGGAAATATTATTGCTTTCAGGTGTCATTTATACCTTGTCGTGTGACCTTGGTTTGGAATTACGCCACACTGAGATCATGTCGGCCTTTAAATCCCAACGGAAGGATGTAATTTCTGCACTTGCGGCCCATTGGGGATCTCCGGATCCTGCCAGGGAGTTTTGGGGAATTTCCAGCTTCGATCAGCTTGGGCTGCATGTTCCACTGGTCCCTGCTGTACAGGAAGTGGAAGTTGGCCTGTCAAAGCAGGAACGTCCCTCCTTCATCCGATAGTGACGCAGGCCCCCCGGCTGTGCGTGTGCAGCATGACCTTGAGCTTGAGTGAAATAGACCAGGTAACCACAATGGCATAGAAATCTGGGATGCGTAGCTGGTAGCATGTGAAATAAACAGACAAATCATACTTGACCCGGAAGAATTTTATCTAGGTATGTGTTGCACATTTATATACCGGCTCTTCCACTAGATGGCCACTAGAGGCCGCTGTGCTCCAGTAGATCAATGTCATCTCAAGGCACAATAGGCTGGTTTCCAGGGTGACGTGGCTGCCTTCCTCTGCAGCTGTTCTTGGCAGCATGACTCTGCATATCAGGAGCAAAGGGGGATGGAGGGATGAGGGGGAAATGAGAAGCTGATAGAAAGGCTGCATATGTGGTATGTTGCTGTCCTGAAGGGCAGGCCGGGGTAAGGGGTTCGGGCTGGGCTTCTGGAACAAGAGGTGCTGTCCAGTGGCCAATCAGGAGCTGCTCCTGGCCCCTGTGAGAGGTTCTGAGGCTTCTGATTGGCTGGCTAATGTGTCTGAAGGTGAAGGGCCTCCTGCCCTAGGGGTAGTGCTTCCTTAAAGAGCTGGCTTGTTGCCATAGCAATGCCCAGCTGGCAGAGGTCAGCACCTGAGAATGGTCACTCTGGCGGGTGCCTTGTGGGCACTCATTTGTGTGCTTGTGTAAAATGCGGTGTACATTCGGGGTGGGGGGGCAAGGGGCATCGTGATCAATTGACCTACTGGTGATGCTGCTCTTGTAAACATGGTGTGTAGATTTGTGAGTGGGGTTGGGTTGTGTGAAGGGGATTCTCCTCATGATGCCTGCCCCCTGGTGGTCACTCCGATGCAGTGACCTGCTGGTTGGTGTTGCCTGATCCCTGAGTGAGCTGAAATGCGTACAGCCTGTCAGCTGATGGGGAACCGCCTGGTTCGCGTCTCTAGGGATCTGCTGTCGTCCAGTGAAGAGCTGTTACTCAGTAAGCCATCTTGCTCTGCAGCTCATAATGTGAAACACGCTTTGGCCCTCCAAGGCCGAGCGCGCTTGATACGTCGAGCATGCACATTCTGCCGTGCTTCCTCAGTGTTCATTGGTGCATCGCATTACTCCACTGCTGCATGTGCGCCAGCTTGTATGCAACATGCAGCAGTGCTCTGATTGGTCGCCTGGTGCCCTGGCCCCGCCCTAAATGCTGCCTGTCTGCTATAGTTCTTCCTTGCCTACTGGTCCCTGCTTCCAGCTAAATTTATCATCTCCCCTCACCCCAGTGCTTCTGCGTTCTTCCTTCCCAAACGTGTGTCCCTCTGCCTGTATCCCTCTCTGGGAGCCGCTTTTTCCCTCAGAGAGTAAGAACAGCATAGAAATAGCGAGGGAACTACAGGGAGAGGGAGGAGGCAGCAATGAAAAGGCAGATTTTTTTTTTCATTCCTATTAGTAGCAGGTTGCCAACCAATTGCACCTCAGAATGGCTTTTAGGTCGAGTGTGTGTGTGTGTGTGTGTGTGTGTGTTCTCTGAGCTGAAGAGCAGAAAGCGGCAGGGAGGGAGGTGGAAGTGGGATAGGGGGAGGAGAATTATAGGAGTGGGGGGGGGGGGATGGCGAGCAGCAGAGAGCCTGTAAGCTGCAGCAGACGGCACACACGGCGCTTTTTCCTCCACCGGCACTGGTGAGGGAGGGAGGGAATGAGACAGAGAGCTGCAGAGAGAGAAGGGAGGAGAGGGAAGCCGCCACCACTCGAGGCCCCGGCTTCTGCAGGATCTCCAGGCCCCGGTGTCCACAGAGAGCGAGACGCAGGCGCACTCACCAGCGCGGCACATCAAAGGATTACCCAGCCCTGCATCGGCTCGCGCACACAGACAGACACACACACACACACAGAGGAAACGGATCAGAGGATCGACAAATCCCGCAGCCTCTGACACGCGCATCTACGGCGGATCAAGAAATCGGCCAGCCCTGCAGCCTGCCCCTCTCCCGCTCTCTCTCTCTCTTGCACACACAGTAAAGCTCTCTCTCTTGGGAGCACCGTATCAATTGGATCTGTCCACCAGTGCCTGCCGACGGACGGAGTCTGCGCCTCGCTCTCTCTCTTTCTCTCTCTCCGTATCTCCTGACTGGCATCATCCGCCCTCTCTGCTCCCCATTCAGCGTCCTCCGGGTCACAGGACACCTCGCCAGCCCCTGCCCAATGCAGCCTGGCTAGCAGTGGGATGCCAATCCCTGGGACGCCAGCCTTCCAGGGCTTAGCATAGCCTAGCGCGTGCTAGCTTAGCCTAGCCTAGCAGCCGCAGTAATTGGATTCAGGGACGTGGGGAGCGTGTCGGCGGGAGTGGCTGCTTTCGGCACGCCTGCGCTCACCAGTGGCGGCCCGACACACGGACCAGAAGGGGCTGGCCGGCTGCACCTGCGATTGGAGGGGTCGCTGTAACCGCGTGGCAACACCAAGAGTACACCAGCAGAGGGCGACGAGTGCGTCACTTATTTTTAGGTGCGTGCTGACTGGCGCCCGGTGAGAGCCCGGTCCTCGGTGTCAGGGTAGGTCTTGCGGAACAAAGAGCCGGCTGTTTGCGGTGATGTCAGCGCCGTGGCCCAGCGCCACGTGACGCCGGGGGTGGGGGGGCGGCCACGGAGACCAGCGGGAGGGACCGACCCCCATAGGACGTGGCGGCCTGGAGAAATGCGAGTCAAAACGGGACTAAAACGGCAGCTCTGGTGATGATGTGGACAGTGGCAGTACTTTGGGGAACCCTCGGGAGACGCGGTGAGTGGGGGGGGCACGTGCCGTAGCGACACCCTCGCCCACCGCCAGTCTGGGCCCCCTTCCTGTCATCTTGGCAGAAACGCAGCTACCCCAGTGCTGCTGCTACTATCACTGACGGCAACGATGACGATGGCGACGGCGACAATAACAACAACACGGGAAGCAGCGCGCTGTTGATAACACGTGGCTGCAGGCCAGCCTGAGAAGCTCCTCCCCCAGGGGCATTTGTCACGCATGCAGGGAGGTGCGGGCTCAGCTCAAGGGTATGCCCGTATGCCCCAGGCCCTCCTGTGCCGCGACACGTCTGCCCGCGCCTGTGCTCCTTCTGCACTGCAGTCTTACAAGTCGCATGCTCAGGGGCTTGCCGCCTGGACTCCTGCGATGAGACCCTCCCCCCTCCCTGCATACGCACCCGGGGGGGCGACGTGAACACCCCCTGCCTGCAGCGCCCAAAGGCAGAAGAGCGCAGGAGCCCATAGGATTTCTGGGAAAGCAGAATTTGGAATTTGATTTTGAAGATGTTGGTGTAGCTGCTGTGTGCCCTTGATGGCGTGTTTTTGTCAGTGAGTTTGTCAAATCAGTGCCCGTTGGGGGGAGGCTGAAGGAGCGACTGCAGAAGAGGAGCTGTGCAACTGGGAGACACAAACCTGTGCTGTACCAGCTCCTTACCTCCACTGTCCCACACCTGTGCCTTTGGGCGCTGAACTTCTCCCCTTCTGTTCATGCTCGGAGACTGAACCTCTCCCCTTCTGTTCATGCTCGGAGACTGAACCTCTCCCCTCCAGTTTGTGCTTGGGGACTGAACCTCTCCCCTCCAGTTTGTGCTTGGGGACTGAACCTCTCCCCTCCAGGTTGTGCTTGGGGACTGAACCTTTCCCCTCCTGTGCCTGCTCGGAAACTGAACCTCTCCCCTCCAGTTTGTGCTTGGGGACTGAACCTCTCCCCTCCTGTGCGTGCTCTGAGACTGAACCTCTTCCCTCCAGTTTGTGCTTGGGAACTGAACCTCTTCCCTCCAGTTTGTGCTTGGGGACTGAACCTCTCCCCTCCAGGTTGTGCTTGGGGACTGAACCTCTCCCCTCCTGTGTGTGCTCGGGGCCCGAATCTCACCCCCCCTGCGTGTGGTCTGGGACGGAAGCCCTCCCATTTTCTATCCTTTTGTGGACATGGGCGGCTCTCTGGGTTGTGTGAAACAACAGCGGGAGGCTGGAGAAAAGAGAGTGCGTCCCCTGTCCCCTAAAAAGCGCATCCGCTTCAGATGCAGGCGCAAGTCCAAGCAAACAGGGCGGCACGCTGCGACCCGGGCACAGGGGGGTGGGGGCCAGCCCAGCGCCAATAGGGTGGAGGAGGAGAAGGAGAAGGAGGAGCCCAGAGGTGCTGCCAAGGAGGATCCAGTGGTGGCTGTCGCCGACTATGCTGGGGCCACAGTGGCTGGGTCTGACGGTCCTGTCCGGCCAGATGCAGCTCCGCCTTCCTATGGTCCCTCTGGAGCCAGGCCCACGGGGGGTGCCGAGGAAGCGGCCCTCCCCCCAGAACCCGGGTCGCAACCCATGAGTCCTGGGCACCTGGTCTCAGACCTAGTATCTGTGGGGGTCGCCGGTGAGGGGACAGCCATTGGAAACATCACCCCTGGGGGGGGGCGAGTGTGCCGGGTACGGGAGCGCGTGCAGGGGGTTCTGCAGAGGCCCCGGATCTTGAGGTCAGACCAGGAGCAGGATGAGGACGATGAGGAGGCCGAATGGGGCGGTGCCATGGTGGACTGCTCCCCCGACGCGGAGAAGCGAGGTGTGGTGCACATCCGGGAGGCGGGGGGCAAGCTGTGTGTGGTGCGCACCGTGTACCCCCCAGGCTACGGGGCCCTGCCGTGGGACAGAGGGGGGGTGCAGGTGTGGACGGAGCCGCCAGCCCCTTCTAGGGACACAGGGGACGTGCTCAGGGTGAAAGTCAGCGAGGAGGTTAAGCAGGAGATCGCTGTGGTCCAGAGGGACCCCCAGTCATCAGGGTATGCCAGTGACCTCCCCCTCACCTCCCCGGACACTGGGGCAGTCAGCAGTAGCTCCTCGGAGATCCCGGACTCGCTGATGGAGAGCCGTGTGTCGCCCTCGGAGGAGCCCACCCTCACCTCGCAGGTCAGGGTACGGCCTGCTGCGGCATCCATGCGGGCGTCGCAGTACCTCACACAGCACCCTGAGGATCAACTGGATTTACATGCGTCTCCATGTGTGTGTGTGAATGACCAGCCAGTGCCATGAGTCAGCATGATGCTGCTGTGTATATCTGTCTGTGTGGGTCTGTATGTATCGCATACGCTGCGGAGACCAGCTTTTCAGTCCCCTCAAATTCAATGTAAAATTTGTAACTGCTGTCAAAAGACTAAAAATTCCAAGTTTTGTATTTTGTTTGACTGCTTATGCTTAAGGTTAGGGCTGGGTAGGGGTTAAGATCATTGTTGGGACTATAGAAATTAATTGATAGTCCCGATAAAGATATGAATACAAGTGTGTGTGTGTGTGTGTGTGTGTGTGTGTGTGTGTGTGTGTGTGTGTGTGTGTGTGCGCGCATGCGCCTGTGCATTATCTCCCGGCCCCTCCCCCGTGTCATCCTGACTGTCCCTTGTGTCTAATCAGCCTGGCACAGAGCTCCCCCCCCCATTTCCTCTCCTCCATTCCTCCTACCCCATCCTCCGTGCCCTGTCTCCCCTACTGAGTCTGACAAAACGTCTCCTTGGTAGTTTGGGGGAGTGTGTATATGTGTGTGTGGGGGAGGGGGGGGCACGGTAATTCACTCCGGGTTACTCTTATGATCTACTTGCTAACAGCAGCAGGGCAGCTGTTAGGTTGCTGGGGGGGGCAGCCCTAGGGTTGCCGAGGCGACGCCGTGGCCATGCCTGACTCCCACCCCCATCAGAATAAAACTGCATTTAAAATGCGCATTAATCGGCCAGGCTCCCTACAGCCTCAGGGACGCGGCGGGGGGTTGGAAGTGTGCTGGCACTTCAAAGGGCCCTGCGTGCCCGGCCCCACCCTGCCTCCCGCCTCTGATCTCCGGCTCCCCCCCCCCCCCCGTCAGCCCTCGCTCTCCTGCCACCGCTGTGCCGCTGGGGATCTGTGTGCATGCGCCTGCCGCATGACGCCGTGCTGAAGTGCGCCCAGGGCGGCGCTGTAACCTGCGACGTCAGGCGGATGCTGCGTTCAGTCGCTGGTGTGCCCTCACTGGCATCAGCCTTACTCTGGGGGCAGAGCCTGTGCCAGGCTCGCCACGGCGCCCCGTCACCCTCAACCCCTCCCCCTTTACTCCTGCTGCTGCAGTGCCCTGCTCATCTCTTGGGCCTCCTCACTCCACTGCATGTATTTGTACCCGAGAGACATGGCGAGGAAGGCAGAGAAAGAGGGATGATGAAGGAATACTGATGACCAGATCCAGGCACTGCCAGATACAGCAGAGAACAGCCTCTCTATTGTCCAGAGACGGGGGGGGGGGCGTGAGGGGCTAGGGTACAGAGCCACTGGGGGCAAAAGGGCAGCCTGGGGAAGGCTTGCTGGTTCAAATCTCAAATAGGCCACTGCTCTTGTACCCTTAGAAAGGTCAAATTTCAAGCTGTTCTTATTTAGTGTCGAGCTGCATGTTTCCAATTAGTGTCCAGATGCGGATGCTATTGAAGTCGGGCGGGGCGGGTGTGATGATGCAAGCGGGGGGGGGCGGGGGGGTGCCTGTGAGGAGCAGGTCTCCTATAGGATGGATGGATCGATGAGGGATACAGAGGAGGAGAGCAGCCTTTGTAGTGCGCAGATATTCAGTGACAAAGCATGGCTTAAAATAGTGGCCGCAGTAAATTAAAATATAACGGTTTCTAATCTTGTAGGAGTCTGTTTTTTTCGTGTTATTTATTATTCATTTCAGTGACACTTTTGGGATCCAGGTACCAGGTTATTGCCTTGTGATGTGCTTAGTGTGTGTGTGAGAAAGTAAAATGTATCCTCAGTGACCGAAAAGATTCACATGACTGGGAGGGGGTGGGTGGTTACAGGCTGGGGGTAAAGGTGTGGGTGAGGTGGGGGCAGCACACGCTGATGGGCTCTCACTATCCCCCCCCCCCCCCCCAGATCTCGGAGATCTACGTAAGCGGCGAGTCGGGTGACCTGACGGCCAAGGAGAAGCTGCTGTTATGGAGTCAGCACGCCACAGAGGGCTACCCCGGCCTGCGCTGCTCCAACTTCTCCTCCAGCTGGAGCGACGGGCGCATGTTCAATGCACTGCTGCACCGCTACCGGTGAGCATAAACGGAGCCTCCTGTGGACTGGGCACCAAGGACCAGCATATGTGGAAGAGATTTTGTACTGCTGATTATGAAATGCCAAAGTAAATTTGTGTGTTTTACCTTGTTTTAAAATGGGTTACGTTCTAAGCTGTCTTTTGAAATAAGTGTTATGCTCATTAGAATAAAATATAAAACATAACATTTCTTACCTTGTCAAATGTAAAGTTGGATAGGGCAGGTTTACGGGGTTTACATTTGCATTCGCTGTAAACAGCTAAATGTGGGTCAGAACAAGAGAGGTCATGAAAATAATCAGCAGTCATTTTATAAATACAGCCAGATAGTAAAAGTCATTTGTTGGAGGTGTTTTCCCAGAAGCAGGTAAGAACACAATGCAGTGCACTTGTTTTTGCAGTATTGATGAGGAGCATTTCCTTTGCTCTGGCTAACTCTTTCTGGGTGACGTGTGTCAATGCACAGGCCAGACCTGATCAACATGGAAGTTGTAGCAAAGCAGAGTAACCGCGAAAACTTGGAACAAGCTTTTGAGATCGCAGAGTCATTAGGGGTCACACGACTTCTGGACCCTGAAGGTACAGGACCTCTTTTCGCTCCATTACTGTAAATCTTGTGAGCTGTTTGCCCTCTGTCTGTCTCTGTCTGTCTCTGTCTGTATCTGTCTCTGTCTCTATCTCTCAGTCTGTCTCTGTCTCTGTCTGTCAATCTCTCTCTTGTCTGTCTGCCTCTCTGTCTGTCTCTGTCTGTCAATCTCTCTCTCGTCTGTCTGCCTCCGTCTGTCTGTCTCTCTCTTGTCTGTCTGCCTCCGTCTGTCTGTCTCTCTCTTGTCTGTCTGTCTGTCTCTCTGTCTGTCTGTCTGTCTCTCTCTCTTGTCTGTCAATCTCTCTCTTGTCTGTCTGCCTCTCTGTCTGTCTGCGTCTGTCAATCTCTCTCTTGTCTGTCTGCCTCTCTGTCTGTCAATCTCTCTCTTGTCTGTCTGCCTCCGTCTGTCTGTCTCTCTCTTGTCTGTCTGTCTATCCATCTGTTCTATCCATCTGTCTATCCGTCTGTCTGTCTCTCTGTCTGTCCTTCTGCGCAAAAATCCTCTTTGCTGTATGCTGACTGGCCGCTCTTTTTTTTTCCATCTAGACGTGGATGTGCCTTCACCAGACGAGAAGTCTGTTATCACCTATGTCTCTTCCATTTATGATGCCTTCCCCAAAATCCCAGAAGGAGGGGAGGGCATTGCGCCTCACGTACGTTCAAAGACAAAGATGATGATGATGATGCTGATGGTGATATTGTCATGTGTTGGACATCCTACCAGTGAGCTGCTCTGCCCTCTGCAGGAGGTGGACCAGCGCTGGCCCGAGTACCAATCGCGCTTCACCTCGCTGCTCCAGTGGAGCCGGCAGCACACGGCCCTGATGGCCGACAAGAACTTCCCCCAGAATCCCGTGGAGCTGAAGGTGAGGAGTGATGTTTTAGGGCGTGCATTAGATGTTCGTCTGAATGATAGTTCGATCATGTTGCTCTTTGTTCTGGCTGTCAGCTGCCTTTGAACTCTGCCTGCTCAGAAACTAATAGACAAAGGAAGGAACATCTATAATGTTAATCTGCTTAAGCAGCTTAGGAAGAAGATGGCTGGTAGGTAGTAGTAGTAATTTATCTGTTTTTCCTCAGGCTCTTTACAACGAATACGTCCACTTCAAAGAGACGGAGATCCCAGCTAAGGAGGCAGAGAAAAGCCGGATCGAGCACCTGTACAAACTGCTGGAGGTGGGGGGGGGCAAGGAGGAACTGGGTCACTGCCAGAGTGGCTCCCTGCGTGCCAGGGGCTGGTGGGAATGGGAGGGGATAGAGGAACGGATAAAAGCGAAGTTTACAGGAATGCTTTTGTTTCTGCTGTTCCTGTTTGTGATTGTTGATGGAGGGTTAGCCTGCTAACGTGTGTGTGTGTGTGTGCATCCTAGGTGTGGATGGAGTTTGGCCGCCTCAAGCTGCCCCAGGGGCTGCACCCCAATGACCTGGAGGAGGACTGGGGCAAACTGATCATGGAGATGCTGGAGAGGGAGAAGGCTCTGCGACCGGCCGTGGAGAGGTGGGGGCTGCAGGGACAGGCTCTGTTTGGGCTGTGGGGAGACTAGGACTGGCTATGTTTGGACTGTGGGGAGACTGGGACAGGCTCTGTTTGGGCTGTGGGGAGACTGGGACAGGCTCTGTTTGGGCTGTGGGGAGACTAGAGTGAGATGTAATCAGTGTAGGTGTGTAGTCAGTGTGAGTCAGTGAATTACTGTACTGTACTGTGCAGATGAGTCTGAATGCTTCAGTCATTTAAGGACATGCTAAGGGTGTGTGAGAGCCAGAGCGACCATAATAAAGATTGTGTCTGTTTCAGGTTGGACTCCCTGCTGCAGATAGCCAATAAAGTCCAGAACATGGCTCTGGAATGTGAGGAGAAGCTCACCCTCGCGAAGAACACGCTACAGGCTGTAAGCTCACCTACCTTTGTGCATCTCTGTCCTTCGCTGTTTCTGCTGTAGAGTATAGGCTAGCGTATCTGTAAGCGTGTACATCCGAGTGGACAGGCATGTTTCCACTGGTGTGGAGCTCTGTGGGCCGGGCCAGTGAGCGTGACTCGCCCTGTTCCTCTAGGATATGGCCCAGCTGGAGGACGGGCAGCCGGTCCGCTGTGAGCAGGACCTGGGGGTCTACCTACAGGACTGCGAAGGCCTGCTCAGGCAGCTGCAGGTGGACCTGCAGATCCTGAGGGACGAAAAATACTACCAGGTGGAGCAGTTGGCCTTCAGGTGAGGCAGGGGGAATGAGTGAGTGAGTGAGTGGGTGAGTGGGTGAGCAAGCAAGGGAAGGAGTGAGTGAGTGAGCAAGGGAAGGAGTGAGTGAGTGAGTGAGCAAGGGAAGGAGTGAGTGAGTGAGTGAGCAAGGGAAGGAGTGAGTGAGCGAGCAAGGGAAGGAGTGAGTGAGCAAGGGAAGGAGTGAGTGAGTGAGCAAGGGAAGGAGTGAGCAAGGGAAGGAGTGAGTGAGCGAGCAAGGGAAAGAGTGAGCAAGTGAGCAACCCTGCTTTGTTCTGCACAGGGTATCGCGTCTCCAAGAGGAACTGGTCGCCCTCAGGCTTCAGTGCTCCAGCGTCTACAGGAAAGGTCACTTCACCAGGAGCAGCGTAGGCGGAGAGCTGGGTGGCCAGTTGACACCGGGCCGCGGCGGCCTCTCCTTGCCCTTGGGGGCCCAGACACTGCTGGGGGCGGTAGGGGCGGTGGCGGCCCTCCTGCGCAGGCCCTTGTCCCGCGCCGAGATAGTAGCTGTGTCCTCCTCAGAAGATGAAGGCAGCCTGAGGTTCCTCTATGAGCTTCTGGGCTGGGTGGAGGAGACCCAGGTGAAGGAGGGGGCATGGAGGGCGTCTGACACCTAGGGGCTGCTTCCATAAGAGGGACCTCCATCCCTGACCCCCTCGTGACCTCTGTCACTCCCCCAGGACCTGCTGGAGCGGGCTGAGTGGGGCACTGACCTGCCCTCCGTGGAGCAACGGCTGCAGGAGCATCGAGCCATGCACGGTGCCGTAGAGGACCTGCTGCAGAGTCTGCAGGAGGCGCGGCGCTGCGAGGTGAGGAGGAGCGCGGCTCCTGTGTGCTACATGACACACACGCTCCCTCTGAGCAGCCTGACGCCCGGCTCTTCCTTCTTCCAGGCCACCATTTCCCCCACCTTCCGCAGCAGCTACACCGAGACACTGGCCAAGTTGGAGCACCAGTACTGCAAACTGCTGGTACGTGGTCATGTGACTGTCATTGCGCATGTCTGTTCATGCGATTTTATATGTAAGGTCATGTGACTGTCATTTTGCATGTCTGATCATGTGATGGTATGTGAGGTCATGTGACTATCATTGTGTGTATCAGTGTTGATTGTATATGTGAGGTCGTGTGACTCATTGTGTATATCTGATCATGTGATTGTATATGTGTGGTCATGTGATTCTGGGGGAGGCTCCCTGTCCTCCCAGTAACTCCGTCATCACATGACTCAGCCTGGTAATGCTGGTGGAGATCAGCACATCAGTGCTTCCTGTTGTGTAGTGTTTCCCCATCATCATGCCGCCCGGGTCAAGTGACCAGGCCGGCTGCACTTTTCTTTGCTTCCGATGCTGAGCAAACGCACGTGCCTGTCACCATAGGAACACTCGTCGTGGCAACTGCGTTGCCTGGAGAGCCTGCGTGCGTTCATGTCACGCTGCACAGAAGAACTGATCTGGCTCAACGAGCGGGAGGAGGAGGAGCTGGCCTTCGATTGGAGCGACGGCAACACCAACGTGGCAGCCAAGAAGCAGCTCTACGCGGTGAGCGTGCCGGTCCGGGTGCGAGGGACTGAGCTGCCAGCCACAGCAGGGTCCGGGGTACCGATGCTGCTTCACTCCTATTCGGGGGGATTTCAGGAAGGAGCCTCTCAGGAATGAGGGTGAAATGGGGGAACAAAGTTTATCATTTAAGGCCAAATTTAGCAGACTGCGAAAGCCTTGAAGCTGGCTATAATCCTGACAAAGGCGGTCAGCCAAAGATAAATATGCAGTGTGTTTATAAATATAATAGCAGCTGAAGCGGCGCTGTGGACGTGTGCACTCAGAAAGTCTCCAAATAGCCCGTAAGAGCCGATGACTGCTCCTTTCCCCCGTCCGCACCCCATAAGGTACCTGGGGGGTGCGGCGGTGCGAGCCTCGGATTCGGGGGGGCCCTTACGCTCTGCGGTGGCATCATCCCCAGCAATCTCAGATATTACCATCGGCGTGACCGGTGAGCAGCTTTGCACTGAACGGCCGTAACGCGCCCCATCCCATCCCGGCGCGACGTGACGTGACGACAGACAGGTGGCAGAGTCGTATCCCGTAGCCGCACCCTCACACCCAGACGTGGGGGCGGAGCCACGTTGTCTTTTTGATGTGACTGAAATTCTTGTTTTCCGCCGGTTTCCGCAGGACATGAGGTCAGAGCTGGAGGAGAAACAGGACGTGATGCGTATCCTGCAGGAAACGGCCGATCGCCTCTGTCAGGAGAACCACCCGGCCAAGCAGACGGTGGAGGTGAGGCCCCCTGCTGGCTGTAGCGGGTTGATGGTTGGGGTGTTGGGGGGGGGGGATTTGCTGCCTGAACTGTAATGTATTTGTGTTCATTGTCCTGTTCTGCTTACCCTGCCTGCCCGCCCGCCTATGTGCCCGCTCAGGCTTACAGCGCCGCCCTGCTGACCCAGTGGGAGTGGGTCAGGCAGTTGTGCCTGTGTGTGGAGCAGCACCTGAAAGACAACGGCACCTATTTCCAGGTGGGTCCCCATCTGCTTGAGGGTGCTGAGCTGCCCTCAGCTCCATTGGCCGGTTCCAGGGTTTGACTGACAGCCCGCTCTCGCTTTCTCTCTCTCTCGGCTCTGTAGTTTATGAGCGACGCGAAGGAGTGTGAGAGTTACTTGCGGCAGCTGCAGGACAGCATCAAGAGGCAGTATACCTGCGACAAGAGCAGCCGCCTGGGCAAGCTGGAGGACCTGCTGCAGGACTCCATGGTGATGCATCCCCCTCCCTGCCTCGCCCCCGCCCCCTTCTTTCTCCGTCTCTGTGGCACACACACACACACACACACACACACACACACACCCTGTCATGATGCAGCACCTCTCTCTGCTTTTGACCAAAACCCATTTCAGGGGAGATTCTAGGATTTTGTAATGTTGGGGGGGGCATAAGTGGGACCAACCTTATCATTATCCCGTAACATGTTTTTAAATGGTGATTGACAGGGGAGGTGACATGCCAGGGCCCAATCAGCTTTCAGCTAAGACCAATGCCTCTGTGGCCCTGCCCATCTATACAGCCATGACCCATTTTTCTTTGTGTGGTTTTCTTTCTCACTCCTCACCAATCACTGGCTGCATCAGAGGTGGTTCTCTTTAGCCAGCTGGCGCCGGCTGTGTTGCTAAGACGTCACTCTGGCAGATAGTGTTCAGGTCAGGCAGAGGCGTATCAGTGACTCGGGGAGGAGCACGTGGCGTGTCCACGCCCCCTTTGGCGGCCGCCGTGGTCACCTGACATGCGGCAGATGGCATGCTGGGAGTGGGTGGCACGGAGCAGGCCAGAAACAGCAGGCATTCCTGCCCAGGGCATATGGAAGAGCCGGTCAGCGGCGTCACAGGAAGAGTGCAGGTCCGCACATTACAGGCAGATAGGAAGGTGATAGTGAGTAAATACAGGGCGGGGTCCCTTTATAGGTATAAACTTGATTTAATCTGTCAGACATTTTGATGATGTGCTGGTGTTCTGTATGTGTGAGCGTGTAGCTCCCTGTGTGAGGCGTGGCTGTGTGTGTTACCCTGAGAGAGTGCCTGATGGTGTGGGTCACTGCTACCAGCAGTACCAGCACGGTCCTGGCCGGGGTCAGAGGTCACGCAGAGTACTGGCCGGTCCCACAGCAGTCTTAGTATTTTCTATAGGATCTACATGTTAAATATCTGCTTCTTCGCTGGCTTGCTTTCTTGGCATTTGGCATGTTTTTGTTCATTTCCTACTATTCTCTGTTTTCTTTTTCTTTACTGTACCACCTGAAAATGCCAAACTTTAAACCCAGAACTCAGATTGGGCCTAGATAGATTTGTGAGTGAGCTGCTGCACCCTGAGCTGTGGGGAGAGCCATAGTGGGGATTATGGGCTGGTAGCAGATTTCTAATCCAGGGACTGGCGCGATGCATCAGTGAGTGCTGTGACATTTATGTCACCCCAGTAGGACAGAAGGAAGTCTGTGATTCGTGGATGGGAGTAATGTCCGCCTCTCTGTCTGCTCATCTGATTTGTCCTTTTTTTGATTGACAGGAAGAGAAGGAGCAGCTGATTGAGTATCGCAGCACTGTGGCCAGCTTGGTAGGCCGGGCGAAAACGGTGGTGCAGTTGCGGCCACGGGGTGGCGACAGCACCCTGCCCACCACAGCCACGCCCATCCGCGCCATCTGCGACTACCGGCAGATTGAGGTATGCCATGCCCGTCACCACCAAGCCTCATGCACCTCCCACTGCCTCATGACCCCACCCACCATCTCATAGCCCTGCCCCCCAGAACCAACCTTGAATGTTGGCAGTCTCACCCCAGCACATCATGCACTGCTAAGCGTCACACATGGGCCATCGAACCCTCCACCCCTCTAATGTACGTTCTTATAAGTCCGAAAGCATAAAACAGAAGTAGGCAGTGTGTCATTTTCTTGAAGGATGCAGCGGCCTGTTCTCTGCTTTGTAGTGTGTGAATTTATCACATTGACACACTGCTTTGGTGAATCATTTCATTTGTGAGTTCCTGTGAGCCGGCAGGCAAATCAAGGTTAATGAAAGCCTTGCATCCAGGTGGCGGGAAACTGTGCAGTTAAGCCCCCCGTTAAGCAGGTTTTTGACTCCTGAATTATACGTTTGTAACACCTGCCTTGCATCAGCAGTTCAGCCCATAGCTGATTCCATGACACCAGGAGTCTCAGGCAAATGTCTCCCAGAATCCCCCTGGGCTGCTGGCCCGGGTGTGAGGCTCTGTCTATTTTAAGTGAAGTAACGATTTTTCCTTTTCTTTTGCTGAGAAGATGTTTTTATGTGAAGCATTGTAGGCTCTGGCTTTACTCTCTGCCTTTTCATGCAGCGGAGGATCTCCCTTTAGACACATTGAATTTCCTATTGATCTGGACCTACATTGGCCTGTCTGTCTTCCTGATTCATTGGATTCTCCTTTCTACATTAGGCTTGTGGTTTCTCCATACTCCCTGTACCTTTTCTCAAGGCTACGACCGACGTGGCCATCTTGGGTTTTATAGCTATTACCTGCCGATGAGATCTCAGTTCAGTTCTGGGTTCTTTATTGAAAGCAGTGAGTGCCGCTGAGATGAAGGAACCCTAAACTGTATTATTATTTTTTTTTTAAATAACTTGAGACAATATTGTGGTCGAGACCACACAACCTACTGGTTGAGACACCAGTAGTGCTGCCTTTGGTTTTTCCACACAGGGTGTTCAGAGCTGAGCATCATTCTGCCGGTCACCCCTCACACCCAAACACTGTCACTCCCATCACCCTCCCCCACCCCTTTCACCCCCCCGATGCCCACCCTCTGTGGCTGTGGGCCTTCTCATGCTGTGTCACCCTATTAAAATGAATCTGTTTAACTAAGCGAGCTCTCTAACAATGCCCAAAAGTAATCTCTCTCTCCCTCCCCTCCTTCCCTAATCTTCCCCTTCTTTTTCCCCTGCTTTCTCCTTCTTCTCTTCCTCCTCCTCCTCCTTCTCCTTCTTGTCTGTCTACATGCGGGTTGGCAAGGCCGATGCTCAGGTATCGAGCTCTCGACTGCTCTCACCTCTGCATTTCTTAACCTTGAAGAACTCAGGCTAACAGTCAGGGAGGGACTGCACACTCTCGGGTAGCAGCTAGGGGGCCCCGCTATCACGCCTGATTCAGTGTAGCTGTTGAATGGTTGAATTCCTCCACCACATGGCAGAAATGAGGCTGGTGGGCCGGACAGCGTCTAACAGCATAGGCAGCCTGCTCCTTATGAGCCACAATCCCACATGGTTTGCAGTTAATTGGTGTTTTAATTAGTACTGTATTTGTGGTTTGTGGGGTCCGTTGGTTTCCTGGTTATGGAATTGCTTCCAGTTCCAATATATTACAACATTATCCAAAGCGAGCAGTATGTCTCGTGATCTGGAGTCACTACCTTTCAGCCCTAACATGTTCTATATAGATGTTCTTAAAAAATTGGATATTTAATGGTTAATTAGCAGTGGATCTAAGCTGTAACTCGTGCTGTTGGTGGTAGAGGAGTGCCTGAGGTTCTGAGACTCGGTCCGATTAGACGGCAGCCGGATTGATAGCCAAGGGTGGCCTTGCTTACGTGGCGTGTTTGTCTGGCTTGGCTCTGTCTGAGAGGGAGGTAAGGACACAGTAATTCTGCCCCACACGCTGCTGCACATTTACTGCACCGTGCCCAAGGCCCCCCCTCCCCCCCCCTTGGCAGCTGTGCTGAGCTTCATTCCTGTTGATTTGTTCGTATCCTTCCTGTGTAATGCCGGGATTCCACCTGACTTAAATATAATCGCTTGTCCAAATGAGGATGGTGACAGTGGGCCCCTTTTTGCAGCTGCAGGTTTGTGTTGGCGGTTCCTGGCCTAGCTGCCCCTGCCCCCACGTGACAGCCTGTGACGTTAGGCGCTAGAAAGCCCCCCTCACTCCCCCCCCCAGCGAGGGCCAGGCCAGGGCACCCCAGCAGCAGTCTGCTGCCAGCTCATTTCCCTTTGTCTTAATGCTGATCCACACTGTTGCTTTATTTCTCCTGTCCCTCTCATGCCTTTTCCTATCTGGCCTGCTCTCTCTCACTGCTCTCTCTGTCTCCTCGTCTCACCCTCTCTCCCTGTCTCTCTCCGCTACCCCGCTTCCCCATTCCCCCGTTTCCCAGATCACCATCTCCAAGGGAGAGGAATGCGTGCTGGAGGATAACTCCCAGCGCACCAAGTGGAAGGTCATCAGCCCCAATGGCAACGAGGCCATGGTGCCCTCCGTCTGCTTCAGCGTCCCGCCGCCGAACAAAGAGGCCATCGAGATAGCCAGCAGGTGGGCCACACGCGTGTGCACCCCCAAACCACACCCGCACCTCTCGCTCATTCACATGGTCGTCATAGCGACTCGCGCACGCGTGCAGTGCCCTGAAGCTGCGCGCGCTCTGACCATCACGTGCTGCGCATGCAGGACCGAGCAGCTCTACCAGAATGTGATGGCCCTCTGGCACCAGCTGCATGTCAACATGAAGGCGGTGGTGTCCTGGCACTACCTGCAGAAGGACATCAGGGCCATCTCTTCATGGAACTTGGACACGGTGAGAGCTGGTGCCGTTGCCCAGCGCCTCTCGCCGCCTCTCCCTGCCTGTTCATCTCTCTACCTCCGTCCCTGGCATAGTGTGTCTGATACGTGCGCCCTCCCAGTCACGGCTGACCCGCCCAGTCCTCTTGCACAGGTGCGCTCCCAGTCAGCAGATGACAGGCGGCAGGCTCTCGACCACCTGGAGTCTCACCTGTCCGACTTCCTGGCGGACAGCCGGGAGAGCCCCCTGTTCACCCCCGCGGAGCGCTGGGACCTGGAGAAGGAGGCGGAGAACAGCCGCGCCCACTGCCAGGCTCTGCTGATCTCCATGGAGACCGGTATCCCATCATCCTCTTGTTGTCTCCTCTCTCTTTTTGTCTAATTTATCTAATTTATCTAATTTTGTGCTACCTGAAGTACGTCAAAGCCGGCGAGGCCCAAAAGGCCTTCATCACATTATTGAGTAATCCTGTTACTCTAATGCTTTCTGCTTCTGTTTCTTATTTTAATAAATGGTCATTTTCCCCGACAGTGGAGAAGGACGAGTCCGTGTCTCGCGCCTACCTGTTAGAGCTGGACAACATCAAGCGGCACCTGGAGGGGGCGGAGCAGCGGCTGAAGAAGGGCATACAGGCCCCGCCCCCCGGCAGCGCCAGCAGTGACGCGGCTGACAATGCCATTCACATTGCGGAGGCAGAGGTTAGTGTGTGGGGGGGTGGGCTCTGGGAGCCGGCTCCCATTTCACCCTGGCTGGGGGGGATCCCTCTGCTTAAGCTGCGTTTGCGGCGAGTAGCGAGATTAGTGCCAGTGTTTCTCAGCGTCCTTATTTAGCAGCAAACTGGGAACCTGCTATGGGTGCGACTGGTGGCTCCTTTCTGCCGACATGCGGAGCGCAGCCACCATGTAAAATAAGGGGCATAGGAGTGACTTTGGTGAGGAAAATGCAGCATCGTTGTACGGCTGCAGATCTGCGATACTCGGCCCTGCGGTCTTAACGCCCCTCCCTCCCCCCCCGTGACAGCGGCTGCAGCAGGACCTGGGCGGCCTCCGCTCGGACCTGGGCGACGTGTCCCGCCGATGCCTCGGGTTCTTCCAGGAGAAGCCGAGCTCCTCCAGCGTGCCGGCGCTGCGCACCCAGTTGGGCCTCACTGTGGAGCAGATGGACCGGGTGCATGCGCTCTCCTCCGTCTACCTGCACAAGTGAGGGGTGGCCAGGGAGCCCACACAGCCTCACATGCACGATCAATCACACGCAGACACAGTCACACACACACACACACACACACACACACACAGATGCTCAGTCACACACAGACATAAACTCAGTCACATACACACAGAAACATACACAGTCACACGCACACAAACACCTACACACACTCACACCCACAGTCTCACTCACACATTCGCTCAGTCACACGCACACACACACTGTCACACGCACACAGACACACTCACACACGTGCAGACAACTATGCACACACAGGCACGCACAAACAGACATACAGACAGACAGTCACACAGTGACATACACACGCACACAATCTCATCACACACAGTCGCATCCCGGTTAGTGTTGTGTGTGTTGGTAATACCTTGGCCCCGCATGTTGGGTCCGCGCCCATCCTCACCTCTCCTCACGTGGCCTTCATCCCTCAGGCTGAAGACGGTGGACGTGCTCATGCGGAGCTCGCAGGCCGCCGAGAGCCTGGTGAAGAAGTATGAGAGCCGGCTGAGTGAGGAGGACATGGTCCCGGCTGACATCAGCGCCATCCAGGCCCTACGGGACCAGCTGGCGGTGAGAGAGCAGCCGACCCTCACATATTATATGTTAGCCGGCAGAGACCCCAGAGTGCTGATGCACGGACTGACTGATGCTCAGTCACATGCTTGACTCCTCCGCCCCCCTCCCCCCTCAGCGGTGGCAGTCTGAACTGGGCCAGCACGAGGCGGTCTTCCAGGCCCTCGCCGACGAGGTCCGCCGAGCCCAGGAAGCTGCGGCCCAGTTCCGGCAGCTGCATCCGGAACACAGCCCCGAGCTGGAGAGGTACCAGGAAAGGGCGGCCCAGCTGGCTGACAGGTGGACTGGTGTACGCAGACAGATCGAGACCCGGTGAGTATTCAACGGAATGGACCCTAGGGGGGCGCTAGTGAGGTGGAACATGACACAAAAACATTCATCGGTTCTGGTATCAGATACCTGGCTACAGCTTACAGTTTATCTTCCATGTGTGCTTGCGTTTCAGGCAAGTGGACCTGGAGATGCTCGGTTCTGTTCTGCAGCAGTACCGGCAGGGTCACTCGGCGCTGATCCACTGGATCGAGGAGACTACAGAGAGGCAGGAGAACACGCAGGCCGGACAGACGGACAGCAGGGTGCTCTCAGAGCAGCTGGCCCAGCAAACGGTGCGTGACGGGAGGGAGGCAGGAGCAGAAAAGGGCGGGTAGAGGAGGAACCTGAGTCAGGAGGACATGCAAATGCAGGAGAAGGAAGGAGAAATGGAGATAAGGAGGTTTAACACTAGAACCGCTAGCGTATTCTTGAGCTCCTCTAAGCCAACCGGCAGTGACATACTTCACCATATCACACCTTTTCTCTTGCTAATGACCCATCAAGGAAACAATGGGATCGTCAGAAAGCCTCACAGCCGCCCAAAAAACCAGTAAAACCCATAATACACCCGTGTTTATGCCATGTGGTTTTGTGCTCATTGATTTCAGTATTGGTTTCAATAGATTAATTTTGTGAAGTTAATCTTAATCCCACACTGGTAATAAAATAAAGCCCTTGCTTTAACATAAATAGCAAAATTACAGTTGCGTATGGGTGGTCTTAATATTTTGAAAAGATATTAAAAGGGACTCAGCTATTCATTTTATGTTTGTCAGAGTAACAATGAAAAAGGAATGACAAGCCGCTTCACGCAAAAACTGTATTTTACAGTTAATTTTATATAAATTGTACATTTAAAAAAAAAAAAAGTTTCATCTGGGTTGATGTCTAAAAATAACATTACACAGTTGTTTTAAAGCAGTAACATGGTATCACCGATAAACTATGTCGATTTATCACCTTATAAAATACATACTGTTTGAAAACTTTTCAGCTTTACGATTTCAGGACAGAGCAGCCAGTCTATTAGGAACATTATGGCTTTTTGGTTGATTCTGTTAGATTCACTGCTGTTAACATGAGTGCAACCAAAAGGGTTGCAGGCGCCGAAGTACGTCTCATTTGGCAGTAAAAGGAGTTCCACGTTCTTTGGCATGGGAAATGGCGGTTCTAGTGTGAAGGTACTGGGTGGTCGAGTTGCAGTTCAGCTGGGTTTATGGTCTAGGACAGTGTCTTCCAACCCAGTCCGCAGAGACCCACAGAAAGTCCATGTTTTTGCTCCCTCCCAGCTCCCTGCCAGACAGTCCATGTTATTGCTCTGGGAGCTGGGAGGGAGCAAAAATGTAGATTGTCTACAGGTCCCCAAAGACCGCATTGGGAAACATTGATGCAGCATCTAGGGTAGCTGATAACGCTTTCTATGGCTGTAAGGAAAAGGAGGTCAGTGGAGGCTTTGTGACCGAGGAGTTTGGCTTTGCGAGGTGTTCATTTCTCACCTGACCTTGCAGGCCCTTGTTGCTGAAATTGAACAGAACCAGGTGAAGCTGGATGAGTGTCAGACGCACTCCAAGCAGTACAGCACCGCAGTGAAGGTAGGGCCGCTGGCCCGGGCATCCAAGCTGCGGGCGGTGCCCGTCTTTATGCGACGCCGCATGCCTCGTGCCTAATGTCTCTTCATGCTGGTAGGACTATGAGCTGCAGCTGATGACCTACAGAGCCTTTGTGGAATCCAACCAGAAGTCGCCGGTGAAGAGGAGGAGGATGCATTCTTCATCAGACGCCATCACACAGGAGGTATGACAGTGTTGAGGTGGGGTTGGGTCAGAGGGACAGCGTGCACAAAGCAGAGCTCACTCTGCTCGTGTTGGGACAGTGTGCATGTGCTCACACTCTGTCGTGTCTCTCTCTGCCCCAGTTCATGGACCTACGCACGCGGTACACGGCCCTGGTGACGCTGACCACGCAGCACGTGAAGTACATCAGCGATGCGTTGCGGAGGCTGGAAGAGGAGGAGGTCAGTCTGGCCCTCCACACCGGGCACCTCCTCCCTGTCCCCGTCTCTGCGTCTGTCTCCTTTTTGTCTCTCTCTTTTCTTTATATCAGCATATTCTTCACCTTTCTGTGTAGAAAGAGGTAGAGGAAGAGAAACAGGCCAGGGTGGGCCAGGTGGCTGACCTGCTCTGCTGGACGAAGGGCCTTCAGGAGCGCTCAGGGGCCATCGGGGGCCCGAAGGCCGGAGAGCCTGGATCTGCAGTGTCGTCACTGGCCGCTCAGCAGGTGTGTCTGGCCGGGGAGGGGTGGAGGTACAGGGGATGGAGGAGCCGGGGGTGGAGGCGCGGATGTGGAGCTGTGAGGGTTAGAGGTGGAAGCAGCAGAACAGCCCATTCTGTGTCTGCTTCACGTACTTTGCTGACTGCTGTGTCCTTCCTGTCAAACCGCCCCCTGCAGGCCATTAGTGAGCAGCTCGCTGCCAGGAAGGAGGAGGTGGCAGAAGCCATCAGGAGCACAGAGGTCTTCCTACTCTCCAGGCAGGCCAGCAAGTGAGTCCCGGGACGCCAGATAGACACAGACACACATACATGGTCAAAGGAGAGGTTCCCCCCAACCCACCGGCAATGACATTGCACCCATGACTGTGCGTCCCTGCCCCACCCCCAGGCTGTCAGAGGAGGAGCGTGCCCATGTGATGGCCCAGCTGGATGAGCTGAAGGACACCTACAACCAGTTATGCCAGAGTGCCGCCACTCAGCAGCAGCAGCTGCAGCAACATCTGGCCAAAGAGGAAGAGCACAAGGTAGAGAAACAGGGGGAGAGATGGGGAGGTGGCAGGAGGCAGGGGAGTGGTTCATAAGGAGCCTAAACTAGGTTGGACGCTCCCCTGTGGTTTACTGAGCAACTGAAGAAGTAGGGTGCTTTTTTTTCTTTTAAAAAAACGCGCTGCTGTCCATGTCTGTCCTCCTGAGTCGAAGCTGTGTCACTGCACGCCTGCAGGCCAGGTGTGTCGCCCCCCCCCCAGTGTTTGCGCGTGTCTGTGCGCGTGTCTGTAGCGCTGCATGCCGTGTGCCACACGTCTGACCCCATCTGACACTCTCACCATCCAACAAACAAAGAAGCACATGTGCGACAAGAGCACGATTTTTAACTGACTCTCTTAATAGCATGGAGTGCGCCCCCCAGTGGCTGCCAACAGCACGCGCGTCGCCATCTCACCCCTTCTCACCGCCATTTTCATCATCATCATGATCATCCATGTTTGAATAACTGTTGTCCACTGGCACCCCGTGTGGTAGATCAACGTTACCAGTGTTGTCTGATTTCAGTGATGTGAATTTCACAGTCACTGGAACCTGCAGTGCAGTGCACAGTGCAACAGTGTTTCCCAATCTGGTCCTCGTGGACCCACAGACAGTCCACATTTTTGTGAGGGAGCAAAAACGTGGACCCCAAGGACCAGCTTGGGAAAGACTGATGTAGAAAATGGGAATGGGGGGGGGTTTAAACCTGTTGGGACAGCTTTACCCCCCATGTCTCCATTTTCCAGGTGTTCCATACTCATCCATTTGTAGTTTATTTTGACCCTCCCCCAGTCACAGACACACAGTCCCCTTCATTGTGTGAAACATTCCCAAGGTATCGCCAAACGGGGGAAGCTTGTATGTGTGTACATGTAGGTGTAGGGGCCTCTGTGATCCTATGTGCGCCTGCGAGGTCCGAGCACATGCACGCACAAAGCCGTGAATCCGAGCAGATCTGGGTCAAAGAAATCGGGTCAGAACTGGTACGGGTAGCCTGAGCACTGGAGGCCAGCTGTGCAAATCCTCACCTCACGGTTTGAGCATGGTGTGTCCAGGTCACCGTTGTGCTGCGAGTATGCGTGTGTGAGTGTGCGTGTCCATGTGTGCGCTCTCGAATGCGGAACAATCTCTCTGTCTTTTAATACAGTAATACTGTGTGGAAATTAACCAGCATTTTGCTTCAAAATCACTAACAGCTGCCAGGAACAAAACGACGACCCCCATCTTCTGAGTCCCAGGGATAGACAGAGACACGCAGGGAGTCAGATTTCCGCAGGCAGAGATGGTTCACCTGTAGCAGACAGGCAAGGTGACCTGTATGTCACCTGTAGATCCCTCAGTCCTGAGTGTGAGCCCTCGAGTCAATAGGCCCGGCAGCCTCGCTCAGCTGGCTCATGGACCGGTCACTGAGTCCTCTGGCCTGGCGGGGCAGTGTAGCGTCAGGGCAGGGTCAGTGAGCCTCAGAAGCTGTGGCATGCTGGATGCTAACCTCGAGCTTGCCGCCTTTCCGTGCCTCGGCCTGTGTGCGTACGCGTCCTGCATCCTCCCGTACGGTAAGTGACGCTTGCATTCTCTCTCACTGTCCTTTCCTTCTTTCTTTGTTGTTTTCCTCCTTCCCCCATTTTGGGGTTCTCAGTGTAGTCTGCTGCGCTGCATGCTTAGCGCTCTGTTATTTTACTGAAGGTAGGTACAGTAGTGTCCATTCAAGCGATGTGGGGAATAAAGGTCTAACAGCATCTCCCTAATCTCAAATAAAAGAGTTCCCATTTTGGACTCCTAATAAATTTAATACGATATAACACAAGCCTTATGTCTTATGAGTAATCTTTGAAATGTAAATAATAAGTAGCTGATTCTTTAGATTCTGCACTTTCAGTTTTGTTTTCTCCTCTTTCTGTTTCTTATAGTAACAGATCCGTAGCTTGCCCGATGACACGGTATTCAGAAATGTTCTAGTGTTGCCAACTGTGCCTTTATGGTAAGCTCTTCGTCTCTCTCTGCAGAGCCTAGTCGCCATAGCTGGAGTGATTGACCTGGCCACAGTGGAAACCTTCCCAGTGTTTGAGGCAGCGCAGCGTGGCCTCATAGACCAGGATACCTGCCGCACCCTGCTGGAAGCCCAGCTTGTGATGGGTGGCCTAATCATGCCCGACTCCCAAGAAAGCCTCTCTCTACAGGAGGGATTGACTGAAGGCCTGATTAACAGCACTACTGTCCAATCGTTGTCAGAATTGGAGGCGGTCCTGCACCTCGTGGACAAATCGGAGCTAAGAAAAGGCCCGATAGTCCCAGTTGCTGCTGCAATGGAGGAAGGGCTCATCCGTGAGGAAGTGGGACTGCGGATTCTGGAGCTCCAGCTGAGTTTCGGTGGAGTGAAGGAGTCATCCAAGGGGGAACAGCTGGGCCTGGAGGCAGCAGCAGACAGAGGCCTACTCCCGGCCCACATCCATGGCAAGCTGCTGGAGCGTTCACAGCGACGGGAACTGATCGACCCCAACACGGCGGAGAAGCTCAGCCTTTCTGAGCTTAACCAGCGCTGTGTCACGGACCCGGAGACTGGGCTGCACCTACTGCCTGTTAACCAGCAGCCAGGGGGCACCGTGTGCCTGCGTTCTGGCAGGAGGGTGGGGATCTTCCGTGCGGTGCAGGAAGGCCTGATCGATCGTCAGGTGACCATACGGCTGTTGGAGGCCCAGCTGTTTGCGGGAGGAATCACAGACCCACGCTCCGGACACCGCCTGACGGTCAACGAAGCCGTCCGACACGGTTTGATGGATCAGGATCTTGCATGTGCGATACTGACCCGACAGCTACGAGCAGGTGGACTGTTAGATCCAGTTACCGGGGAGCGCCTTGGCATTGACGAGGCTGTTGAGAGAAACCTACTTGCCCCCCGGATGGCCTTGCTGGTACTGGAGTCCCTCTGGGCTTTCGTGGGCCTTTTGTGGCCTGAATCCGGTGAGCTCTTGCCTTTATCCGAGGCTTTACAGCAAGGCATGATCCCAGGAGCGTTATCTAGGTCCATCCTGAGCAAGCGGCATGCTATCAGAGCTCTCTACCTTCCTGAAACTAGCCGTGTGGTGCCCCTTGATCAGGCGAACGAGGCTCTGACACCTAGCGTGGTTGAGATCTTGCAAGAGACTCAGATCCCTGATCTGCTTCCCAGTATAACAAATTCTGGATCTCCTACTCTCAACCGCCTGAGCTGGGGTTCTACCTCCTCATCTCCATCCTCCTGTTCACCCCCTGCATCCCCCAAGGACCTCAAGTTTGATCCAACTTTTCTGGAACAGGCAGGTCCAGGAGAACAGGCCCAACATCGCCTGCTCTTCCACCTCATGACCCACAGCTATGTTGACGCTCACTCTGGTGAACGCTTGGTGCTGTTGGAGCCAGAGCTAGCAGAACTTGCCATTGCCACTAGGTTGTCATCAGATGTCGGGGAAAACCAAGAAGCAGAATCAAAAAGCAATTTGGCAGTTGAACTTCAGACTAAAGAGCAACTGGGCGTTAAGCATTCCATGACTGACATGCAAGAACAGATCAGCACAGACATCTTGGGTATTGAGGAGGAATGTACTGTCAAAAAACACATTACCCTTAAAGCTGAGGAATATGACAGATTGGTTTCCCTGGAAAAGCAGCTCTCTGTGGATGAGGTGAAAGATCCTGGCCTAGCAGCACAGACTGAGACGTACAGTATAGAACTGTCAAACACTCAGGACCAAGTTAACTCTGGTGATGTAGCTTCAAAGCTAAACAAAATAAAAAAGGATAAAACAATGAGTGTGAATGAAGTAGAAATGATGATGATGAGGAGTGTTCAGAAAGAAGAAGAAGATACGAGTATAAGAACAGTCAAGTTTGAAGGGGGGATATCTCCTTCTACGGAATGCAGGTCCTTTACACCAGTGGACTTGGAGACAAAGGAGCAGGTAAAGTCCCATTCAGACTGGACCAGACTTACCTTGGTAGATAAAGATGTGATCAGGTGCAATATGGCCTCTCTCATAGAAGATTTCCAGGGTGATATCCCAGACATGAAAAAAGATCTGGAACTACATTCTGATGCCATAACGACAGTGAGCAGTCTTTCTGCTAGTGAATTCGACCTCCCAACAGTGGTCGTATCTCAGCCCTCTGACAGGACAGAATGTGTGCAAACAAACGTGAGGATGAATCAAGATGTTCCAGTAGAGGCAAGACAGAGTGACGACCTTGACAGATTGGTGGAGGATGATGAGATACAGGGACATGAAGAGTGTATCACACACACCAAGACAGAGATTGCTCCTCTTGAGAAAGGGGACTCAGACAGTGCCATGAGACCAGAAATGCTAGAAGTGGACCCTTGGGCTGCCCATAAAGACACCTATCAGGAAATCCAAACTGCAGATCTCCAGGAGGAGAAATGCCTGGACGAAGTTGACGTGTTAAAGACCGCTCTTCTAGCCCTGGACACCAAAACAGTGGGAGTCAGAGAGTCACAAAGAGAAACTGTGATAGAGCAGGGCAGCCAGGTCCAGCCAGGTCCCCAGAAAGCTGTAGAGGACAGTGATGGCAGAGACCAGGACTTGGGAGATACTGACAGTCACATGCTAGAGGAAAGCTTTGGAAAACCAGACAAGGTGGATGCAGAACTAGAGAGGCTAGTGAGGGAGCTGCAGGAAGGTGGCCTGAGGACTGAGGGTGGGGAGCGGCTGCTTCTGGACGAAGCCGTTGCCCGGGGCGTGCTCCCAGGGCACACAGCGGTCAGGCTGATGGAGCGGGCTGGGCTCTTTGGGGGATTCCTGGATGCAAGAGCCTGTGAGGTCCTAAGCGTGGATGACGTGGTACAAGAGGGCCTGCTGGACGAGAGCCTGATGCTGAGTGTGCTCAACTCAGAGAAGACGCTGGCCGGCGTGGCAGATGTGGACCGTGGTCAGCTGTGCTCGCTGCGGGACGCTGCCCGGGCCGGGTTGCTCGATCCTCATACTGCAGCCCGGCTCTTGGAGGCTCAGGTGGTGTCAGGGGGTGTGGTGGACTTGCGACGGGGTAAGAAGGTGTCTGTCACCCTGGCCTCAAACCTGGGACTGATTGAGGAGGGTCAGAGGGAAGGACTGACTACCCTGGAGAAATCCTGTAGGGGAAAGAGTTCAGACCCTAAGGTAGCCCTCACTAAGGTCTCACTGCAGCTGCAGATGGATGGGATAGTAGATCCCAAAACCCGACAGCCTGTGGGCATGGAACAAGCCTTGAAGAAGGAACATCTGACACAGGAAGTGGCGCGACAGGTTGTTCTCCAGCAGGTAGCTGAAGGTGGTATTGTGCACCACGGCTCTGGGGTTCGGCTGTCGGTGGCTGATGCCTTGCAGAGAGACCTGGTGGACAAGAGTATCGCTGAGGAGCTGAAGCAGTTTGAGAGGGAATGTCACAGGTTTCCTAGCCTGGATCCCAAGGTAGCTCTTCTGCAGGCTTCCACTGGGACTGTGCCCGATCCTGCCTCTGGGAGCAAACTGACACTGACTGAGGCCATGTCTCGAGGATTTCTGGATGATGTCACGGCAGAAGCGGCGATGGCTTCACCCACGGTAACCCAAGGCATGCTTGATCCCCAAAGCGCTCGTGTCGTGCCCTACTTGGAGCTTGTCAATCAAGGAAAAATTGACATTGAGACAGGCAGGCGCTTTCTTGAGGTGCGGCCCTTCAGTGGTGTCCGGGACGTGCGTACAAACAAAATTCTGACACTACATGAAGCAATGGAAGAGCGACTGGTTGACCCAGTGCCGGCACTGAGACTGTTACAGAGCCAGGCAGACTCAGGTGGTATTGTTGATATAAGGACAGGCGTGCGGGTCTCCCTTGCAGAAGCTGTTAGTAGGGGCTTAGTAGGAGAAGAAATGGCTAAGCTGGTTGCAGAGAAGCAGACCAAGATGGGTGGTGAGCTGAACCCAGCCACTGGAGATCAAGTTTTTAGTATGAAGGGGGGCATCGACTCGGGGCTCATCACCAGTGATATAGCTTCAGACATCCAGGACAAAGTGGAAGCTTTAGAGAAGACAGACTATGAAGAGGAAAAGCAAAAGCCATCACTAAGCCCTACTAATGGAATCACTGCTTCTCCATCCACAACGGGGTCACCTGATCATAGCTGCACACTTACAAGGCTGGTTGAGGAAACCCCTGATCAGTATATAGCAAATACCGAAAACAGATATGACCCATTAATGGTCACTAAAACCCAGACAGAGAAGATGACACCAGATACGCATGAGCCCTCAAGACTGCTTGCAACCTATGAACCGGCTGAATGTGAAGGTGAAGGAGAGGACCAAAGTTTAATTGCTTTTGCACACAGAGAGGTGCTAACAGTAGAAAAGTCAGTGGATAACAAGGTAGGAAAACATTCCATGGAAGGTTTGTCTCAGTTTGAAATGAATGTAGAGAAAACAACATTACAAGAGGCACAGTGGGAGACAGAACCTCAGTCCAACTTGACACTTGAAAATGAATTACCTTCCAGTTCTGCTAGTGCTCATCTGGAACAGGAGGGATCTAGAAATAATAGAGACAGTGTAACTTGGCCCCAGTGTGGGTCAGTGACTCTTTTTAGCAGAGATACAACTGAGGGAGAAAAAGCAAATGATCAGATGAATATAATAATGTCGCAGCCTCAGTGGGCCTTGGATCCTTCGGTAGATGAGGAACATTTGGGGAATCAACAGATCCCTGACTCTGAAGGGTCCACACATGCCACACAAGCTCCTCTGCAAGGAAGTAAGCAAAGTGCCATAGTGGACAACAAGGAGGAAGACGGAGAGGTTGGACAGAGGATAGAGGTTTACAGGAACAGGAGTCCTGAAGATGGAGCCATTGCTGATTCAAGTTTTGTAGAGTTTGAGACCATGTCACACACGTTAGATGAATCGGAAAGTGGGAGTAGGAGGGACAGAAGTGAAAAGGAGTGTAGAAGGATGGATGAAGAAGCAACTAAAGCTGAGGACTGTCAGAGAGCTGACGAAAGATCAGTCAAGACATCACTTAGAAAATTGGAAAAGAAGGAGCTTTCAGACAGGAAAGGCATGATGCAACAGCGGACAGAGGAGGAGTCAAGGGAGGAAGGCCTGGCCCAAATCACAGGTCAGACGATTGTAGAACCAGCCAGTGAGCCAACTGTTAGATCACTGGAGCTTTGCAGTGCAGGGCAGAATGAAGTGACTCGTAGGTTTGAAGGAGAAGAGCAGGAAGAGATCAGAGGCCTGAATGTGCAAAAGCATAGTGAATGCCAAACAGCTGGTGATGGTTTTGTTTCCAAGGAAACACTGGGGTACACAGTAAGGACAGATACCAGACTGGAGACAGTGGACCTTCAGACAGGGCAACAGTTGCAGGGAGAATGTCAAGGTGTGATTGAAATGATCCAGAAGGTGGCGCCAGCAGACAATGATAAAGAGGCACTTCTGTTGAAGGCAAGAGAGAGCATTTTGAGGAAGGTATTCCAGCGTGAGGTGAGTGAAAAGCAGGCTGCTGAGGAGCTGAAGGGACTGCACAGGGCACCGTGGAGGGCAGGTGACCCTGCCGGCCTCACGGTGGGCAGCGACAGTGAGAAGTGGCCACAGGAGAACGAATCCGACATCACAAGTCAGTCAGAAGAACAGACTGTGGCCACGGAGGGCCAGATGGAGGGAGGTGCCCAGGATGTTAGTGGAAGCAAAGAGGAGCAACAGTATGCAGAAAGCACCAGCAGCCCAGAGGGCTTGAAGGCCATATCATTAGACATGCTGTCACAGGATTTATCAACCCAAGGGCAGGAGCTGACAGGAAGGGGCAAAGTGAGTGATGCTGAGCAGAACGTGATGCTAACCTCTACAGGAAGTCCAAAGGAAAGCGACCATACTGAGGAGCCGAGACCTGCCATATCTGTGGCAGTGAGTGGAGAAGGGCCTCCAGTGAGTCTGCCGAGGGGGGCCATGCGAGAGAGCCCCCCTGAAGTCGAGCCTGAGGCACACAGTGTTGCCTTGGGGGAGGGTTCCGAAGACGCGCCTGCTGGACGTTCGCTCAGGCCCAGGGCAGATCTGGAAGGTCTGATTCATGTGGGGCAAGAAGTCGTCACAGGTGAACATGACACAGATCATTCACAGACGCTCCATGCAGAAATAAAGCCAGATGACAGCCAAAGCGATTACCACGGGGACAGCCAGAGCGTGGAGGCCTCCCAGCTCATGATATCCTCCGAACTGGACCAACTGGAGGCGACCTTAAAAGCTGACATTGCAGAAAGCCGAGAGAAGGCAGAACTTGACGAGGGCGACTTGGAGCGCGAGGCTGTAACGTCCCCAGAGAGAAACGAGGTGGCCGCTCCTAAAATAAGCAAGGTACGCTTCTTCTGGGCATGGAGCTCGTGTACCATAGACTGTGTCACAGAGCTCCAGTACCTGTATGAGCTTCCCTGGCTGACCTGCATAGAACGTTTGCAGAAAGTAGGCATATAGAGCAAGCAGCACAGATCTGTTAGTGCTGCAACAAAAGTTAAGAATCTTTGTGCTGGAACTGTTTCCAAAAGGGTCTCAGAGTTTAGTATAAAAGAGAAGTTTACTGATGTAATAATTTAAAAACGAATGATAAATCTGTTTTTTAACGAGTGCTTTTGTCTCCCTCAGTCCTCATTGGTTCGTCAGGAGTGTCTGGAGCATGACCAACGAATCGTGGCCCTACTTTCCATGGTGCGACATATAGAGGTTCGCCTAAAACAGCAGCAGCAGTCAGGTGACCACAGCCTCAGCAACCTTGATGCCATCATAAGGCAGACCCAGGTAAGAGCACAAGCTGTGATGATATCACAATGCTTAATGACAGAACAGCAGTGAATTATCCTTGACACTATTGGTATGGATATTTTACAGTCTTGTTAAGACGGCCATTTTGCATAAAAAACATAAAACCAAATAACTTAAATAATGTTCATTTTGAGGTATGCTTTATTGGCATTAATCAGATAGTTCAGGGTGTTTCTATAGCAGTAAATAACGCATAATGTCCCTTTCTGTGAAATATCTGTGTGCACCAGGCATTGGTTGTGGAGCTGTCTGATTTAGAAATGGAGGTAACCCAGGAAGTGGAGGCTTCGAGATGCTTGCTTGAGTCCCGCCCCCCGGAAGTCCCACACCAGCTTTTATTGGCCCTTGAGAAGGATGGGCGGAGCTTGGCCAGAGCATACGCGGCTGCTAGAGAAGAGTCACAGAGCACTCTGCAGTCGCTTCAGGCACAAAGAGATTCACGCCAGGTACAGACAAACAGTCTGTGTTTTAATCCTTAAAATAAATGCAGTTACACTTGTCATTTTTTCTTTTGGTCTTATGCTCGACTGCAACCCAGTCAAGTTATACATGTGTAAATATATAGACCTCAGAACTAATTTACAAAAAGTTGCAGAACTGCGCCAGGTTTAAAGAAACATGCTTGTTTATTTTGAATGTAGATCTGCTAATGCTTTGTGCCTTCCTCTTGCTGCTGAGCCATAGCTGTGAGTGTTCCTGAATCTATAGCTGTACTGCCTCGTTTTTCCCACAGGGGGCAATAAGTGGTCAGCTGCAGGCCCTGACCACCAGGATGGACGCCCTCCAGCGTTGGCTGGAGTCAAACAGGTTAGAGACGTATGAGCAAACTGATGGAGCAGACGGCGCCCCTGCTCAGCTTGCACAGGAACTGCAGCAGTGCAAGGTGGGACTCTGTCGATGTGCGACTTCATTCTAGGCTGTTAATTGGCCACTGGGGACTACGGTTGGATATTTATGGATGAAGTTTACAGACAAATCTGTGACACTACACTGCAATAGGAATCTTAACTGAATTGCTAAATATCCAGCATAACTAAAGCAGTAATCTTGTAAATGTCAGTAATCTTGTAAATGAGCATTTGATAGAGCACATTGACAGTCTTTTGGCTCCAAAAGTGGCCACTCCATAAAGACATTTTTTATTGCAAATGTGAAGCTTCTGATGGTCACTTCTGAGGTACTTCAGGTCCGTGACAGACTGCACCACCTTCAACAGGAGCTCCAGCAGCTGCTCTCTGGCCGCTCTGCAGACATCAGCTCTGTGGCGCTGGACGTCCAGATGTTTGTCTCTGAGCATGCCCGTGACCTGCCACCTGAACAGAGCAGGCACATCCTCGGGCAGCTACAGTGTCTGCAGGGGTCCTTCCACCAAGCTGTGGGTCATGTCCACGCCCGAGCCGACGCCCTGGTCGCCCAGCAGGAACGGGAATCGGAAACTGAAAGAGAACGAGAACGTGCAGAGTGGGAGCAAGAGAGGGAGAGGCAGCAAGCCAGGGAGAGAGAGGTTTGCGGATGCCGTGGGGTCTTGCTGCCTGTACGGCCAAAAGATGGCGCTGTAGAGCACAGTGTGGTTTTTTTGTATCACCTGCAAAACCCGCTGTTTCTGCTGCCATGACGACTGACCCACCGGACAGCACTTGCTGTCCTGGTTACTACCAGCCACTGTGCCCACCGGGCATGCATGTCTGTGTAACACGTGTTTGTATTAACATGTCTGCCTTGCTCTTACAGATTGCCACTGAAGAGATGCGCTTGTGCCACCAGGGAAATAAAAAACAACATTTAAAAACACTGACAGAGATTAAGTTTATAATTGCACAACCTGCATTTCTTTTCATCTTGTTATATGCAAAAGATGAAAAGACATGAATTTTGGGTTAGAATGCAAAAAGCCCTTCGTGATTTTCATGTGTGTTTGACTTCCACGTCGCTTGCTGACTGGTCAGTGATGTCCGTCTGCCTGCCTGTCTCGTATGTGGTAACTCTGGACACATCCTGCTCAAAACCTGGCCGCTCGTTCACATCCGTTACAGCTTTGGGAGATGCTCAGCCATGCTTATGCGCTTTACGAGATGGACTGATTTTCTGGGTCGATGAAAGAGCCAGAGAGAATACAGAGTTGGAGTGTGTTTGGTGTGTGTGGCATTGTCCAATGAGCAGGAGAGGTGGCAGTCAGGTGTGTGCTGACTGTCCAATAAGGTGTAACCATCATAGAATGCTTCACTAAAGGTTTTAAAGGTGAAGGTGGTCTGATGAGGGAATGATGATCATATGGTTGGTTTGTGTGTGTTTCATGTGTGATTTTCACTGAATCTCTGTTTCTCCGCCACTTTCCTTTCTCTCATGGGGATTGACAGGTCGTGCAGCAGCAGAAGGCAGAATGTTCTGAGAAGTTGAAAGGCCTGGCTATGTGGTTGGCCGGGGCCACTGGTGCTCTAGCCAATCAGATGGTTGGGGCGGAGCCTGGCAGCATTGGTGCGCTGGAGAAGAAACAGAAGGAGCTGAAGGTGGGGGTTCTAATAGGGTTATTTTAGCGAGAAATGATGTGCTTGAGTAGCAGAAGCCATTGACTGCTGCCTGTCCCCCCCTCCGCCCGCCGTCCCTTACAGGGAGTGCAGCGTGACCTGCAGGCCCAAGGAGACAGAGTCTCAGAGACTGTGCGTGGAGTGGAGGAGTTTCTGGCAGAGAGGGGTGAGAGCTTGAGTCCAGAGGAGAAGGCCAACTTGCAGCAGATGCTGGGCCAGGTGCGAGAGCAGTACGGCTCGCTGACCCAATCTGCCCAGTCGTCCCTGGTCCAGCTGGACTCTGCCATCAGCACTGCTGTCCAGCAGCACACCCAGAGGGTGAGAAGATTCCCTCATGCTTTCTTGTGGCCACAGTGTGCTGTTCCTCCTCGTTCTTCTGCTATGGTTTCCCTATCTCTCACCCTTCATTGTAGGAGAAGGCAGTTGAGAAACTGCAGGTGACCCATGGGAAGATCAGCGCCCTCCTAGAAGAGCTGTCATCTGCGACCAGCCCTATGCAGACCACAGGGGGCGTAACACAGACTGATGGCCTGTCCTCCATGCAACCAGAGAGCGCCTTACATTGTCACCATGACACGCTCCAGGTTAGTCAAGATTGAAATAAAGATCCACAGAGCTCTACTTAGACAGCCTGACTTCCTGCCAAGCTGGTTATTCCCGAAGCCGTCATTCCTCACCGGTCTTGGGAATTTAATTCGTGACCTGATGCCCACCCGCCTTGTCCCGCAGGCCGAGCTGAGGGGTCTGCAGACGCAGCAGGAGCAGCTGCTGACAGTGTCGCAGTCGGTGCATGCGCTGCTGGAGCAGCCAGACTCCAGCGTGCCTCCGGAGGAGAAGCAGCGCCTGCGCACAGCCCTGGAACGGCTACAGGCGCAGCATCAGGAGCAGCTGCGCAGCTGCCAGGAGCGGCTGCGGCGCGGCGAGGCGCTGGGGGACGAGCTCACCAAGTTCCTGCAGGAGCATGGGCAGCTGGCTAGCTGGCTGGAGACCAGCGAGCGGGACCTGCAGGCCCTTGGGGAGGGCGAGTCCAACCCCCAGGAGCTGGGCCGCCGGCTGGAGGAGCACAAGAAGGTGGCGTCATGCACACGCACACACACCGTGTCAGGCGGCATGGGGTCAGGGTCACCACCAGTCAGCCCCTTAAACCTGAACTCAGAGCTGGGCGAGTGCCAGCCAGTCACAGAATTTTTAAAAGCATAAGACTTTCTGAACTCCCACCAAGCTACACACACACACACACACACACACACACACACACACACACACACGTTTGATATGATGTGGATGCCCTTCTGTGACTGTCTTCCCCCCACGGGGCTCTTACCCTCCCCCGTGTGACTATCATCCCCTCTCCATGTGACTGTCTCTCCCCCCAACACATGACCATCTTCCTCCTGCGTCCCCTGCAGCTGTCCGAGGACGTGATCTGCCACAAGGCGGATCTGCGCTTCGTCTCCATCTCGGGCCAGAAGGTCCTGGACTCCGTGCAGGGAGCCCGGGAAAGGGTGGGGGTGGCAGAGCCGGCGCTGGAGCAGACGCAGCAGCTAGTCAGCGAGCGCATGCAGGACGCCACGCACCGCTACACGGCCCTGCACAGCAAGGTGGGCCACGCTCAGGGCTGGGCAGCAGAGTGTTAAGGGGGCGGGGCAGGTTCAGCCCAAATAGAGGTCAGCAGAATATGTGCTGGAGAAGGGAAGCAAGTGAGAAATGGGCCAAACTGTACTGTTCTGCAGGGCTTCCTCACATTTTACATGTAGATCATTGTGTCTCCTCACATTCCAGGCTATAATTTGGGGCCCTGGTAGCAGAATCCGAATGTGGGATAGTGTTCCCGTGGTTACGGTGTGACTCCTCCCCTCCCTGCCCCCCTCTGCCCCACAGTCTTCCGATCTCGGCATCCGGCTCGCTCGGGTCCTGGACCAGTACCAGCAGTACCAGGATGAGGCGGGCTCCTTGGATTCGTGGCTGACCACGCAGGAGCAGAACCAGGCCGCGGTCGGTCTGAGAGGCGAGCTGACGGACGCGCGGACACTGCAGCACGCCCTGCACGCTGTGCAGGTCAGTCGCAGGTCTACTCTGGTATCGATGGGCTCGCATGGGCTAATCATCATGTGACTTTCTTAAAAAGGGCTTCATTTGCCATTCATCCAAGTACAGGTACATGTGGAATGTTTCACGTATCCCATAATGCTCTGCTCTCTTGTGAGACTTAAACAGGTGAGAGTGAATCTTAGGGTCAGAGTGCAGGGTCAGCCATTTATCCGGCCCCCTGGAGCATTTTGGGGGCGGTGATGGGCTCTGCTCAAGGGCCCAATGGAGATGTGACTATTTTGCGCCGGACAGGACTCAAGCCAGTGACCGTCTGATCACGAACACAACTGCAGGGGGCGCTATTAGAGATTTGGGCCCCATGAAAGCATATTAGACCCCCTTTACAGTGCCCCTGCACAGAGGCCTTTCCCTCTTAGCCCCCCCTTCGCTGTTTTCGTCGTTGACCGTCCTCACGGCCTCTGCGTCGCACTGGCCAGTGCTGCTCATTTACGTGCAGACTTACTGCTACCCTCCCTGCCTAAACGCCCCCCCCCCCTCTGACAGCTCCTGCAGGATGAGATGGCGGAGCGCTCCCTGCAGCTGGAGAGAGTGCGGCGGGCAGCCAGAGAGCTGGCGGAGAGGCGGGACCCCCCCACGCTGAGGCCGGCTGACATCGCGCACACCGCAGGTAGCTGTGGCCCAGGCCGAACTCTGCAGGCTCTGCTCTGCTCCGGCGTTGGGCTCCAGGGTCACGTGGGTCCTGTTATACCTGGAACAGGACTTAACCTGGACGCCTGTGGTATAAATATCTCTGTATAAATAGGAAAGTGATGGGGGGGTCACGGCCAGCAACCACAGGGGACCGTGACTGCTCTCTCACGGGTCCGATGCTCGCCGTTCATGAGAGATTTCCAGTATTCTGTGATGTTAATTTAGTTTGTCCAGCTTGGTTTCCCATCTCAAACTGCATCGCGGCACCTCTCCCCTAGATGCCCTGGAGGGTCGCTTTAGCACCCTCTCGAAGTCCGTGTCACTGCAGGCAGAGCAGCTGCAGACAGCTGTTGCCCAGTCGCTCAGCGCCCAGGAAGGCCTCCGGGGTCTGCTCTCCTGGCTGGACGGCCTTGCTTTGGCCCCCGGTCCCATCCAGCCCACCGCCCAGGCCGTGCAGGACGCTCTCGCTCAGAACCAGGTACCAGGATCAGTGCCTCCCGTTCCTTTTAGAGCCGTGTGACGCTGCAGTGACACCGTCTCCTGTCACGCCTCTTTATTACGCAGAAACTCCGGCAGGAGCTGCTGTCACGGCAGGGCAGCATAGACGCCATGCAGGAGTCGGTGTCCAAGCTGCTCCAGAGCGCCGACGCCACAACAGCCTCCGGGCTGCAGGGGGCGCTGCAGGATCTCACCCGGCGCTATTCCGCGGCTCAGACCACGCAGGCCGAGAAAGAGGCGGAGCTGCGTGGCCTGCTGCCCAAGCTGGAGAACTTTGAGCGACTTAGCAGCGACCTGCAGAACTTCGTCCGAACGCGGGAACGAGCGCTGAGTCCCGGTGGGCAGCCGGATCGCAGCATGGAGGATTACAGACAGGCGATAGCGGTAAGTGGGGGGGTGTGCGGTGTGGGGAGCAGGAAGGTGAAGTGGGGGGCCATTACTGATCAATCTCTACTACAACAGGAAGTGAGGGAGGAGCTGAACCAGGAAGTAGACCAGCTGAAGTGCCTGTCCGAACTTGGAAAGGACCTCAGCCAGTCCACGGCCATCGCCAATGGACAGGCTATCCTGGACACTCTCAAAATGGTGTCCGAGGATTTTGCCCGATTAGAATCCAGCGTCAATGAGAGGTGAGTGCATGTCATCAGATAAACGTCCATCCTCTCCATCTTCCAGCCACTCTCGCACCTGGGGGAGAGACCCATCCAGACTCCACACACGCAGAGCAAGGCTGTGACAGCAGCCCCCAGCCCTGCCCTGAGGCACTGTGCTTCCCTGGTCTGGCTGTGCACCATTTAACTGACTGCCCCAGGCACGAATCAGCCTTTTCACAAGTGGGGGGTTCTGGGAGGGGTTTTTCCCCTGAAAAAATGAACTAACTTCCTTTCATTTCTGCGTTTCCTCAATTACATCAACAGCAGTTATTCCTCTGCAGTACAGAGCTTGGTGTAATGGCCCAGTGTGTCCACTAGATGGAGGCAATCACAAGACAATGCTTTCATGCAGCTGGAATCCATCCTATCACTTTTTTTGTTTCTATTTGCAGTATAAATAAAGTGTAACTCTCTTGAGAATGTTTGTAGTTTGTGAAGGATTTTTATGGCATTGGTGAAGCTCTAACGTAATCCAATAAGTGGGTGACTGGAACAGAAACCAATATAATTAATAAGTAACCAAAGTTACTTATTACTGACTTTGATTAATTATCTCTCTCTCTCCCTCTCTCTCTCTGTCTGTTTTTGTTTCTTTTTGCAGATCCACTGCTGTCCAGAGTTGTGGCCAGCAGCTAGCACTGTTCAATTCCCTCTCTGGCGCCCTCCTCAGGTGGCTTCAGGTAGTGCAAGAACAGCTGCCATCAGAAGAACCCAGCCTTGACACTGAAGGACTGCAGAGGAGAGTGGAGAGGCTGAAGGTGTGTGTGTGTGTGTGTGAGAGAGAGAGAGAGAGAGGGAAATTCTGTGAATGGTACATTTTTCTGGCGTGATCTGTCTACATACACATTTTGACTTTGGCTTTTGTATATTTGAAGAGTTTTATAAAATAGTTTTGCTGGTATTTCAGCATCATGAGCTGCTGCTTTGTGCATTGTATTAAAATGGTTGGTTTCTTGCAAGTGTTAGCTGGCATGTGAACTTTACACACTTCCTAGGAGCTGCTCTGTGAGTGGGAGGCCCGGGGGCCGCAGGTCCAGGAGCTGAATCAGATTGGGTCTGAGCTCGAGACGTCAATCATTAAAATCACTTCCCCCCAGAACAAGACTGGTGAGTAGTGAGAGCCAGCGGCGCTGAGTCAGGGCGGGGGCATGTCGTCCTCTTTGCACCCTGCTTTTGTTTGTCGGTGTTGTGTACCTTGAGCCCTCTCAGATTATCCACACCCTTCAGGTCCCGCCCAGCTAGGTGGTGACTCAGGCAGCCCAAGCAGCGTAAACGGCATCCACACCTGCCAAGGTGAGCTCCCCTAGAGGGCGCCGTGGACTGGGCTGGGGGTGAGCAAACTGGTCTGGGGGCCCCAGCATGGACACTCGGGTGTCACCAATTTAACTGTCATGATTTTCCTGGGGGCCGGGTGACCCAGAGCCCTGGTGTTTGCTGGGCACTTGGGTGTTATCTTGGCACTCTGTGCCCCTGACCCTCACCACCCCCCATCCTTTTCTAATTTTGTTTTTTTTAATAGTGAGCCATAGCTCACTATAGTACAATTCTAATGTGTTAGCTGCTGCAGGGCTGTGTGTCCCTCCGTACATTTGGGTTGTGTGTCTCTGTACACTTCAGGTGTGTGTCCCTGTACGTTTGGGTTGTGTGTGTCCCTGTACGTTTGGGTTGTGTGTGTCTCTCCGTACGTTTGGGTTGTGTGTCTCTGTACACTTCAGGTGTGTGTCCCTGTACGTTTGGGTTGTGTGTGTCTCTCCGTACGTTTGGGTTGTGTGTCTCTGTACACTTCAGGTGTGTGTCCCTGTACGTTTGGGTTGTGTATGTCTCTCCGTACGTTTGGGTTGTGTGTGTCTCTCCGTACGTTTGGGTTGTGTGTGTCTCTCCGTACGTTTGGGTTGTGTGTGTCTCTCCGTACGTTTGGGTTGTGTGTGTCTCTCCGTACGTTTGGGTTGTGTGTGTCTCTCCGTACGTTCGGGCTGTGTGTCTCTCTCTGTACGTTCGGGCTGTGTGTCTCCGTACGTTCGGGCTGTGTGTGTGTGTCTCCACACACTCGTCCTGTGTGTCTCTGTATGTTTGGACTGTGCATGTCTCCATATGTTTGTCTTAAGCTGAGACAGACTAGTAGCCTGATGGCTTATGAACAGGAAACTCAGAGCCTATTTGTTATCTTTCCCGGTTCCCTTGTCGGCTCGCTGCCTGTCTGCCTTGCTGCTTCTCAGGTCTGAGTATTTCAGCCCTATTCCCCTTTTTCCATGGCATTCCTAATGTTTCCTTCCGGATGATCCTGGAACCCACAGACCTGACGAAGATCCAGGTAGCACTGGCTGACGTGGGTAGCGAGTATGAGCGACTGGGTGCAGAACTGCGGTTGCGGCTGCAGCGGCAGGGAGACGCGCTGGACCTGCGGCGGAAGGCACGGCGTGAGGCCCAGGAGCTGGGCTGCTGGCTGGGCGAGCGCGAGCGCAGCTTTACAGCAACGACGGGGACGGCCATCTCCCCCTCCCGGCCTGAGGTGGTACGTGCCCAGGCCCAGGAGAACAAGGTATGGTGAAGCTCCACTTCTGTGCCTGGGGTGGGTGGGGAGAGGCAGTTAGTCCAAAGAGGACATGGAGAGATTCAGATGTGCTTCAGCGACTGATAAATCACTTTGGATGAAATTTATCTGGCTGGTGAAGAAGCCCCCCACTAAATAAAGATTTCATTAGAGAACACGATGTACAGGTCCAGGTGCCAGCTGTGCTGTCTTTGAAGACCTTTGTTTTTAACATTTTCTGTGCCTTTTCTTGAGGCAAACTGGGCAAGCGGGGATGTAAATTCCTGGCGAGGGGTCATGACGCCGGCGGTGGCTCATGCCGTGGATCCTCAGTACTGCAGTGACCTTTATGGCTCCGTATTGCAGAGATTCCTCCCATGCGCAGTTCTGCTGCCTTGGAGCCCGACTGACACTCTTTGTGCCCGTAGGCCTTGATGTCCGAGCTGGAGCAGCGTTCCGGGAAGGTGCAGGAGCTGAAGGACACGCTTCAGCAGCTGATTGCTGAGAACCCGGACTCCCCTGAGGTGGAGGTGTGGCGAGAGCAGCTCAGGAACATCGGTCAGTGCCCAGGGGGGGCAGAGCTTTTATAGTAGGGGGCTGGGTCATCATACCAGGGGGGTGGGGTCTCTGTGGTGGTGGAAGAGGCTGTCAGCCATGGATATGAGTCTCGCATGCAAGAGATTCCATTTTATGAAACCCATTCTATGAAAATTTTTGCTAATACTAGAGATGAGCTTTAACTTTCTATAATTGGTAAGGGTGCAGGTTTCGTAGTTGGCCTAAAGTCCTTTAGTATTTAAACAGTTTAATACTTTTAATACTAATAGTTTAACGTGGTTGACTTGGATCAGCAGTGCATGCGCGACTCAAATCCGCAGTTGACTCTGATCTTGTAGGGACAGAGGCAGATACATTCTGGGTACGAACCTGGACATGTGACCGCTTCCAAATCATTCCCCAGCTCTATAAATGGACGGCGCGTGAAGCCCTGAGCTGTGTTTGCTTAAATGTTTTTTTTGGACAAACACATAAGTAACGGAGAATGATGGTGTTTATGAAAGTGTGGTGAATGCAGCCCTTTGGGGCGTTTATTTCAGAGGCCGTTATTTACTCAGCACAGACACTTCCCAGTGCGGTCTAATGCCAAAATCAGGCACTTGGATGTGGTGGGGGCTGGTTTTCTGTGGCGGGCAGACGACCTGGGGCAGCCACAAGGACACTTTAGATTAGGAAAGAACAGAAGGACATCCGAACTGCTCTTTTTTTTTTTTTTTTGTAAAGCTTTTCTTCTGGCCGATATTCTGATTACAGTATTTATACTCAGCCAGACTGAGTCATGCAGTCCGACCATTCAGGAGTTGCCATGGTATCCCCCCCCCCCCCCCCCATTTGGTTGCCATGGTTTCTAAGCTGCGTCTGTGACTCCACTTTTTCTGCCCTCCCGTCAGACTCACGGTGGGAGAGAGCCAATCAGAAGGCGGCAGAAAGGCAGGCGGAACTGGAGACCTGCGCCGACCGGCTGGGCAGCTTCGCGGTGGCGGCCGGCCAGCTGGGCCCCTGGCTGCAGGAGAAGGAGCTGATGATGGGCGTGTTGGGGCCCCTGAGCATCGACCCCAACATGCTGAGCACGCAGAAGCAGCAAGTGCAGGTACAGGCGCCCTGGCCGGCCTGTCAAACATTCACATTATTACACGTCATCCTCTCGTAATCTCCCTCTGGGGATCAATGGAGTACCATCTGTCTAAAATACAGCATCTTAGAATAGACGCTGTGCATCCCAAAGTGGATTTTTCTTTAAATTTGAGTGTAAGTCGACGCGAATCACATGCATTTTTTCATTTTGTTTTTCAATAAAGAAAAAAATACACAAAATAAATACACTAACTCAACAACAAAACTCTTCTATAACCTAGGAATTCTCTATACTGCCAGTTTCTTCTCTTTTAGTTTTTTTCTCAGATCTTGATGTAAAATCTGCAGTATGACCTGTAGATGGACCTTAACTCTCTGTCTCTCGCACAAACACTGTGTCTCCAGATCATGCTGCGGGAGTTTGAAACGCGGCGGCCGCAGTTTGACCAGCTGACCCGAGCGGCAGAGGGCATCCTGTGCCCCGGTGGCGAGGAGGCGCAGGATCAGGAGGAGGTGCGGGAGCAGCTGAGCACCGTGTCGCAGCAGTGGGCCGAGCTGACGAAGCGCTTGTCCCGCCGCTCCGAGGACATCGATCGTGCCCAAGCAGCCAGCCAGCGGTACCAGGCGGCACTCCGGGAGCTGGCCTCTGGCGTGGCGGAGCTCGGCACGAAGCTGGATGCTCAGGCCTCGCCCAGTAGCCGGCCAGAGGCACTGCGTCGCCAGCTGCAGGAGACCAGCGAGCTGCGGGCACAGCTGGAGAGGCGGCGGGCCCAGCTAGGCCAGGCAGAGGAGCTGTGCCAGGAGCTGAGCGCCATTGTGACTGAGCCGTACCTGCGGGATGAGCTCCGCAAGAGGCTGGGGAGTGTGAGCACCCCCCTCAGGAGCCTGGAGGAGAGAGCGGGTCTGTCCATCTCCCTCTATTACTTTGTACACTCCTGTCTGTGTCTCACTCTGAGCCTGTCTATCCCCCTCTGTGTGTTTGTTGTCTCTCTGCGCCTGTCTCTCCCTGTCTGTCTCTCCCTTCTGTCTGCCTGTCTCTCCCTGTCTGTCTCTCCCTTCTGTCTGCCTGTCTCTCCCTCTCTCTCTCTACCTGTCTCTCTGCACCTGTCTCTCCCTGTCTGTCTCTCCCTTCTGTCTGCCTGTCTCTCCCTGTCTGTCTCTCCCTTCTGTCTGCCTGTCTCTCCCTGTCTGTCTCTCCCTTCTGTCTGCCTGTCTCTCCCTCTCTCTCTCTACCTGTCTCTCTGCACCTGTCTCTGCCTCCCTCTCTGTCTGCCTGTCTCTCCCTCTCTGTCTGCCTGTCTCTCCCTCTCTCTCTCTACCTGTCTCTCTGCACCTGTCTCTGCCTCCCTCTCTGTCTGCCTGTCTCTCCCTGTCTGTCTCTCCCTTCTGTCTGCCTGTCTCTCCCTCTCTCTCTCTACCTGTCTCTCTGCACCTGTCTCTGCCTCCCTCTCTGTCTGCCTGTCTCTCCCTCTCTGTCTGCCTGTCTCTCCCTCTCTCTCTCTCTACCTGTCTCTCTGCACCTGTCTCTGCCTCCCTCTCTGTCTGCCTGTTTCTCCCTCTCTGTCTGCCTGTCTCTCCCTCTATCTGTTTACCTGTCTCTCCCTCTATCTGTTTACCTGTCTCTCCCTCTCTGCACCTGTCTCTGCCTCGCTGTCTGTTTGCCTGTCTGTCCTTCTCTGTCTGTCTGTCCCTCTCTGCACCTGTCTCTTTGTCTCCCTCTTCTGTGTTTTTGTCATTTTCTATGCCCTGCTGTCCATCTCACTGTCTTTCTCTGAGACTGTATGTTTTTCCCTGTGGGGAACCTGTGCATGTTGGTGTTTTTGGATGTGTCTGTTAGAGCACTTTCTTTGGAAAGTGGTGGAGAATATGTGTGTGTGTGTGTGTGTGTGTGTGCCAGAGAGAGAGAGAGACCGTCCCTCAATACAACACCACAGAAGGCAGTGGGCGAATGTGAGAGCGGTGTGGTGTCTATGTCCGCTAAAATACCAAAAAGACACTTACATCATATATAAGTTGTTTGTGTCGGTGATGATATCAATGAGTAATTAATGTTGTTCTCCCCCTCCCCCCCCAGCTGATGGCCTGTCGCAGCTGCAGGCTGCTCTCTCTAGCACACAGCAGTTCCAGCAGATGTTCGACGAGCTGCGCAGCTGGCTGGATGAGCAAGTCCCTGAGCAGGCCCGTGAGGTGGGGGCGTGGCCAGGGGCCGATGATGCCCTGCCCTGCCAGCCGGAGGCGCTGCGGGCGCTGCTATCGCAGCAGGAGCAGGCCCAGCGGGGGCTGGCACAGCAGCGCGGCTCCTATGAGCTCATCCAGGCCGAAGGTGCCACCCTGCTGGCCTCGTTGCCCCCTGGTGGAGAGGAGAGGGTGGCGCTGCAGGCCAGTCTCAGTGCTTTGAAACGGGACTGGGAAGCCATGAACCAGCGCAGTGACAAGCGCAAGGCCCACCTGGCAGAGGCACTGGCCCGCGCCGATCTGTTCCATCAGCACCGGGCCGAGCTAGAGCCCTGGGTGGAGGACTGCGAGAGGCGGGAGGCTGAGATTCAGCCCTCGCTGGAGCCAGCTGCCCTGGAAGACGGCCTGCAAAAGGCCCGGCAGCTGGCGCTGGACCTAGAACGCCGGCGCCCCCTGCTGGAGGCACTGAACGTGGCAGCCGACCAGCTGGTTGAGATATGCCGGGTTGGTGAGGAGGAGGTGCGCGACGCAAAGGCAGCACTGACCCGACGCGCCGACGGCCTGGAGGAGCGGCTGCAGGGCCACACAACGCAGCTGGATGAGCTGGCCAGCCGTCTGCGGGAGTTCGAGGAGGGCCGGCAAGCCGTGGAGAGGCGGCTGGAGGCAGCCCGGCACCAGGTGGAGGTGCAGGAGGCGCTGGGGCCCCAAGCATGCAGCAACAAGAGCCTGGAGCGGCTGCGAGCCCAGCAGGAGGCGCTGTGCTCTCTGCAGCCGCAGGTGGCCTACCTGCACGACTTGGCCCGCGGACTTGTGCTTGACGCACCGGGCGGCACCAGGGAGGGGCGGCTGCGGCTGGAAGGGCAGGCACAGGAGCTGCAGAAAGAGTTTGGGGACATGGGTGAGAAGGTAAGGGGCTGGGGGTTGGGGGTGGGTTACCAAGCCCCGGGGGAGAGGCCCTCTCTGTCTCCATCTGCAGTATCAGTCCGAAGGCTGGGCACACCTGCTTTTACTCTGTTTCTGCTGTTATTCATCTTATAATTTATGCAAATCAAATTGCAATGGTCAAGAGAAATGTTCTCAAAATTTTCTCAAATTTTGGACTCTATAGCCCCCTTTATTTTGATAACATCATTGCAGATTCTTGGCATTCTTCTAACAATCTCCCAGATGTAGCCACCCGAAAAGCTTCTCCAACAGTCCTGAAGGAGTTTCCACAAGTTCTGAGCACATGTTGGCTACCTTGCTCTTAGTTTTCGATCAAACTCATCCCAGACCAGCTCTATAGGATGCAGGTCGGGGAATAGAGGGGCCAGGTCATCTGTCACAGCACTCCATCTCTTTTGTTGTTCACAAGAGAATACAGCACTTGCATAACCCTGAGGAGTACTAAGGGTCATGATCTTGTTGATTTTTCAGTAGCTGTGTCCGGCATTTTGCCTGGTACCTTATATATCTTATGTATTGTAATATTTCTTGGTTTCTCTGCTGCTCTCAGTGGAGTTCCTCCATCCTTTTATTAAAAAGCAGCCCACACCACCCCATGTAATCATCCTACCGCCTCCTTATACCCCCCCACTGACACACGCTCCCCCCACAGATGGAACAGTGCTGCTCGTCTCTGGAAGCACGGCTACAGGGCGTGGGCGAGGTGCAGGCGCGCGTGCGGGATGTTTTCTCGCGCCTGGCCGAGCTGGACGACGAGCTGGACGGGCTGGGTCCGGCGGGCCGGGATGCGGACTCACTGGCCTCGCAGGCGGAGGCGGCGCGTGGCTTCCTGGTGCGGCTGGCGGCACTGCGGGCAGAGCTGGACGCCCATGGGGCTGACTGCGCCAGCATGCTGCGGCGGGAGGGCAGCTCGCCGGACCTGCTGGCACTGCGGCGGGAGGCCGAGGCCCTGGGCAGGCAGGCCGCCAAGCTGACGGAACGAGGGCAGGCACGGCTGGCCCAGGTAGAGGAGGCCGCCCGCCGCGTCCGCGATTTCTACAGCCGCCTGGCCGAGCTGCAAGAGCTGCTGGGCCGCGCCGAAGATGGGCTAGCCGCGCAGGGCACCGTTGGCACCGAGGTGGAGGTCATCCGGCAGCAGCTGCACGACTTCAAGGTAGGGATGCGGGGTCTTCATTGCCACTGAGTAGTGATAGTTGAGTGTTTCCGTTTCCTGTGAAGTGTCTGCGGGGGGGGGGGGTGTTTGCTGTAAGAGCTTCACAGGTCTGGATAGCCTCCACCTCCCTCACCCCCGCACCCCCAATGCTGCTGAGTCACGCTGTGGAAATCGCCCCCTCTTACTGCAGTTCTGCTTCCGACCTCGTGAGTCGATGCTGTGGGATGATGCTTCATTTGTTACTCACATCCCGGGCTGGGGGGGGACATGGCAACGGGGGGCCCGGAAGAGAGCAGAACAGCGGAGGAGTTTGGGAGACAGACTGAGTGGGATGTGGAGAAGGGGGGTTGGCGACAATGCTGAATCATCGGTCTCCCAAGCATGTGCTGAGAGTTCCCATGGTAACACCATTGCCTCCCCTCGGTCCCCCCCCCACACCTCATGCTGTTCAGTTGCTTGAGCGCGGTGCCTGTTAGGTTTGTTACCATGGAAACGAAGACAAAGTTTTAACACCTGAAGCAGCAGCCTGTTCCGGCACCTGGGGGGCAGGGTCTTTATTCTACCCATTGAACCTCCTGCCCCACCTCTTGGGGCCCCTCTTTGTGCTCAGAGGCACGAGGTTCTCCGTTGGTATGGCAGGTGGCCTGGAAGGCGGGGTCGTGCCCCTTCTTTGGTGACGGTGGCTGGCTGTCACTCGACGCTGCGTCCCCACATCACTGTGACTGTGATGTCACTGTCCTCAGGCTCAGCCGTCATTCAGGGAGTATGCCATGCTGCTCTGTCTCCTTGGCCCTGTTGTACAGTGGAAAGTCTCTCTCTCTCTCCCTCCCCACCCCCCACCCCCATACAGGGGTCTGAATCCTTCTTTACTTGCATGTCATGGCTCTTGCCTGCTCCCCCTAGTTCCGTCTCCGGTCGCCTGTGTGAGTTGCCTCTATAACCCTGATTCTGGAGCTAGTGGGGGGGGGGGGGGGTCACTGATCAGAAGCAGTCTTAACTACACTCAGGATCCGATCACATTCTCTCCCCCCTCCTTCCCTCTCTCTCTCGCTCTCTTTTGCTAACTCTCTTTCTCTCCCTATCCCTCTCTCGCTGAACACTGTCACTGAATACTTGTGGATGCAGTGAGGATCAGAATGCAGAGAAGCAGGGGCTGATCATTGATTGCCATGCTTATCGGGGTTGGGGAGGTGGAAGGCAGGTGAAGGCAGAGTGAAACGTGTCATAGCGGCATATGGAACAGTGTTATTTTTAGCCTGTGCAGGGGGCCTCGTCTTCCAGAAGGAGACCGGGGGGTGGGAGGGTGCTTCTTCATGATCTTCTTTCCCCCATCATCTCTGTAGTCTGTTGCAACCTCCCCCCCCCCGCCTCCACTTTCTCTCGCCTGTAACTGTAAACACATCTACGGTTAGTTAAACTTGGCTGCTATGACCCCCCTTCCCCCCAGTGCTGTGAGGTTGAGGCACTGAGTGCGCTTGCTGGCCTGAGCAGTGCTGAGGAAAAGTGGGCAGCTCCTCTTTGACTCGGGGGTGTTGAGGGTCATTCAGGGAGCCATTTTTGTCATTTATCATATCAGCAGTGATCTAATCAAGTTAGCGAAGTGGACCTGAGTGAAGCCCATGAGTCTCAGGAACCTCCTCTGCCCTCACCCCTCATTTCCTGGTGTTTCTGCATGTTCACACTTCTGCTGACGTAGGTGTGTGATGTCTTCTCCCCCTGTGTGCGTGTTTATGCAGACAGTGAGCAATGCAGAGGTCTGTAGGGTCTGGTGGATGTTCTGTGCTGGGGTGGTCATGTTTCTTATGGAGGAAGAGAGTGAATGCAGTGCTGTGCCCTCAGTGTGTGGATGCAGTTCTTTGCTGTCAGTGTATGTGCGGGTCTGTGGATGCATTGCTGTGCCGTTGATGTGTGGATGCAGTGCTGTGCCATCAGTATGCGTGCAGGAATGTGGATGAAGTGCGGTGCTGTCAGTGTGTGGATGCAGTGCTGCCCCGTCAGTGTGTGGATCCAGTCCTGTGCCATCAGTATGCGTACAGGTGTATGGATGCAATGCTGTGTGGTGTCATTGTGTGTTTACAGTGTGTGAATGCAGATACATCCCCCAGTGTCTCTGGTTGTTGTGCAGTTGGGTAAGAATCCCAGCTGTCTCTCTAACACACACAGGGTGCGGTACTCCCGGATTCTTGCCCTGTCCCCTCTGTCCAAATGGGAATTCCATGGTAGGGAATTCCTGGCTGTGAGAGGACTCATAATAGCTGCTAAGTCCCATTCCGACCTCACCCTGGTTTCCTGTGGCTGCCCCCACCCTTTGCCACTTTGCAGCCCGACCCCCTCAGGGTCCAGTTTTTTTTTGTGTACCCCGAGGTGGCCATATTGATGATGATGATGATGATGATGAGTCCTATTTGTATTGCGCTTTTCGCATGCTCAAGGTCGCTTTATAGTGCATACGATCCAACACAAAACCATAGAACAGTAACAACAAAAATGGGAAAAAACCAACAGCCGTACAAACTGGATGATGTATTGTAACATTCCTCCAATAGATATGTTTTTAACCGTAGCTTAGAAGTTGAAATAGACTTTACATCTCGCAGACTCTGTGGCAGCGCATTCCAGACCGTCGCTGCTACAACACTACCTGGTCAGGCACCCACAGGAGATCATTTCACCTTAGGTACTGTGAGGAAACTGGCAGCTGAGGATGTCAGTGTATGGGCTCGTGGGGAAGCATGAGGGTGGTCAGATACTGAGAATCGTCGGGGGGTCCGTGTCGCATTGCTCATCTGCGCCGAGGAGAACCAGAACAGACACAGCTGGGAATCCCTGGCTTATTGGGAGGCGCGTGGAAGTGGGCTGCTTACTGGGTGCAAGCTTCATGATGAGCTGAGCAATGGTAAGCTCCCCCACCCACTGGGACTTTGGACCAGCCCCTTTTATCATGTGGCCCTAAAATGGCCAATTAAGAAGCTGAATGAAATAAAGCTCTCCCCCTGATTGGTTCCCTGCAGTTCGCTACCCCCGATTAGTTCCCTGCGGTTCACTACCCCTGATTGGTTCCTCCCAATCATGTGTCTTCCAACAGTCAGCATTCAGGGTTTTAAAGTGAAAGTTGCTCTCTTTATTGTTATATATTAGGGCCAGGTTTGAATAGGTTGCTTTTATGGTTAGAGTTTGTAGGGTGACCTTCTCTGTGCCTGCTGGCCCTAGGAGTGCATGATGATGCCTTTGTTTGGGCGTTACACCTCTTGCGTGTGTGTGTGTGTGTGTGTGTGTGTGTGTGTGTGTGTGTGTGTGCACACGCTGTTCCTGTTATTTCAGCTGCTTTGAATCATGCTGACATTCCATAACACCCCTCCCCCCTCCCTGCGGTGTACCCCCTCATCTTCCTCCATTAGCTCACCAGTAATCCTCTCGTCATAAGTGATAGCACTGCTGACCAGAAGAGCTAGCAGTCCCATCTGTGGTAGCTGCTACGGCGCCGCTGTGCATGATGGGACTTGCCATTGTTATAGTCCCTGTTGTTGACTGCCCTGGTTGGAGCTGAAGATGGAAGCCTCGTGTTCTCTCCTGTCCGCTCTGCTTCTCTGCCTTTTTTTCCCTGGGGTGTTTGCATGTGCTTTGTTTGGGCAGGTATGTGAGGAAGGAGGAGCGAGGGAAAGAGAGGGGAGCAGCCCCCAAGTCACATGGCACAAAAGAGTCCCTGGTTTGCAGAGACCATCAGGTATCTCCCTTGGGAGCACAAAGCCAGTCCTGCCAGTTCTGATAGCCTGAGTCCCCTGTGATATCGCATAAGGGACTCACTGAGGTGTAGTAGTGACTGTGACACCCCCCCACCTCTTTGATTAGCGAACGCTGCCACGTTATTGGTTTTGTCCCTGGTCTTTGTTTGCTTCCTCCATGCACTCTCTCGAGGTGCGTGATACTGTTACGCTTTAACAATGCTGACATTTATTCCAGCAGGTGAGGGCTGGTTAATGATGAAGCTGAAGTAAGCATAAGGGTCAGGAGGGTGTGTGTGTATGTGTGTGTGTGTGTGTGCGTGGGTGTGGGTGGGCGGGCCAGATGTACATTACGTTGTGATAAAAACATAGTGGGGACCATTTTTTGTCCCTACAAGGGGAAATTCAATTTTATAAAAATTTGTGACTGCAATCAAAAAACTGTAAATGCCAAAAGTCTTATATTTTGTTTGTTTGTTTATGGTTAAGGTTAGTACTGGGTAGGGGTTAGGGATTTAGCCATAGAAATGAATGGACGGTCCCCACAAAGATATGAGTACAGGAGTGTGTCTGTTTTTTGTGCGTGTTTGTGTGTGTGTTTGTGTGTGTTTGTGTGTGTGCCTGTTTGTGCGTGTGTGTGCGTGTGTGTGTGTGTGTGCCTGTTTGTGTGTGTGTGTGTGTGTGTGCGTGTGCCTGTTTGTGTGTGTGAGAATCTGAATGCAGAATAAAAGAGGCAGGAATACAACAGCAGGGGTTGTGAGGGATTCTGGGAGAACAGGTGTCCCATAAGAGATGGGAGCGCTGTGCATGTCCATTCCACACCCCTGGGCAGTGTCAGAATGGGCTACATTTTAGGAATGCTGTTGAAAGGATGTCATTTGGCATCTCAGAGAGAGAGAGAGAGAGAGAGAGAGAGAGAGTGTGTGTGTGTGTGTGTGTGTGTGTGTGTGTGTGTGTGTGTGATGAAGACCAGCACAGAGCCAGAACAGGAGGGGAAAGAGGGTGCACTCCGCAGTGTAATGGCGGCTTGTCATCTGGGGAATAAAACAGTGCAAATCCTAGAGGTTAAGCAGATTTTCTTTTCTTTTCATCCTCTTCTGTTTTTTTTTCTTCTCCTCCTCACTTGACCTCTGCTGCTCTCTCTCTTCGTCCCGATGACCGGCCCGATTATGTGCATGCTGGACTGTGGTACATGTCATGGTTCTGGTGAGGTGGGGCTGGGTTTGAAGAGGTTGAAGCCACCACTGGTAGGCGAAGGTGGGGGAGAAAGAAGTGTGTGTGTGTGTGTGTGTGTGTGTGTGTGTGTGAGAGAGAGAGAGAGTGTGTGTGAAAAGACAAATGGCTTTTGTTTCTTTTAGAGAAGTTTGTCTTGCAGGCCGGCATGACAGCTGCAGCACAACTGACAGGGAGAGGGATGGGGGTTTAAAGGGAGCCAGAATATTTAGCTTGTTTGACATGCAGGCCACGGGCAATGTGGCAGCTCCCAGCAGCAGTCAGGGAGGGAGGGAGAGGAAGAGAGAACAGAGAGACCCCCAGAGTGACGGCAAGGTCGGGAGTAAGCAGACCTCCACTCAGGCTGCCTGTTGCTGAAACAGTGCGGAGCGACTGGGAGTGAGAGGAAGGGGAAAGTGTGCAGAAGGGAATAAGTAACCCGAAAGTCAGAGGTCTGAAAGGGAAAAAGAGGGGGATCAGGAGAAAGAGTGATGGGGGGGCTTGCTAGCTCCGTCTGGATTACGTCGCCTCCCTAGTTCATTCTTTCTTTCCTTTTCCCTCGAGGCATCCTGACGCCCACAGTCCACATGCCCTGCAGCCCCTGCCACACGCACACGCACACACACATACACATGCACGCGCGCGCGCACACTCACACAGACACACACCCCACCTCGCCGGCTCGGGTTTCAGTGCGCCGGCTGGAATGTCGAGCTGCGATATGGGGGACCCGCAGCCGCCTTTGTGCCGTTTAAACAATCCAAGTGCTCGGCTACCCTGCGTGGCTGCCTGACAAAGACACGGGGAGTGGACAAGCTGACTGGGTGAGCCTCTGGTCCTCCTGTTTTGGAAAAAGGTGCTGCGTTTCATTTTTTTGTGCCCAACTGGCATTGGCTCCTCACTCGATCCTTTTCTTGCTGCTTGGTGTTTTTTTTGGCCTGGGAGAATCGGGTCCGGATTACAAAGCTCAGATGAAGGCGGCGGCAGCGCAGGCAGGGAGTCCTCGGCGATCTCGGCGCAAGTGTAGCTCGCGCTGAGCAGATTCCTCTCCGGCTCCCAGCCTCTGCGGTCCTGCAGGATCCCTCTTATCTGCGCTCCAGGTTTTCAGAGAGATTCCTGACATTTTAGGAAAAATGACTCAAACCCAATGTGCAATTCGCACAAGAACACTTTTTAATTGATTCTCCTTTTTTTTTTTTTTTTGCATCCACCGGTGATTTTCGCTGTTTAGTTTGGGATTATCTTGCTCATACATGGTGCCCAGTGATTTTTTTTTCTTCCTTTTGGAAGCGGAAACCAGCTAAATCCCTTGGTTTGACAATCGCTCTGGCCACACACCCCCTCTCTGCACCGCTTCGCTCTCCACACCTCCCGCTTACTCCCCCACATCCCGCCTGTCTCTATTTATTTATTTTTTTTTTTTTAGGGGGTAGAGAGGAAACGGCATGATTGGAGCACTTCCTGTCTTTTAATACTCAAGCAGGAAGCTGAACAAACGGTGCTGGATTCAAACAAAAACACGGGGGAGAGGGAGAGTGAGAGAGAGAGAGAGAGAGCGAATGAGTGAGAGCAGGCGAGTTACAGAGTTTGGGGGGGTCAGATAGGCAAGCGGGTGGGTGAGTGAGCGAGCGAGCGAGGGAGGAGAGCGGAGAGGAGGGAGACTTTTTTATAGCAGCTGCAAACCATTTCAGCTGTGTGTAGCAGTCTGAGAGAAGCTGTGGAAGAAAGCGACGAGCGAAAGCAGAGAGGAGGAGAAGAGAAGAGGAGGAAACAAAGGTCTTTCTCCTGCTTTTTCATTTGTCTGTGGATCTTCAGCAGACGTGTCAGCTGTGAGGAAGGAGACTTGGCTGAGGGGGTGGTCTGTCTGCTCTCATGCCCTCCGGATACAAGCTTGTGTGCCTGTCGGCTGCTTCCACGTAAACTCGCCCCTTGCACTGCCCCGAGTCCTGCACACGGGCGTGTGTTTGGATCGCTGCTTTTCTGACAAGAACTCGAATCAGAGGATGACTGGGGGGGCCAGGGAGGAAGAAATGGCAACCCCCCCATGTGGAAATGGATCGGCACTTCTTTGTCTGTTTTTTTGCCTGAAACCGTAGGAAAAGTCAGAGCGGGGGAGCCTGGATTTAACGTGAAGCCCCCCTCCTTTTTCGGGTAGACTGACTGGGGGTGGTGATGGTGCCCTTGGTGATGATGACGATGATGATGAAGAGGGCCCCTGGACACACATGGGAGGTCACTGGTACTAGACGCACACCTCTCCGTCCCTGCGATGGGAATTAAAGAAAGGAAGGATACGAAAAGAAAGATCAGACTGTGCAGCAACACCGACAGCCTATCGAGCTGCACACACTCTGCTCGCCTGCGGTAACTCACTGCTTTCCTTTCACCTTTATACAAATTTTTGTCTTTCCATTTTCCTTTTAATTTCTCAGAGTATAGACGTCATCGCCGCTTTGTTCAGAAAAGCCTTTCGTTGTCTAGGAGTCTCGATTTGTTTTTGGATGTCCGCGGAGAACGGCGTTCAAATTTAACAGGAAATCTCAGCCAGCTGGACTGAACCTGGATTTTAAAAAGGCACAAATTTGAAAAATGCATCAGCCAAGTGCATATCGTCCCCGGCGCCCGTTTGTGTTCTTGTCTGACAGTGTCTGCTGAGCACACCTTAAAAGGAACCAAGCACTTTGCCTGCCCGTCTCTACGACTGCTGAACTATTTTGTCTGTTTTTTTTTTTGTGTTGTGGGAGAATCAGCGAGGCAGGGAAACGGACAGGAAGTGGCCTTAAGGGACACAGCATGGGCCCAGGGGCGGGACCCCCAGGGAGGGTGGAAGCTGTACTGAGCAAGGCCCTGCACCCCATCACAAACTTCTGTCTGTTTTGGAAACCAGCCCCCATGCGTCTGTGACAAATGGCTCAGAGAGATGAGGATGATTCAGAGGACAGGCCTCTCATACCGGCACCAATGACTCCACAGAAGCAACCAGCTTTACTCTAAACTTCCTGTGAACTTACATAAATTCATTTCTAAAATACATTTGATTGAGAAATCTCCTTTCGCATGTGTGGTTTGGTGGCACCTAATTTGCCATCAGACCGTCGGAGAACTGTTGTTTGCATGTGGATTTGTTGAATGCGGGTGGGAGAGACCCATCCCCGCCGCTGCGTGTGAGAGGACCGGTCTTGTGAGTCCCACAAGCCGCCATGGGGAAGCCCCTGAGCCGGCCGGACTGCCTGCGGCAGAATCCTCGATGTCTGGGCAAGGGCGAGGACGAGGAGGCATACATCGAGGACTGCTACGTGCCGCAGCGCTCCATCTATGACACCATGCGGATTAACGAGCAGATTGACCAGGGCAACAAGCTGGGCCAGCCGTCGCGGAGCACGCTGGGCTCAGGGGCTGGGGAGGGCAACAGTCCATCCTGCAATGGCACGCTGGGGGCCGAGGTGGGCCCGGGGCTGTTTGCACCACGGCCCAGTGACTCCGGCGCCAAGAAGTTGGATGAACGGGTGATCTTCGATGCGCTGAAGCTGACGAGTGACCCCCAAAAGTCACCTGCAGGGGTGGGGCCGGGTGCCGCTTCTGCTGCCAGCATTCCAGCATCGTGTGCTGCCCCAGGTGGTGCTGCAGTAGTGACCAAGAGGCGTCACCAGGGCGGCGACAAGAGGGACAATCCAAACAGGCGCTCGTGGAAGGCCTTCATGCCGCCCAGTTACCCCGAGTTTGCTGAGCGCTTGGAACTGTCTCCAGGGGACTCGGGAGAGAAGCGGCTGTCCGGGGTCGGCATCCCACTCTCCCCAGTACTCCCTCTGCCCTCCCTCTTACCAACACCTCCTCCCACATCCACTCCCCCTGCATATCCATCCTACTCCACATCAGCCAGTTCCTCAACGGGCACCCAAACCCCGCCTGTTTCTTGCTCCCCTTCCTTAAGTGCCCCGTCAGGGGCTCTGGTCACCCCCCTGATGCAGCTGGTCAGACAGAAGCCACACGCTGTTTCGCACCCTGTGTCCCACAAACAACCCTGGCAGATGCCTGCTTTGGCCCCTCCGAAAGAGCAGCTTCCCGCAGCGAAACCTGCCTTTCCCCTGGTCCAGCCAGAGCCTGGGGACCAGTCCCAGATAGGTTTGGAAGGCCTGAGAGAGACACAGAGGCTTAGACATGAAAAGAAGGAGCCCACCATCGCCTCCTACAGGTGCATTCGGGACATTGAGGAGAAACGGCCCAGAAATCCACCTATTGTATCTGTGCAGTCTGTAGACTCGGCACACGAGCGGGACTCCCCAGTTCTGGAACACGACCAGGAGACCACCCCCCTCCTGCCACCCTTAGTGTCACCCAAGCCTATCTTCTGCCCCCCCACCAAAGCTCGCACCTGGCCTCGATCCATGAGAGGGGGGCGGAGATCAATGGGTCAGGGGGCTGTTCTTCACAACTTGCCCTCCCTGCCACCTCTGCCCGCATTGCTGGGGGAGGACAGTGACCTAGACGAGGAGTCCCTTTACCTCCTGAATCCCCCCTCGCCCTTCTTGCAAGATGGCCAGGAGCTGATTTTCAGTGGCCTGCCACTCTCACCATGCCTGAGCCAGGAGGGCAGCGAGCATGGATTATTGGACATGGACGCAGATTGGCCACCCCTGACCGGAGAACTGCGTGAGCGCACGGCATCCGAGATTCGGTTCGAGGAGGATGAGAACCGGATCTTGCAAGAGCTACAAGACCCGGGGGTGGAGGAGGAGCAGGAGGAAAATGAGCAGAGTGAAGAGCAGAGCTGGGAGGCTGTGCTGAAGTTAGATGGCAGGGAGAGGAACAGAGTGCAGGCCTGTAAGGAATTCCAGGAGAGGGAGGTGCAGCAGGAGGCTTCTCCTGGGGGCTGGCCCTTCCTGACCCCCCCATCCGGGTTCAGAGGTTCCGAGCCTCACAGTGCATCCCCCTGTCCAAGTTCAGAGGCTGGGTCCGATGACCTTTTCTTGGAGCTAGAGAGGCAGTGCCTGCAGGAGGAGGGAGAGGAGCTGGCTGGGGACACCAAAGCTGAAGAGCAGCCTAGCCTTCCTCAGCAGCCTAAGCTGGGCTTCACTCTGCCGGATGTGGAAGAGGAGGAGGAGGAGACACAGGAGGAGGTGCAGCAGGAGGCAGGAGAGGAGCTGGCTGGGGACGCCAAAGCTGAAGAACAGCCTAGCCTCCCTGGACAGCCTAAGCTGGGCTTCACTCTGCTAAATGTGGAAGAGGAGGAGGAGGAGATGCAGAAAGAGATGCAGCAGGAGGTGCGAAAGGAGCTGACTGGGGACGCCACAGCTAAGGAGCAGCCTAGCCTACATGAGCAGCCTAAGCTGAACTTCAATCTGCTGGATGTGGAAAGAGAGGAGGAGATGCAGGTGGAGGTGCAGCATGAGGTAGGAGAGGAGCTTGCTGGGGATGCCAAAGCTAAAGAGCAGCCTAGCCTACATGAGAAGCCTAAGCAGGGCTCCACTCTGCCGAATGTGGAAGAGGAGGAGGAGATGCAGGAGGAAGCACAACAGGAAGCAGAGACTGATGTAGCTGTGGCACTTCCAGGTCCCCTGGAGCCTGTAGGCCTCTCCGTCCTACGTGAAGAAGTTGTTCTGTCAGGACACTCGGGGTCAGATCACATTTTCTGTGAGGAGGAGGAGGAAAGGGAGGAAGAGGACCACAGTTTTCCGACTACAAAGACAGACGTGCGTGAATCAGATTCCAGTGGGATTCACACCACCAACCTGGACCAGACGGTGCCCTCTGATACGCCGTCCGACGGCGAGCGGCCCGGCACAGACTCCGTCCTGGGCACTGAGGTATCGTCTGAAAGCGTCAGTGATGATGACGACTTCAGAATGGACCAAGCGGAAGGCAGCGAAGAATCACTGCAGCCTCAGCAGGTGGGGACGCTGTCCTCCTGTGCGACTACAGTGGGCCCCACCCCTGAAAGGCCAGAGCAGGTGCAGCCCTATGAGCTCCTGCAGGAGTCCAACCAAGAGACGCAGGAAATCAGAGAGCACAAACATTTCAAACCAAGCAATAAGGATGAAGAGCAAGGTGGGACTGTGGGATCAGAGGAACTTCGGACTGTACCTGCAGAGGAGCCAGCTCCATCAGGGATAGGCCAAGGGAGTGGGGAGACCCCCCTGAGAGCCGCGACACTGGATGGTTCTCTTCCTGTGGGGATGGAGATCTCCACTCCCCAGGACAGTTATGGCGATCTGGGGGATCCAGCACAGAGGATTACCAGCACACCCAAGTCAGATGGCCCTGCCTCTCTCCCCCTGCCCTCTTTGTCCTCTAAGCCTGATGCCAGTGGAGCAGAGCTGGGCAGCAAGGACAGGGATACCTTTGTGGCGACGGACAGCTTTGTGTACCTGGCGGTATCCATGCCGACGTCCTCTACCCCTGGGAGCCCCCCCTCCCCATCAGAAGAATCTGCCCCCCCCAGCCCTCTGCCCCAGCCAGACCACGAATTGGAGGAGAGTGCCTTCCTTTCCACTGCCAGCTTTGTGTACCTGGCAGCCCCTGAGCGCCTCCCGGTGGCCGCAGACATCACCTCTGCCTGCTGGGGCTCCGACTCGGAGTCAGAGGACAGCCGGTCCGCAGTCCACTTTACACTGGGATCCACGACCGGAGACAGCGACTGGGATTCGGAAGGATCAGGATCGGGACTGGAGTTGGAGCCGGACCTGCCGGATGTTGACCCCTGGGAGCAGCTGGAGCTTGGCCTTCTCCAGGGGCTGTTTGGCGAGAACCGGGTGGAGGGAGCAGGAGTGGGATCAGGATTGGGAACAGGAGCAGGCGCAGGGGAGGATCCGGCCCTGTCGCAGTATCCTGAGGCAGAGAAAGCAGCTGAGGTAGAGCTTCTGTGTCTGGCTGGGAATCAGCCGGCAATCCCACCTTTTGTCATGCATGCGTGTCTCAGCCAGACGGGCAGGTCAGGTGTGTGTGCTAACATGGGAGCTGTGTATCTGCCATGTAGTGCTGTGCCGCCGCGTATCTGCCGCGTATCTGCCGCGTACTGCCGGGTGCCGGCGTGCACACCACGGCATGGTGTCTGAGGAACCGCGTGCCCGTTACCTTCACTCTACTCAGCCTGTTCACTCGCCCCTCCGTTTTCACTTCTGGGAGGTAGTGCTGTTGAAATATTAGCACAGTTTTCTGTTTCTACTTCAGACTAAGTCAGTTACATTTAACTGATCGTGGGACACTTGTATGTAGGGGAGAGGACAGTAATTAGTTACTGTGGTTTTGCTGCCACAGATTACCTCCAGTGGATACTTGGCTGTTCCCTGCCTCTTTGAGCTTGTGTCTGTGTGTGTCAGTCTGTGTGTTACAGTGCTTTTATGGAGGTCATGTCCCAAAGTGTGACCTTGTCATCTGGGCTCAGGGCTTGCACAGAGGATGACCAGACAGCAATGTATCTAACTAGGTGTGTGTGTGTGTGTGTGTGTGTGTAAGATTGAGGGTACGTTAGGGCGTGTAAGGTTCATAGTGTGTGGTTTTATGTGTCTGTTTGCTCAGGTTGTCTCATGCTCGCTGGCCAGCTCCAGTGTGATGACATCACAGCGGTGCTTCATTTCATCCCCGGGGCTTTAAGCCGGCCGTCTGTGAGAAGCTGATTCGCTCCCGCGTAGTCCTAGCTAACCTAGAGCAGCCTATCAGCTCGCATCGACCGTAGACACACGAGGCCGTGTCTGAGAAGGGAGTGAGAGCAGCCACTGTCACCCCCGCGCAGCCATGACCGTAAGCGGTCGGCGTCCGCGTCAGGTTTTAGGATTCTGAGAGCTGGCCCTTTGGGACGTGTGTCCCGGCTCCTTTAGCCTGTGAACTTGCAGCACACCTGTGTACAAATCAGAAGTGAGTGACATGGGGAGGAAAAGAGGGGGTGGAGACGGGGGCAGCAGCATGAGAGAGAGCAGAAAGCAGACGGTGTGGGTCCCGCAGAAGCAGGAGGGCGCCCCCCCGGGCATCGCTGGCTGTTATGACGGTTGAGGCGCAGCGGGACGGCACAGACAGGAAGCACCTGTCAGACCAGGAAGGTGGAAAACAGCCAGGTGGGGTGGGGCAGCGCGGGTGATGAGGTAATCTCTTAATCAGCCCGTTATGCCACGTGCATGACAGTTAATAGGTCCTATAGTAAAAATTAAAATTTAAATGGTGGGAAGGAGGGAGCAGGGTAAAAGAGAAGGGGAGCAGTGAAAGGAGCAGAACAGGAGGTGAGAGATGTAAAGACGACGGGGTGGGTGGGGTTTGGGGGCGAGACGAGGCAGTGAAATCTCCCAGGATGCAGTGGGAGCCACTGGCTACGCTGCCTACGATTTGAATGGAATAGTGTCGCTTCATTTAGCCTCCCTCTGAAGACCAGCCTCATATAGCCTTTCTGTCCTCCTGCGCTCTCTGTGGGCTGTGACCACAGCCAAACACGCATGTAATCTGTTACGTGTGTGAACTGGCATCTACATGCATGTGTTTGGTTAATATGAGGACCGCATGCACTACGGCGTTACCGGGACCTGCGGTCTTGCTGGTGCTGGGGTGCTGCCATGGAAACCGGTGCCCCTCCAACACTTTGTTGTATCCCTTTATACAGAAACACACCCACTTAATGTTCCCAGAAATGCCCCTCCCCCCAGGGGGCCAGCTGCTACAGGGGACATGCTGGGCCAGCCTCCTTGGGTATGGGTACGGGGGTGGGGGTGAGGAGGAGCTTCTGGGATGGAGTGGAGCGTTATGTAGCTTGGCACTTCCCACAAAGCCTTGCCTACGTAGTGTATGGGTGGTGGGGGGGGGGGGGCTCCCACAGAGCACCCCCCATCCGCCCCCAGCTTCCCGGCACGGAGCGCTGGAATGATCGGCATCCCAGTGACACTCTGGAGAGGACCGCTTTCCGCTGGCGGGAGGAGCACGGGAAAGAGGGAGAGAGGAGATGTGAAGATTTTGAAGAGGCAGTGTGATGGAGATGGATATACATGAGTATCACACATACTGTACACCCAGTACTGGTGTGCACTCCCTGTCACACCTGGCCGTGCGCACACACACAGCACCAGCATGCACTCCCAGTCACACCAACACACACACAGGCATGCAGTGGGATGAAGCAGGTCAAGGCCTCTACCTCATTGTTTTTGGGACAGAGTCCCTTCCTGTTTGAGACGCCCATTGCCACGGCACAGATGTGTGCAGAGACCAGCTGTACACAGAGCATCCTGTCACGAGAACACACACACACACACACACACACACACACACACGCACACGCACGCACACACAGACACAGACACATATACACACACACACACACACACACACAGAGTGCTTGGACGCATTCAGAGGCACCCTCTAAAACTGTCACAAAGACTGTACTGTTTCACATGCCACCTTCCGGCTCCCTCTCCCATCATGCAGTTCCCCCCACTCCCCCCCCCCCCCCCCCCCACATCATGCACTGCTGCAAACCCATAATCTCCCAGCCTGGCAGTCCGTGGTCTCTGCTTCTGATATCAGTAAGTCCCTCAGGCCTCCTTCACATGTGTGTTTCCATGTGCCTTGCGCTTGGTTATCAGCCGCTCAGAGGGCTGCAGCTTGCAGGGTCCTGGTTAGGAAACGGTGAGTCTGCCACAAGCAGAAGAATCTCTCCTTCGCAGCTTTCCAAAGCCCAGTCATTTTGTGGCTCCTCTCTTGCATTGTCCTCCCCCCTCAGTGCCTCTCCGCATTCTCGGTGCTGTCATCACATCAGGCTGCAGTGTGCTGGAGGGGTCGTGCCAGGAGTGGCAGGGTGACGGGCGTGGCAGGTCGAGTGTGGCCTGGCCCTGTGACTCAGCGCAGTCAGGCTGGGTGTGTGTGTGTGTGCGTGTGTGTGTGCGTGTGCGTGTGCGTGTGAGCGGGTTTACCTATCCTTATGGGGACATAATGTCCCCATAACGTGATAAATATCCGTTTTTTTCCCGTATGGGGACCGGTTTCCTGGTCCCCATAAGGGAAAACTCTGTTTTATAAAAATAGGTGACTGCTATGAAAAAACTAAAAATGCAAAAACTCTTGTATTTTGTTTGGTTACTTATGGTTATGGTTAGGGCAGGGTGGGGGTTAAGGTTGTCATAGTTAGCGTTAGCATTTTTCCCATTGATGAATGAGCGGTCCCCATAAGGATATGTTTACCCTACATGTGTGTGTGTGTGTGTACGCGTGTGCCTGTGTGTGTGCATGCATGAGTGTGCGTGTGTGTGTGTGTGTGCTCTCTTATATCTGTAATCCTTTTATCCCCTTTATTATTTTTCTTTTCCCACCTCCTCGTCCTCATCCTCTGCTCCTGTTGTCTTCCACCATCCTCTCTTTCTGAGATCTTCCGAGTAGCAGCAGAGCACTTTGGTGATACTACATGTTGCTCTGCTACTGTGACTGCAGGTTTTATGGCCAGCAGCTCGTGGGCTTGAAGATCACTGAGGTTTCGAATGTCCAACATTTGAGAATCTCAGCGATGTGCTGATATTTTGGGGTAATGGCGCTGTCTCTGTCGGCCTCTTTTTGTGGGCAGGGTAGGGCTGCCGGGCTGGGCTGCTCTCTCCGTATGCGTGCTCTTGGTGTTTGCACCAGATCATCTGGCAAGATGAGCTCCACATGTTTTTCTGCTTTTTAATGGGTGTAATTTCCAGTGCAGATCTCACTGGGTGTGATTTCTGAGCTTCCCAGTGCTGCTGTGTGTTGCCAGTGCATTATTTTTGAAGTGAACACGCTTCAAACACGACCGTTTCCCCTCTGGTGCCAAATCGAAAGGGCTCAGCATACTTTCACAAAATGATTACATATTAACGCTAAAGGCATGGAGGATGATGACGACAGCAGCACTTACTTGTTTTTCACTACGGCAGGCCTGCAATAAACCAGTATTTAATGATTGGAAAGGAATTGGGGGAAATATAACATTTATTTTAGCAGATGCTTTCGAAAGTGACAAAATTGAGAAGGCAGGGTCAGTTGGGGGTTAAGGGCCTTGTTCAGGGGCCCAACGGTGACATCACTCTGCTGACCCTGGGATTTGAACTGCCGACCTTTTCATCACAGGCCCTCAGGCTCCTGTATCTGAGCCCCCCCCCCCCCCCACCTATGCCCTCTCCAGGCGGTTGAGCGGGAACAAGTAGACAGCATTCAGCCCCGGCTGCAGCAGGTAAACGCCGTGGGCCAGGGCCTGATCCAGAGTGCGGCCAAGGACACAGACACGCAGGCACTGGAGCACGACCTGGATGCCACCAACCTGCGCTGGAACTCTCTCAACAAACGGGTGCGTGTGTGCGGGTGTGGGGGTGCGGGTGTGGGGGTGCGTGTGGGTGCCAGTGTGTGTGTTTCTAATGATACATCCGGCCGCCACACACATATGACTCTGTGTGCTTGCCCACAGGTGGCGGAGCGCATCGCACAGCTGCAGGAGGCCCTGTTGCATTGTGGGAAGTTCCAGGATGCCCTCGAGCCCCTGCTAAGCTGGCTCAGTGACACGGAGGACCTCATAGCGAATCAGAAGCCTCCGTCAGCCGAGTACAGGGTGGTCAAGGCTCAGATACAGGAGCAGAAGGTGAGTGAGGAAGCAGGGTGCAGGAAGTGAAGCAAGCAGTGCAGGGTACAGGAACCGGGGAAAACGGGAAGTGAGGTAAGCAGTCCAGGGTTCAGGAAGTGGGGAAAGTGGGAAGTGAGGTGAGCAGTGCAGGGTACAGGAAGTGGGGAAAGCAGGAAGTGAGGTAAGCAGTGCAGGGTACAGAATGTGGGGAAAGCAGGAAGTAGGCACTGGAAATGGAACGAGCTGGGCCAATGTTTGAGTTCTCTTACCTGTTTAATACTGGCCAGTAGCAGGATACCGAGTACTGATGCAGAAAGTCACTTATCCAGGTGTTTGCTTTGTGTTTTTGTGATTATGATTTTATATTGTCTTGAGATTGTAAACCGCCACCACCCCCCCCCCCCACACACACACCCAGCTGTTACAGCGACTCCTGGATGACCGGCGGGGCACAGTGGAGATGATTCAAGCCGAGGGGGAGCGCATCGCCGCTACCGCCGAACCTCATGACCAGGACAAGATCCGCAAACAGCTGGAGAGCCTAGGAGAGAGGTGGAGCAGGCTGCTGGACAAGGCCGGCGCTCGGTACGCTCATTGGCCATTGCGTGTGTGTGCACAGGTATATGCTCCTACCCACCTGAGATCCCATCTGACCTGTCTCTCCGCGACGGCCCTGCAGGCAGCGGCAGCTGGAAGAGCTGCAGGTCCTGGCACTGCAGTTCCATGAGGCTGCGGAGCCGCTGGGGGAGTGGCTGAATGCCACCGAGCGACGCCTCAACACCGCTGAGCCCATGGGCACCCAGACCGCTAAGATCACTCAACAGATCGTGCGCCACAAGGTACTTGCCCCCTGGAGGACAGCAGCGGTATGACAGGCTCCAGTTTAAACATGTCTGAGAAGAGAGGTGTTACCCACCATTAAGCAGTCACCCTGTGGGGAGCGTACAAAATCATGGGGGTGTCCACTGCCCTGGGGGGAGGGGAGGGTGCGCAGTCAGCTTTCACTACTACGCTTACAGGGGTCAGCTAGTGTCATAAGACCCGCGTGAGCTACAAAGCAGGACTGAGGTACATGTCCCGTGTGGAGGGCCTTCCACCGAGCGTACCTTCAGCCATCACCCCCACCCAGCCAGCCTGCCTTACCCCCTCCCTCCCCCCCATTTCCTGTTGGTCCTGCTTGCAATACGTCATGTTTCCTTTATAGTCGTCCTGGAACATGCCCGCTGTGGTAACCTCATTATGTCCTGTAATTGGCCATGATAAGCCGGTTATTTCATTTGTTTTATGAGTTTTTATGTTTTATGAGCTTATGTTATGCGTTTGTCTTGCTCTTCCTTTTTAGCCCATATCTTTATGTTATTACTGTGATTTTATTTATGATTTGCCATCTGCATGATCCATCTTTTATGTTCTTCTCCCCTGCACTCCTGATTTCCCACCCCATCATCCTATTCCCACCCACTCCCATTGCCTCGCTACTCGGGGGCACTGTCCCGCCCCACTCCCAGGCCCTCCACGAGGAGGTGCTTTCCAGGGAGGCCGAGATGAATGGGCTGGAGGCCCTGGGGGCGGCACTGGGCCCGCTGAGTTGCCGGGCGGACCGCGAGTGGCTGGCGGAGCGCGTGGGGGCGGCGCGGGGGGGCCACAGCGAGCTGCTGGAGCGCTGTGAGCGCCGCGCCGCCCTGCTGGAGCAAGCGCTGGCCAACGCGCGGCTCTTCGGCGAGGAGGAGGTGGAGGTGCTCAACTGGCTGGCGGAGGTGGCACAGAGGCTGGCGGAGGTGGAAGTGCAGGGCTACCAGCCCGAGCAGCTGGGAGAGCTGCACAAATACACCCTGGTACGGGGAGCGTGCACGTGCAAGCATGTATGCGTGTGTGACAAGCAGCGGGGGGTGTACATGCGTCCCACTGCAGGATCAGCTCTCTTCATATGGGCTACTTGAGGCAGGAGCGAGTGGGCCAGCTGTAGGGGGTGATTTAGGCTACGTTCACACTGCCATGCTGAAGTGACTCAAATCGGATTTTTTGCCTTAATGTGACAAAAATCTGATCTTTTCAGGGCTGTGTGGACACACAAATCTGATCTTTTCAGATCGGATATATATCCGATTTGCAGCCATGCGACCTGAATGTGACGCTCAGATCGGAATTCATGTGGCTTTTTGCTTATACGCATGCGCTGACATCATCAGCCTGCGCCGGCAGCGCAGGAAGGTAAAAATGGAGGAGAGCTGCGATAACAGTCAGTGGAAGGATGGAGAAGTTGAGGATTTAACTGATATTTGGGGAAATGAATCTGTTCAAGCTAAACTGGAAGGAACCTATCGTAATAGAGTAGTATTTTCAATATAAGAAATGGCACAGCGCGGACACGAACGTGGCTACAATGCCAAAGAAAAATACAGAGCCTGAAGTCAAAGTTTAAAGAGGCAAAAGACTTGAATCAGCGCAGCGGTCATGGCCGCACAACGTGCCAATTTTACGACCAGCTTTTTACCCGTGGAAAAACGTATCAATGTGCGCATGCGTGACGTTTCAGAGGACCGATGCGTTCACATTACAGTCAGATACAGGTCACTTGTGCTTATGAATGTGAACCGTCAAGATAGACAAATCCGATCTGAGCAAAAAATCGGAATTGATTGATGGGGCTGGCAGTGTGAACGTAGCCATAGAGAGAATCTACCCTGCAGGGATGTGTGTCCCATAAGGCCATTTGTGTTCCCACCTCTCCAACAGTCACTGAATGAGGAGATCCTGAGCAGGAAAAAGACGGTCGACCAGGCCATTAAGAACGGACAGGCTCTGCTGAAGCAGACCACAGGTATGGACCTCTTCAGCCCCAACATGTGACTGCACCGCTATGGGTGTTTATCAGACTCCAGCACAGTTGGATTGATTTAAGTTTCAGTAGTTTTATATCGTCACTTAAAGAGGGAAGTGGTCTCTCTACAACTGAATTGTTAGCTTACCTGCCATTAAACTGGATTATGTCACATCTTCACTGGAGTTTTCCCTCACCTGTGCTGCCGTTACCTGTACCTCCCTGACCTGTCCATCCGTTACCTGTACCTCCCTCACCTGTGCTGCCGTTACCTGTACCTCCCTGACCTGTCCATCCGTTACCTGTACCTCCCTCACCTGTCCATCCGTTACCTGTACCTCCCTCACCTGTGCTGCCGTTACCTGTACCTCCCTGACCTGTCCATCCGTTACCTGTACCTCCCTCACCTGTCCATCCGTTACCTGTACCTCCCTCACCTGTCCATCCGTTACCTGTACCTCCCTCACCTGTCCATCCGTTACCTGTACCTCCCTCACCTGTCCATCCGTTACCTGTACCTCCCTGACCTGTCCATCCGTTACCTGTACCTCCCTCACCTGTGCTGCCGTTACATGTACCTTGGCTTAGGTGAGGAGGTTCTGCTGATCCAAGAGAAGCTGGATGGGATCAAGAGTCGTTATGCTGAGATGACTGCTGGCAGCAGTAAGGCCCTCCGGACCCTTGAGCAGGCCCTGCAGCTGGCAACGCGATTCGCCACCGCCCATGAAGACATCAGCCAATGGCTGGAGAGCTTGGAGTCAGAGCTGAACAATGTGGAACCGGACACCACGCCGGCCTATCAGGACAGACAAAAGGTATGTGTGTGTGTGTGTGTGTGTGTCTGTCTGTCTGTCTGTCTGTCTGTCTCTGGAGCTAGACCCTGTGTGTCTGTGTGTAGGAGCTGAAATGCGTTTCGGCGGAGAAGCGGCTCATTCTGGACACGGTGAATGAGGTGGGCAACGCTCTGCTGGACCTGGTGCCCTGGCGTGCTCGCGAGGGGCTCGACCGTCTGGTCGCCGACGCCAACCAGCGCTACCGGCAAGCCGACGAAACCATCACCCAGCGCGTGCAGCTGGTGCAGGCCGCCATCCAAAGGTCACAGCAGGTACTGCATCTCACACAGCCACCTTAATCCGAAATGTCCCCCGTTTTCTGCGGGCACTACTGACCCCTCTCATTCCCTCCCTCGTTCGCTCGCACCTGTTGTTCCTGCCTCCCCTGTCTGGATGTTAGTACGAGGAGGCCGTGGATGCGGAATTGGCCTGGGTGGGTGAGACGGAGCGCAAGCTTGCCTCCCTGGGGCCACTGAGTTTGGAGCCCGATGTGACTGTGGCTCAGATGCAGGTGCAACGCGCCTTCAACATCGACATCATCCGGCACCGCGACACCATGGAGCAGCTGCTGCGCACGCAGCCTGATGTGCTGGAGGCATGCAACGAGCCGCAGAGGGACTCCCTCAAGGTGAGGGGGCCCCAAGGCAGGGCAGGGGGGCCCTGAGGATGTGGTATGAGGGCAGGGGGCCACTGGTCCTGCATTCGGATCCTTCAGATTATCCCCAACCTTGGAAAAAGACACATTTTGTGAAGCCATAAGGTGTTTTGCTTCCCTCTGGATGCGCGTATTCAGTGGGGGAAGGAGGAGGGGCAGTCTGCCATTCTAAGCCTTCACTTGTATGGATCCCAATTGTCCGCTCCGGCCCTCACAGGCCAAGACTGAGTCCCTGCACGCGCGCTTTGAGGCGGTCAGCCAGAGCCACGCTGAGCGCTTCTCGGCGCTGGAGCAGGCCCAGGTGCTCGTGGGCCGCTTCTGGGAGACGCACGACGAGCTTGAGCCCTGGCTGGGCGAGACTGAGGCGCTGATCGCCCAGCTCCCGCCGCCCGCCATCGACTCAGAGACTCTGCGGCTGCAGCAGGACCAGATGCGGGTGAGAGGGGTCGGGGGGGCAGAGAGGAGGGCTGGCCGTAACAGTTAAATGGGGTGCATACAGGGGTGGAGCCACAGGGGTACTGGGCCCAGCTGAAAGCTGATTGGCCCCATCCCCTGTCACTCACTGATTCACAACATACTACTGGCTAATGATAAGGTCAGCCCTTTTGTATGAATTATGGCCCCTCTTATGCCTTATGCTCCACCTCCTTAAGCTTCTGGTTAAAAATACCAGATTTTTTTTAAAAAAAGAAAAAGACTAGTGCTGTAAAACCCTAAGGGTGGGCTCTCTGTTTTAACTGTTTCCCCCCCCCCCCACCACCACCCACCCTTCCTGCCCCCCCCCCCACCACCCACCCTTCCTGCCCCCCCCCCCTTTAATGGGCCCCACTGCCCCCCTCCCCCAGCTTCTGAGGGAGTCCATCGCCGAGCACAAGCCCCACATTGACAAGCTGCTGAAGATCGGCCCCCAACTGGCCGAGCTGAGCGCCCAGGAGGGGGCATCGGTGAGACGGCGCTTTGCTGACACAGAGAGCCGCTACCAGGCCATCAAGGAGGAGGTCAAGGCCCGGGCTGCCGCCCTGGACGAGGCCGTGTCGCAGTCTGCGCAGGTGCGCCCCCTGCCTGCCGCTGCATGCCTGCCTGCCTGACTCAGCCTGCATGCACACGCACACACACTCACTCACTGTGGAGCATTCTGTCTTATTTACTGACTTTAATGTCAAATCCAGTGTTTCCTAATCCATTCCTCGAGGGCCCTCAGATAGTCCCCGTTTTTGCTCCCTCCCAGCTCCTTCGCAAAAATGTGGACTGTCTGGCTAGGAGCTGGGAGGGAGCAAAAACCTGGACCGTCTGTGGTTCCCCGAGGACCGGCATGGGAAACACTGCTCTAATTTGTTATTTAAAGTATTTAAAGTTATTTAAAATTTATGTGATGAAGTTTTTTTGCTCTGAGAAGCGCCCCCCCCCCCCCCCCCGGTTTGGGGCTTATTCCAGGCCCTGCGGGGGTTAGACTGTGCGCTGTTCCTTCACAGCACCCCTGTATGAGCAGAGCCGTATCCCCTCAGTGTTAGCGACATATGCTACTTATCGTGTGTGTGCATGTCATTCATCTAACACATTATATTGTTTCTGCACTCCTATCCCTGTAACTACCCTGCCCTCCATTCTCCCCCCACCCCCTCTGCAAAACCTCCTGCTCCCTGCACCACATGCCTTCGACATGCCCCCCTTTGCACCCCGTGCCCCCCCACCTCCCCCGCCCCATTTTCACCCCCCCCCCATCCTCCACCCCGTGCCCCTTCACTGTGGATGTGCTGCGTGCCCCCTCCCCCCGCCATTGCCTCCGTCACCATCACCGCCTCCTCGCCCAGCTGGTAGAGGTTAGTACCACTTACCGGCCCGCCCACCATGCCGCTCTCCTCCACTGACACGCTGACTGTACTGACGGGCGTACAGGCCCACCAATGAGGCAGGAGCATTCTGCACCAAAGGTGGTACTAACGACTGCTTGTGTTACCAGTTGCTTATGTCTAAAACATAACGATACCAGTAATACTCGCTAACTTTGTTTAGCTAGCAAAGGTAAGTGCCACAAAATTTTTTAAAAGATTAACTGAGGTGATTAAGCATGATAGACTAAACAGAAGAATCATTTGAGTGATGACCTTGATGTGACCAACTGAAAAATGCACACAGAAAGACAGAAATTTGTCTGTCTGTGTTGTATAGCATTTCGCCGCCCTCTTTGACTAGATGTTCGGTCGTTTGGTGCGTGATAACAGAGCCCTTTCCAGCTGATAAATAACATGTAGTGTCAGGCTTTTCCTGCCCATTGTGAGGTGGACTTCCTCTCTGTCACTTCCTCATCTCCTCTCTAAACTTCCTGAGCACGAGTTTCCTGTTTGCCACGTCGGTCCCCTCGCATCAGTTCCCTGACATCTTGCGGATTCCTGTTTTCGGCGGCAGTTTTCTGGTCCCATGCTTCCTGTTCGTGACTCTGTCCGCCCTCTCAGTTCCATGACAAGATGGACCCTCTCCTGGAGTCCCTAGAGGCGGCGGTCCAGCGCCTGAGACAGCCCCCTCCTGTTGCGGCAGAGGTGGAGAAGATCCGGGAGCAGCTGGGGGAGCACCGTGCCTCGGGCCTGGAGCTGGATAAGCTGCTGCCCTCGTTCAGTGCCCTGTGTGCCCGCGGCGAGGAGCTGATGGCCCGTGCTTCACCGGATGACCCAGCAGCGCAGGGTGAGGCGTCACTACACTCACACCACACCGGTTCACAATGCATGCTTTTGTTACCAGTGTCCATAAGGCGGTTCATAAAGCCAGTTTGGTGTCTTTGTGCTACCCATAGTCATTAGAGTAAAGCAGCCCCTAGATGGCCACGCCCATAAATACAAACCACACCCCAGGCAGCATGTCCATTGGTGCAAAGCACACCTCCAAATGCCACGCCCATCGGTACAAAGCACACCTCCAAATGCCACGCCCATCGGTACAAAGCACACCTCCAAATGCCACGCCCATAAATACAAACCACACCCCAGGCAGCATGCCCATCGGTGCAAAGCACACCTCCAAATGCCACGCCCATCTGTACAAACCACACCCCAGACAGCATGCCCATCGGTACAAAGCACACCCCAGGCAGCATGTCCATTGGTACAAAGCACACCTCCAAATGCCACGCCCATCTGTACAAACCACACCCCAGACAGCATGCCCATCGGTACAAAGCACACCCCAGGCAGCATGTCCATTGGTACAAAGCACACCTCCAAATGCCATGCCCATAAATACAAACCACACCCCAGGCAGCTTGCCCATCGGTACAAACCACACCCCAGGCAGCATGCCCATCGGCACAAAGCACACCTCCAAATGCCATGCCCATCTGTACAAACCACATCTCCAAATGCCACACCCATCAGTACAAAGCACACCTCTAAATGTCACACCCATCGGTACAAACCACATCTCCAAATGCCACACCCATCGGTACAAACCACACCTCCAAATGCCACACCCATCGGTACAAACCACACCTCCAAATGCCCCGCCCATCGGCACAAACCACACCTCCAAATGCCTGCCCATCTGTACAAACCAGATCTCCAAATGCCATGCGCATCAGCGCAAACCACACCCCTGATGGCCACACCCATCTGTACATGCCACACCCCTTTCAGCAGGTAGCTGGTATACAAAGCCGCTCCCTGTTCCATGTACTCAGACTTGCCATTGTGCATGAAGCCCCTCCTTGTGTACGGCATGCTGACCCGCCCCCTGCCCCCCCACTGTAGCGGTGCGCTCCCGCTTGCTGCGCCTGCGCTCCCTGTGGGATGAGATCCGGCAGCGGGCCGAGGAGCGGGAGAGCAAGCTGCAGGATGTGCTAGACCTGGCCGGAAAGTTCTGGGCCGACATGGCGGCACTGCTGAGCACGCTGCGGGAGTCCCAGGAGATTGTGAAGGACCTGGAGGACCCCGGCGTGGACCCCTCACTCATCAAGCAGCAGATCGAGGCCGCAGAGGTGATGCCTTATGGATGCATAGCGCTTTGTAATCATGTTCTGGAGCCTTAAACCGCAAAGAGCGATATTGCGTTTTCTTACGTGTTCTTTAGGCACTGACAATACAGACGCTCCTCTACTTACGATCTTTCAACTTACGAACTTTCAGACATTCAAACGAGAGGACTGTAAGTCCAAATTGTGTTCGTTGAGCTCCCATTTCCTGTCCGCAACAATTTTTTTTTTCTGCGTGCCAATTCCACCTAGTACGACTTCATGCCGCTACTCCCGCCACGCAGCAGCGTAGCGTTCGTACTCCCAGCATCCTAGCTCTTTGTACTTGCGTATACCCTTAAAATGATGTTGAATAACGACTTACGAACAATTTAAATTACGAACGGCTGTTTGGAACGTATCTCGTTCGTACGTAAATAGAGGAGCGTCTGTATTATTTTTTGGCAATTACTATCTCCTCTGGTCTCTCCGCTGATACCTGCTGGCACCAACGCCCACAGTCCTCACCCCCCCCGGTGTCTCTCCCCCCAGGCTCTCAAGGGCGAGACGGACGGCCTGCGAGAGGAGCTGGAGTTTGTTCGCACGTTGGGCGCTGACCTCATCTTCGCCTGCGGGGAAACTGAGAAGCCGGAGGTCAAGAAGACCATTGATGAGGTGCGGGGTTACCTGAACCCAGGGGTGATGGGGGGGTTACCTGAACCCAGGGGTGATGGGGGGGTTACCTGAACCCAGGGGTGATGGGGGGGTGCCTGAATGCGAGGGTGATGGGGGGAGGGCATTCTTCCAGGCGGTTTTACACATTTGAGCAGGAGCTGCTTCCTGCCCCCCACCTCAGCTTTATGACTGTCCCTCTCCTTCTCCCCCCCCCACCTCACACACATGCGCATCCCGGGCTTCCCGCCGCCAGATGAACACCGCTTGGGAGAGTTTGAGTCGGACTTGGCGAGAGCGGATGGAGAAGCTGGACGAGGCCATGTCTGCCTCGGTGCAGTACCAGGACGCCCTGCAGGTTGGTCCCGTGCTCCACTGGGTCGGCACAGCGCCACCATGCTCTTTGGGCAACCCAGCAGCCTGTTTCCATGCCGCCCCACAGGGCATGTTCGACTACTTGGACAACGCCGTGATCAAGCTGTGTGACATGCCCGCTGTGGGCACTGACCTGGGCACCGTCAAGCAGCAGATCGAGGAGCTGAAGGTCAGTGTCGCCTCCCGTTCCCTCCTCTTCCACCTTCATCTTCTGCATTTTCCAGTTTTCGCACCATTCCTCTCTTTACTGATCCTCGCTGTAAGAGGAGTCCATTTTTGTACTTTGCTCTTCATTTTTGCTTTGCTTGTGTTTAAACTCAATTCACGGATCGGTGGTCTCAAAGCTGTCGCAGCGCAGTTGTGCTCCATGATCACCGTTCTCTTGTCGCAGTGTGAACGCACAGTTGTAGTAAACTGACACGTAAGGTCAGAGCAACAACATCTCCGTGTCTCTCCCTGTGTGAGCAGCAATTCAAGGTAGAGGTGTACCAGCAGCAGATCGACATGGAGAAGCTCTGCCACCAGGGGGAGTTGCTGCTGAAGAAGGTGTCCGACCAGACGGACCGAGACATGATCCAGGAGCCACTGACCGAGCTGAGGCACCTGTGGGACAACCTGGGGGACAAGATCACGCAGAGACAGGTGCACTAAGTCGTCCTGGAGCAGCGGACAGGCTTCGCTTTGAATGGACAGATTCTGGGTCCCAGGGGAGCCTGCATTACCAGTGCTGGCAGTAACACGTTACAAAGTAACTCGTTACTGTAATTCCACTGCTTTTGGTGGTAATGAGTAATGTAACATTACTTTTTCACATAAGGTAACTGAAAATTAAATATGCTTGTTACTCGTCGCTAATTATTCCCCTAATTTCCCGTTTATGATCTAACACCATCTGACTTTACGGTGGTGCAGTGAATGGGTGACATTAGCTACAGTAATAGGTAAAATCTGACAGTTGTATTGTCTGGTACTGTGCAGCAGCAGCCCTGAAATAGCCACCCAGACAGCACACATGCATTGGCACAGTGTCTCTGCGATGCGCGAAAATCCATCGGCAAAGCGTCTCTATGGCAGAGACGTCGTTACTGAATACTGACTAAACATTCCCCCGATGTCTGTGTGATGTATTACAACAGCAACACAATGTTAATGAGGTCACTAGGCGACATTTAGCCTACTGTTATTTTCCCCGATTAGGCTATATAACCCACAATAGGGTTATATTATATGTATTTATATACTATGAGCTAGATTTGTTTGTTCCACCCCACATGTACAGTTTCTCAATGGAACACCATCATTTAATGACGTTACGATCTTAAACCAACGTCCAGGTGACGTATGTGCGTCGTCCAGGTGACGTATGTGCGTCGTCTGGGTATATATGCATTAAGAGAATGGAAACCTCATACATCTCCCCCGTGTCCCTGTCTTTCTCAGCACAAGCTGGAGGGGGCACTCTTGGCTCTGGGGCAGTTCCAGCACGCCCTGTCAGAGCTGCAGTCCTGGCTGAGTCACACGCACGCCACGCTGGACACACAGCGCCCCATCAGCTCCGACCCCAAGGCCATCGAGATCGAGCTGGCCAAGCAGCACGTACGTTCCCTGCCAGTCGCCCGTCTCCTGCTCTGCCTCTTCAGCTCCGTCCGTTCGCATCACCTGTCTCCCTGTTTTGGTCAGAAAAGTGCAGTCAGGTTTAACGGCGCCCCTAAGTGGCCCGTAAGTATGTGCACGAGTGTGTGAGGGTGTCCCGTGATGGACTGGCACCCTCTGCACGGTGGACCTCTGTGCTCTGCGCTACCTGAGATAGGCTCCAGGATGCCCTGTCAACCTGACCTGAATAAGCGAATGGATGGATGGATGGACGGATGGACGGATGGAAGTCCAAGCAGTACCATGTTATTTGCCTGTTGTATTTCAGCTGTAGGTTTCAGTATATTTAAAACTGTATATTAAAGTAAATGTCTTTCTGAAAATCTTAAAGCTACCTCAAAAGCAGGCCTGCCATACACATTTCTTGGGCCTGGGACAAAATCACCCCCATGATGTGTGTGACCCCACCCGCACCCCCCAGCCTGGGGCAACTTCATTAGTTGTTGCCCCTGATAGGGTGGGCCATTTTCTAGTATAAAGGACTGATCTAGCAGCAGCTGACTCGGATGATCAGTGATATGCCGGAACGCTAACCCCGAACTGCGATTTCACCACACATTTCGTGAAAAGCCATCTTATGTCTGTAACATTATTTCAAACTTCCTGAGACACTTCAGAGTTTGATTGAGGCACGTAGATGTGCTGAAAAAGGTCCAGGGCTGGTCCCTTAGCACCCACCTCTGCGGCTCCGCCACAGCCCCGGGCCCAGCGTCCCGTTCGCGTCTGGACGTGTGGCTGTCTGAAGCTCGCCCGCCTCGCGTTTAATCAGACAGAGTGACGGTAATCCTTCCAGGCTGCTGTCACTGAGGTGCCTGAGGATGGCTGAGAAAGCCCTGCCGTCTGTGTACTCGTCAGGCATGACAGCGAGCACGCTTTCCTTTATCCCCTCTTGGGCTGTGTCACTCGCCGTGGATTGCGTCAGGTTCCCGTCTCGGGAAAGGCGAGCTCTGCGGATATGAGATGGAATCGGGAATTAGGAATGCTGGATTACTGTCTGCCGCTTCTGCCAAGACACACAGCATTTCCACTGAAGCAAGCGTGACTGTCCAGTGGCAGACACTGTGTAAGGGAGAGGGACAGTGGAGAGGAGAGGAGAGGAGAGGAGAGGAGGAGAAAGGTCACATGGTGGCTGCCTTTCAGCTTCTATTATTGTCTCCCTGTATGTTGCTGTATAATTGCTAAGAGCAAAGCCTTTACCAAACAAACAGGAAGCGCGAAAATGATCCCCTTTCTGTCATATTTAACATACGGCGAAGACCGAAGCAAAAGAAAAGGACGTTTTCTAAAAATAAACACGACGACTGACTCTCTATGGCCCTTGCCTGAAGGTACCATAGTCCCCTCGCGCATTCTTCTATCCTACTCCTTCGCTTATGCTCCCTTCCGGTGTGTGGGGAGCGGATGAAGGCCCCCCTCCTGTCTGCTGTGAGCTTGCTGTGGTTTTCCTCTGGCCCTGTGAGTGACTTTTGCGGTATCCGCCCCCTCCTCACTGGCGCAGGTGCTGCGGAATGACGTGCTGTCGCACCGCTCCACCGTGGAGACAGTCAACGCCGCCGGCACCGAGCTGCTGGAGTCCGGGCCCGGTGATGAGGCCGGCCACCTGCGCGAGCAGCTGGATGCGCTCAATCGCAGCTGGGATGGGCTACTACTGAAGAGCGAGGAGCGACAGAGACTGCTGGAGGAGGCGCTGCAGCAGGTGGGGTGCAAAAGGGAGAAAGATAGATGAAGGATGGGGTTAGAGCGCCCCCCCTACCTGCAAGCCTTGTATTACATATCATGATCCTGCTCTCCATCTCTACTCCTCCTCACTGTTGTCCTGCTTCCCCCACCCCTGCAGGCGGAGGGTTTCCATGGCGAGCTGGAAGAGTTCCTTCAGTGGATGCGACGCACGGAGAGCCAGCTGTCATCCGCCAAGCCCACCGGGGGGCTGCCGGAAACGGCCAGGGAGCAGCTACAGCAGCACATGGTGCGTGAGGCTGTTCGTCTGCACTGATGATGAGGATGGTGATGGTGATGAGTGGGAAGAAGGTTGCCGCTCTGGGTTTGAGACCCCATACTGTCCACATTCTTCACATTCTTTTCATTCTCCCCTGCCTCTCCTCCATGCCTCCCTGCTCCATTCTCCTCATCCTTCCCTCCTTCCTCCATCTCCCAGGAGCTGCAAGCCCAGCTGGCCCAGCGCTCAGACCAGTACCACCGACTGCTGGACCGTGGCGAGTCCATGCTGCTGTCGCGGGGGGGCGAGGACGCCCCTGGAACCACCCAGACCCAGCAGAACCTGGCCCTACTGCAGAACAAGTGGGCCGCCCTCAATGGCAAGATGGACGACCGGCGGGTGAGCCGTCCTTGCTGGCACCCCTGTGCCCCCTCAGCTATCATTTAGCCATTTTTACCCCTCTGTCTTTCTCCCTTGCTGTTGACATGTGCCCCCTCCCCACCTCTGGCAAATGAAACAGTTAAAATGTGTAAACCGACTCGAAACAAAAAGATCACTAATGTGACGCATTCTTGCACCTGCATTATTTCGCGCAGCTCCGGCGCTGCCCTCCGCCCTGTGATGACCAGCTGCCACCTGCCTATGTTTAGCTGCCGTTCCGCAGCCTGATTTCTATAATTTGCAGTCATGTATTTTTCCTATTTACACAAGTGGACATTAAGTGTTGTATTCCGCTAATCGGTTTGAGCAAAGCCTGTGTGCAAGTGCAGTTCCCCTGGCCCCGCAGCACCTGCTGTTCTGAAAGCTATGCACTAGTAATTAGCATATCAATGCTGCCCCCAGATTAAGCTGGAAGAGGCGGTCTCCCTGGCGACGAGCTTCCAGACCTCCCTGCAAGACACCATCAACTGGCTGACACAGGCGGAGCAGACGGTGAACATGGCGCAGCCCCCCAGCCTTATCCTGGAGACGGTGCTGTCTCAGATTGAGGAGCACAAGGTGAGCTAGCAGAGGAGGAGAAAGGTGGGGGTGCTTGGGCTGACCTTGGCCTCAGATAAGAATTTCGGAAGCAAGTGCAATGTGGGTAAATGAATTCATGTGCTCATTCACACTAAAAGCCAACCGCGGTTTGTTCCAGCCATTGACTGAGTGCTTTCACTCCGCCCCAGGTGTTCGTGAATGAGGTGAACACGCACCGGGAGCAGGTCCTGGCGCTGGAGAAGGCCGGCTCCCAGCTCCGCTTCGCCAGCCTCAAGCAGGACGTGGTGCTGATCAAGAACCTGCTGCTGAGCGTGCAGGCGCGCTGGGACAAGGTGGTGCAGCGCTCCCTGGACCGTGGCCGCCACCTGGATGAGGCCCGCAAGAGGGCCAAGCAGGTACGGTGCCCGGGCGTCCCCCGAAGGCGTCCCCCGAGGGCGTCCCCCGAGGGCGTCCCCCGAGGGCGTCTTCGGCTCCGCAGTCTGCCTTCTGTATCTCACAGGTCGTTTTCTGGAATCTGTCTGTCTGTGTCTGTCTGTGTCTGTCTGTGTGTCTGTGTGTGTGTGGTGCGTGTGTGTGTTAAGGGCCCCAAAAAGGTTTGGCCCAACTAACTTACTATAATCTTTCCTTCCTCTCTCCACCTTTCCCTCTTTCTGCTGCCAGTTCCATGAAGCGTGGAAGAAGCTGATCGACTGGCTGGAGGAGGCGGAGAGCCGGCTGGACTCAGAGCTGGAGATCTCCAATGAGCCTGACAAGATCAAGGTGCAGCTGACCAAGCACAAGGTACGCATAGCTGCCACTAGAGGGGGCAATGCAGCCCTCTCACCAGCATGGGTTCACTGGCTCAGGTAGTGTTTCAGATGAACCAATCAGATGCCATTTTGATACAGTCAGAAGGACCCTGTCTTGATTTGTGGTGTCGCTGGCTTTGGGTTTAACCCTTCATGTCTTTGAGTAAAGTCTGCTTATCCAAAGCTGCTCTATTGCCGTGTGGCTTGTTCCCGCACATTACCGAAACTTTCAGGATGATTTAGTTCAGTGAAGACAGATCAGCACAAAGAGAAGCCTTAGAATGACAATATAATGTCAGAGGAGGCTGGACGTGGAGAAGTTAGGAGCGTGTCAGAGTAAGATATGACCCCCCCCCACCCCAAACATCCCACAGGAGTTCCAGAAGGCTCTGGGATCCAAACAGCCGGTGTACGACACCACGGTGCGGTCGGGCCGGGCCATGAGAGACAGGACCACCCTGCCAGCGGATGGACAGAAGCTGGAACACCTGCTGGGGGAGGTGCGAGACAAGTGGGACACTGTGTGCGGAAAGAGTGTGGAGAGGTAAGGCGGCCATGCAGGGTGATGTCATGGGGGAGGGAAGGGGTAAGGGCTCCACATTTAGGTGGTAATATGGTGACTAAGGGTGGGGGGGGCACATGCGTCTTCCCTGGGCGTGACTCCAGCTCACTCATTTCCCCCCCCCCCCTACAGACAGCACAAGCTGGAGGAGGCGCTGCTGTTCTCCGGCCAGTTTGCTGAGGCCCTGCAGGCGCTGGTAGACTGGCTATACCGGGTCGAGCCCCAGCTCAGCGAGGACCAGCCTGTCCACGGCGACCTGGACCTGGTGACCAACCTGATGGACTCCCACAAGGTACGGCGGGGCCAGAGGACTCGGGGTCAGGTGCTGTGACACCCGCGGTGATGATGCCCACGGTGACGCTTCCGTTTCCTCCGCCCCCGCAGGCCTTCCAGAAGGAGCTGGGCAAGCGGACGAGTAGCGTTCAGGCGCTTAAGCGCTCAGCGCGCGACCTGATGGAGGCGGGCCGCGACGACACGGCCTGGGTGCGAGTGCAGCTGCAGGAGCTGAGCACGCGCTGGGACACGGTGTGCGCGCTATCCGTCAGCAAGCAGACCCGCCTGCAGGAGGCACTCAAGCAGGTGAGTGCCACCGATGCTGGGTTTGGAATTGGTATCGTTAGGCTGTTCGCTGCTTGGTGCCTTCAGGCTTAAACCTGGCTTCAGTAGAGGAAAGAGCCCTGTCACTTCCTGCTTTGCGTAGGAGAGTAACGGGGGGGGGGGGGGGCACATGTCCCAGAATCACTCATCCTAAGAAAGACGCCCAGGCACCCAGAATCTGCTGCCTCCCCATCTAATTAGGGAGTTCAGTTCAGTGTCTCACTTAGCAATCACTAACCCACAACCCCTGACCAAACCCCTCCCCAGGCGGAGGAGTTCCGAAACGCAGTTCAACTGCTCCTGGAGTGGCTGTCAGAGGCGGAGCAGACGCTGCGCTTCCGTGGCGTCCTGCCCGAGGAGGCGGAGACCCTGCGTGCGCTGCTGCAGTCGCACCGCGACTTCATGCAGGCTGTGGAGGAGAAGCGGGCGGACATCACGCGGACTGCCGGCATGGGGGAGGGCATCCTCACGGGCTGCCACCCCGACTCCATCACCACCATCAAACACTGGATCACCATCATCCGTGCGCGCTTCGAGGAGGTGAGGAGGGGGAGGAGATGGAGGAGAGGGAGGGGGAGGAGCCAAAGATGAGGTTAAGAGGAGGAGAGCAGAACACAGAATTATCTTACGCTGACTCTACATCAATAACATCCAGGAGAGTAGTGGTTCCCTCTAGTGGCACATAAAGGTATTTCCTTTTATGATGTCGCTTGTAATGGTGGTGCTCAGAGAGGTTGGTATGTGGGGTAAAAAGTTTGAGATCCACTGCAGTAGAGGATTGGACATGTTGAATTCAGCATACGGACATTCAAAGGAAGCACCGTTTATGAGCTGGGTGTTTGTACAGGTGCTGACGTGGGCCAAACAGCACGAGCAGCGGCTGGCAACAGCCCTGACCGAGCTGCTGAACAACGCCACGCTTCTGGAGGACCTGCTGTCCTGGCTGCAGTGGGCGGAGACCACCATCTTACAGCGGGACACCGAGGCCCTCCCCCAGGACATCACTCAGCTGAAAACACTGATCACGGAGCACCAGGTGGGCGGGGCTTCTCGGCGCACACGCCGGTCGGGTGGCCTTGGCTGTCACGCGTCACACGTGTTTCTGTTTGGCCGCGGGGCAGCTGTTCATGGAGGAGATGACGAGGAAGCAGCCCGACGTCGACCGCGTCACCAAGACCTACAAGAGGAAGCCTGCAGAACCGGCCAGCAGCATGGGCGAGCGACGCGGAGCCCGTGAGTTCATGCGTGCGGGCGGACGCGGCCGTGACCTCCATGCTGCCGCCCCCCTCCCTCTCTGCACTACTGACCAGCCCCATAGCCATGAATACATTGTGGGGCGATCCGGCCACCATCAGTATTTTTTATTGACCCAGACTCATAATTTTGCTACCTGACTTTGTGCCTAATTGGTACTGAAAATGATTTCCGGAGGTATTTTACATGTTTTACATTTGCTACTGGCAAACTGTCCTCAAATAACAATAGCCAGCAGTGAGACGTGTTCCTCCCCCTACAGGCAAACAGCCGCAACAGCAGCAGCAGCAACAGCAGGCGGCGGTGCAGGTCACCGGCGGCAACCCGCGTCTCACCCAGCTCTGCTCCCGCTGGCAGCAGGTGTGGCTGCTCGCGCTGGACCGCCAGCGTAAACTCAACGACGCCCTCGACAGGTTGGAAGAGGTACTGCACCCGGCTTCTAATCCTCTCTCTTCTCTTTCCTTTCCACATGTTTTCTTTCCCATGTACGCTCTACAGTACTCTCCCAGTATTTATCTCTTCCCGGAAGCCGATAGGATGTGTACGTAGGAGATGTGGTGACATTGTTACAACGTTCTAGGTCAGGAGTAGGATATCTTATCCTCAAAGGGCCAGTGTGTATGCAGGTTTTTGGGGTAACCTTTAGGTCGGCTGTTTAAACCCGGGGATGAGGACTCTTCAGCCAGTCAGTCCTCTAATTAGTAATCTAATTATAGAGCTGCAGCGAAATCTGGCACACACAACAGCCTACTACTGTTCAGGGTCATGGCAGTTTGATCATTTGCAGAACTTCTCTGAAGCCCCCCATCCCCTGCCCATCCAATTTCCCTCCACCTCCATGACCTCTGACCTCTGACCCTCAGCTGAAGGAGTTCGCCAACTTCGACTTTGACGTGTGGAGGAAGAAGTACATGAGGTGGATGAACCACAAGAAGTCGCGCGTCATGGACTTCTTCCGACGTATCGACAAGGACCAGGACGGCAAAATCACGCGGCAGGAGTTCATCGATGGCATCCTGGCCTCCAGTGCGTCCCCAGTCACGCCCACGGCACTCACAGAGACATTAAGTATTTATTATTTCCTGAAAAACAATCTGCTCTGAATATTCTCTCCGCACTGCTGCATGTCCTGCAGAGTTTCCCACCAGCAAGCTGGAGATGACAGCTGTGGCAGACATCTTCGACCGCGACGGAGATGGTTACATCGACTACTACGAGTTTGTGGCAGCACTGCACCCGAACAAGGATGCCTATCGACCCACCACCGACGCCGACAAGATTGAGGATGAGGTGAGGGTGGGATCTGGGCACGCAGCAGATGGGCCACACACGTATATCTTCATCCACCGCCCATCCGGTTACGAGTATTATTATTTATGATGGTGATGACGATCATTTTTACTATTATTGTGTTGTTACTTTGATCATTTTATAATTTAATCTTTTTATTCTAGCTATTTGTATTGCTCTATGTTCTCCATGAATAAAATCATCAACTTCTGGTTCATATCCTGCACCATCGTGGTGCTCCATACTATCTGCCAATCTCATGCACTCCTCCTCCTCCAGGTCACCAGGCAGGTGGCTCAGTGCAAATGCGCCAAGAGGTTCCAGGTGGAGCAGATCGGAGAGAACAAATACCGAGTGAGTGGCCCGTGTGTCCCTGCCCGGGGGCTGGTGGGTGGGGGACCTCAGCGGTCATGTGACCAGCCTCAACTCCAGTTAAAGGAAGAATGTTTTTCGGGTTTGAAGAACAGACTGATTTGTTGCTGTTTATTTTTTAAATACATTTTAGAGTTATCTGCCATTACATTCCTCAGGATGCATTGTAATGTAAAATATAACTAATTCCCCTGTGTTTTATGTATGTGACTGTATTTTTGAAGTTGAATGTTAGGGGTCACTGACATCTGCTGACCTTGTGCCCACCAGCGGCCACCCACCCCCAGCCTGCTGGCCATTAATCCCCCGCCACCCTCCTCACTAACTATATCACCGCATTTGGCATCACTAGGCATGTGGAGGCTAAGGCAGCACCGTGGACATTTTTAGCATACGCTAGACCTAGTTAGCAAATATGAGCACACGATGGACACTGTCAGCACATGTTAGAGCTGGTTAGCATGCACAGCAGGCCCCGTTAGCGTATATGAGCACCCAACAGCCACTGTTAGCATACAGTATACCCAGTTAGCTTGTACAGCTGGTCCCATTAGCACATAAGAGCACAGGCCCTCAGCATGACCCCTGACCTCTGCGAGTCTGCAGTAGCAGTAGCATTCCCACAATGCCGTTCCCACTTGTGTGTACATCTGCTTCCCATCCGCAATCTAATGATTTCAATTTTGTTATTGTTGCGGTAACTGCAGCCGTTGGCCACCATAACTGTCACTGTGTGTGTCACTTTCATAAATGTCCATCAGTTAATGACATCCTGTTTTTTTTATTTTATTTAATTTAATGTCACGCTAACTGCACCGGAATATGCGCTCCACACTGTCCTGTCCATCCTGTCCATGTTCTGTTAGTCTGTCCCTCTGCACTTGTTCCTGCACCGTCATCACTGACCTAACCAGAACCAGCTATCTTACAAAGAGGTGCCGGTGATGTCATCACGATACCATGGCAACAGGAAGTCAGCAGGAGTCGTGGGGGAGGAGGGCGGATGTCGAAGGGGGAGTTGTGTTTTAGAAATGGGGTCAGAGGTCAGTTAGTGAGCACAGTGTTTCCAGCACTAGTCAGGGAATAAAAAAACGTTTGTGTCTAAATGTTATTTCACTCTCTTTTTCTTTCTCTCTCACTTTCACACCTCCTCTATGTCTGCCGGATTTATTGTAGTTCTTCCTTGGGAACCAGGTAAAGTTTGCGTGTGTGTCTTTGTGTTTGTATGTGTGTTTGTGTGGCAGAACCCCAGAAATCTGCTCCTGCCAATGAAGGGTTAAATGTAGGCGATTTTAAAAAAGATTCCTTTTCTAGCATCAGTCCATGTTGCCATGGTGATGCGAAATTTCCTGTTTGACAGGAAGTGGAATTGGTGCTCATGTCCAGGCTCTGTTGTGGCAAATAGCAGAGGGAGTATGCCCTCATGTACATATGAGACACCCTAACATAGGGGGAGCCTGTTTCACAGGGTGCTTTACAGGTGACTGAGGAATGAAGCCCCAGGTGGACAGTTTGAACTAATCAGTGGGCACAGAGATTTGTGGCTGTGTCAGCAGTTATAAGGGGTGATTTAGCTTCTGTGAAATCTACTGGGATCACAGCCAATTTTCTGCCAATGGCACCAATTGACCCCATAAGGCCCAGAGAGCAGAGCCTTGGTTGTGATATCACTCCTGTTTGTCAACACAGGACCCGGGGGGGGGGGGGGGTTGATTTAACAGAGCAGATTATTATTGCATGTGTATTTCTGCATGGAATTCGTGTTTAATTGTGACAGGTGTCGGGTTATTCCCCGTCTTTTCTGAGTACCCATGTTATATTACTGAATCTTTCCCAGGTATCGTGTTTCTTGGGTTAATCTTTCCTGGTCATCATGTTAGGCTGGCTAATTTTTCCTGGGTATCGGGTTAACTGAGCTAATCTTTCCCGGGTATCAGGGTTGCTGGGCTATTCTTTCTTGGGTATCGGGTTAGCTGGGCTAATCTTTCCTGGGTACCGTGTTAGCTGGGCTAATCTTTCCCGGGTTAGCTGAGCTAATCTTTCCCGGGAATCGGGTTAGCTGGGCTAATCTTTCCCGGGTTAGCTGAGCTAATCTTTCCCGGGTACCGGGTTAGCTGGCCTAATCTTTCCCGGGTATCAGGGTTGCTGGGCTATTCTTTCTTGGGTATCGGGTTAGCTGGGCTAATCTTTCCTGGGTACCGTGTTAGCTGGGCTAATCTTTCCCGGGTTAGCTGAGCTAATCTTTCCCGGGTACCGGGTTAGCTGGCCTAATCTTTCCCGGGTACCGGGTTAGCTGGCCTAATCTTTCCCGGGTACCGGGTTGCTGGGCTAATCTTTCCTGGGTACCGTGTTAGCTGGGCTTATCTTTCCCGGGTTAGCTGAGCTAATCTTTCCCGGGTACCGGGTTAGCTGGGCTAACTTTCCCGGGTACCGGGTTAGCTGGGCTAACTTTCCCGGGTACCGGGTTAGCTGGGCTAACTTTCCCGGGTACCGGGTTAGCTGGGCTAACTTTCCCGGGTACCGGGTTAGCTGGGCTATCTTTCTCAGGTACCGGGTTAGCTGGGCTAACTTTCCCGGGTACCGCGTTAGCTGGGCTAATCTTTCCTAGGTACCATGTTAGCTGGAATACACAGCCCAGGATATTGTGCATGGTCCTCACTGTTCCTTCCCGCCCATCTCTACCCCCCCCCCCCCCACCCCAGTTTGGAGACTCCCAGCAGTTGCGGCTGGTCCGCATTCTCCGCAGCACTGTCATGGTCCGGGTCGGCGGAGGCTGGATGGCTCTCGATGAGTTTTTGGTCAAGAACGACCCATGCAGAGGTGAGTACACACACACCCAGTGCTGCAGGTTTCACAGGGAAAAAACCTCCGGACAGGAGACTGAATCGACACACGTTAGGCACCTAGTTTACTTTTCTGCCAGCTCTGTTTATACCAGAAAAAAAACCTGACAGATGGAGAATAAAATGTACTTTGTACAGCATGTGTGAAGAGCTGCAATACAGGGGTCACACTCTCTCATCCCCTCTTTATTGTAGTGTCCCCTGTTGTCTAGGAGGTGTTACTCAAGGATTCTCCACCTGTCTGTCTCTTTTTCATTTGTCTCTTGATTAATGTCTCTTCTTTCTCCCTTGGTTCTCTCTCTCTCTGATTTTTAATCAGGTATGTCTCTCTCTTTGTGTAACCCCACCCCCCACTGTTATTATATGCTTTGTTCTTTTTTACTTACGTTTCTCCCTCTTTTGTTCAGCCTCTCTATCAGGCATGGTGTCCCCCGCCGCCCCACCCCCCGGTCATCCTCTCCGACTCGTAGTGCATGGTGCATGGTCCTCAGATCTTTCTCTCCCTCTCCCACCCCCTCCCTCCCTGCCTCTCTCTCTTTCCCTCTCTTTAGTGCATCATCCAGGGATTAAAATCTTCCGCTCCGAGTCCAGCAGCTCCATATCATCCCATATAGGTCGGGTCTCTCTCTCTCGCCCCCCCAATCCTGCTCATCATCTTCCGATTCGCTCTGCTTTCCTGCCATATGTGTCTTCCCTGCCAAGCCCATGTCCTCTGCAGTCCGCCAGCCTGCTCTCGCGAGCTTGGGAAAATGCAGAGTGCAGCTCATCTTGCTCAGAGAGGCCCAGGCTCAGCCGGGACGCCTCTCTGGTGCCCCCCCTCCCTGCCCCGCCCCGCCCCCCGTTTATGGGTCCTCTGTGTGTGCTGCGTGTGTTGGTGAGCGTGTTCCAGGCCAAGCGCGCCTGTGATTTTTTGTCATGTTGTCTTTGTTGTGGCTCTCAGTGACGGTCACTCCCGGCTACTTCTGCTGCAGAGGTACCTACACTCTACTGCTGTCACCGTCACGCCTGTCCTCAGTGTCCCCCTCAAAGCCATCTCCTCACAGCTGTGTGCGTGTCTGTCTGCATGGGTGTCTACGTGGGGGTGTGCGTGTGTGTCTGCACTTGTGTGTGTGTGTATGCTTGTGTTTGCGCTTGTGTGTGTTTGCTCGTGTGTGTGTGTGTGTGTTCTTTACGTGTGTGTAAGTCTGTGCGAGTGTGTGTGTGCACACAGCCTCATGCTTCCCATCTTGCTGGCCGCCCTGCGTCTCATGTGGCCCTCAGGGGCTGGGCGTGGCCAGCCAGGGTTCCTCGCGATGCCTTGCGGGGGCGGGGGGGGGGGGGGCTGGGTGCGGCCGTCTCTCTGGGAGACGATTACAGGCTGTGACCATTTGATTACTGGTCTGCTGTCGCTATGGGTGATGTGGGGATGGGTGTGTGTCCCAGCTGCTGAGCCCCGCCCCCCATCTCTGGCACATTGTGGCCCCGCCCCCCATCTCTGGCACATTGTGGCCCCGCCCTCCTGTCTCTGGCACATTGTGGCCCCGCCCTCCTGTCTCTGGCTGGCTTCACTGGGCTGTGTGATGATGTGCTGGGGCTGCCGCCGTATCTGTCTGGCGATGCTTGAGTCGACGCCCCCGGGCCGCAGACCGCCACAAACCCCCCCCTCTGTCGCCGCTGTGTGCCGCACTCCAAGCCTGATGAGGGGGGGCACGCTGCCTGTGCACAAGCAGCCCCTGAGGAGAACAGTGATGATGATGATGATGATGATGATGTTGATGCTTGCTGTATGTCTCCGTGATGCGGGTCAAACCCACCAGCGCTGGCTTTTCTGACCCGCTGTCTCTGTGCCCCCCTGGCACTCCCACACACACTAACACTCTCCCACCTGCCCGCTGTCTCTGTGCCCCCCTGGCACTCCCACACACACTAACACTCTCCCACCTGCCCGCTGACTTGCTCACCCCTTCTCTCCCGCACTGACTCGCAGCAGACTTACACCCAGCCCTGACTCCCGACTGCTCCGCATATACTGACTCTGCCCTGCCACTTGACACTCTTACTCCCTGCAGATCCCTGACTCTGTGTCTTTCACCCCCCCCCCCCCCCACAGCTCGTGGACGCACCAACCTGGAGCTGAGGGAGAAGTTTATCCTGCCGGAGGGGGCGTCACAAGGCCTGGCGGCCTTCCGCTCCAGAGGGCGGCGCTCCAAGCCTTCGTCCCGCACGGCTTCACCCACGCGCTCCTCCTCCTCCGCCTCCCACAGCGCGCACAGCTGCGCCTCATTGCCCTCTGCCCCAGCCACACCCACCGCCTCCTCACGGGTAAGCGTTCTTTCAGCTGTTGGGGCTGCAGAAATGCGCCGGTTCTGCTGTGCTGTAGTAATGCGGCGGCTTTTCCCTGTGCTGCATTGGTGTGAGTGACAGTGTGCTGGTAAGTGGTCACGGAGAGGGAGCGGTGCTGTGATCTCAGTGGCCTTATCAGGACACACACTCTCACGGATGGATTCATACACACACATGCACACACCACACATGGGGCACTCATGCATGCCACCAGTCCCTTGCTTGCATGGTGATGCGTGTGGTGTCTGTCAATTACTGGGTTTCCTATGACTACAGCATTCAGTGTGTTTCTGCATGTACCGGTTTCAGTGGGAGTATCAGCAAACTGCAAAGGCCTGAACAGTCTAAACTGCACCATGAAGCCCTTCATGTGACAGGGGAATGAGCTAGCTGCTAATGTCTAACAGGGGAGTGAGCTAGCTGCTAATGTCTAACAGGGGATTGAGCTAGCTGCTAATGTGTGATGGGGAGTGAACTAGCTGCTAATGTGTGACAGGAGAGTGAGCTAGCTGCTAATGTGTGATGGGGAGTGAGCTAGCTGCTAATGTGTGACAGGGGATTGAGGTAGCTGCTAATGTGTGATGGGGAGTGAGCTAGCTGCTAATGTGTGATGGGGAGTGAGCTAGCTGCTAATGTGTGACAGGAGAGTGAGCTAGCTGCTAATGTGTGATGGGAGTGAGCTAGCTGCTAATGTGTGACAGGGGATTGAGGTAGCTGCTAATGTGTGACGGGAATGAGCTAACTGCTAAATGTGTGACAGAGAAGTGAGGTAGCTGCGAATGTGTAACAGGAGAGTGAGCTAGCTGCTAATGTGAGACGGGGAGTGAGATAGCTGCTAATGTGTGACAGGGGAGTGAGATAGCTGCTAATGTGTGACAGGGGAGTGAGATAGCTGCTAATGTGTGACAGGGGAGTGAGATAGCTGCTAATGTGTGACAGGGGAGTGAGATAGCTGCTAATGTGTGACAGGGGAGTGAGATAGCTGCTAATGTGAGACAGGGGAGTGAGGTAGCTGCTAATGTGAGACAGGGGAGTGAGGTAGCTGCTAATGTGAGACAGGGGAGTGAGGTAGCTGCTAATGTGAGACAGGGGAGTGAGGTAGCTGCTAATGTATGACAGGGGATTGAGCTAACTGCTAATGTGCGACAGGAATGAGCTAACTGCTAAATGTGTGACAGAGGAGTGAGGTAGCTGCGAATGTGTAACAGGAGAGTGAGCTAGCTGCTAATGTGAGACGGGGAGTGAGATAGCTGCTAATGTGTGACAGGGGAGTGAGATAGCTGCTAATGTGTGACAGGGGAGTGAGATAGCTGCTAATGTGTGACAGGGGAGTGAGATAGCTGCTAATGTGTGACAGGGGAGTGAGATAGCTGCTAATGTGTGACAGGGGAGTGAGATAGCTGCTAATGTGTGACAGGAGAGTGAGCTAGCTGCTAATGTGTGACAGGAGAGTGAGCTAGCTGCTAATGTGAGACGGGGAGTGAGATAGCTGCTAATGTGTGACAGGGGAGTGAGATAGCTGCTAATGTGTGACAGGGGAGTGAGATAGCTGCTAATGTGTTGTCCAGATTGTCCATTTACCAGAGCATTTGCAGTGTTGCTGTTCCTGTCTGTCGGTCTGTCTGTCTGTGACCATCTTTGTGATTAGTTTTACCTGTAAGTTGGTGTGAAGCTTATTCTCCAGTTCCTGCATGATAAGAATCACATTGTCTTTTAACAGTAGATTTGTTTTTTTTTCCTGTGTCCTGCTGCCCCCCCCCTCCTGCTCTGCTGCCCCCCCCCTCCTGCTCTGCTTCCTACACTGTGTGGGATGCCTTCGCCCATAATTCCTTGTCTCCCGCACCGCCTCACTCACTCTTCCTTCCATACACTCCTCTCTCCCAATTATATCTTCATACTCCCCCTCACCGTTGCCTCATACCTTATTTGGCGCCTCCTCTGACTTCACCCTCAACTATAAAACTGATTGGCCGTGCCTCTCCCCCCAATCTGTGGGCCCTCCCTGGCTCCTCCCCCATCCTCCTGGCTCCTCCCCTTTAATGATCCCCCCTGCCTCCTTCACGCTGGCCTTCCACAGCCCACCCACGCTCACTCCCGTAGCTCTGCCAAGCCCTGGCAGGCTTTCAGTAAAACTCCAGCGCAGTGCCAGTCCTGCCCAGAGCACAGCCCGACCCCCAAGCTGGAGGTAACACACTGATGCACACGCATGCACTGTCGGACACACACTCGGCTCATTTTGGCCTCTGATGCTCCGTCACACTCAGTGAAAAACTGTGTCACATTCACCTACGTTACACCTGGATATTGATTGTAGTAGCACACTTTGGTACAGAGATACTGACTGACACACAAGGAAGATCCATTTGGTATTCATTTGCACACACTGATAATTCACTGATAGTTCATTTAATTTTCACAGCAATCACTCAATTAGTTTTCTTGGAACTAGTAGTAATGTTTTTTTTTTGATGATTGACGCATACATTCAAAGATTCAAAAAAATATCACTTAAGATTAATTTGCAGGCCACTAGCAACTGTGATGGGGTGAACGGGAGAGAATGGGCGTGGTGTTGCAGTGGGTGATAACGCAGTGGGGGAGATTTAGTGGAAGCTAACAATGGGTGGTGATACGCAGTGCTGCCAGAATTGTCAGACTGGCACAAAATATATTTGGGGAACTTTCAGTCCCAGTGCAGTGCTGTGAACTGCGGTTCCCTCTTATTTCCTGCAGGGGGCGGCGAATTCCAAGCTGAAGAGGCCGACTTTCCACTCCAGTCGAGGTTCCCTGAGTGGGGAGAACGGGGGACAGGCTGGGACAAGCGCCACTAAGCCCGCCCGCACCGGTGAGTCCCGGCCCCCCGGAACAGCTCCGGAGTGATCATAGTCACATTCAGATTGGTGTTTTCGTGCCAGTTGTCATGCTAATGTTTGTACCACCTGAACGTAAACATCAGGGCGCTTTACTGGCACGCTAACTTAATGTAAAATCAGCTGCCGCCCCCAGCCAGCCTGCCGGGGGCTGCTCTCCTTCTCAGACACTTTGTCTCCAAGCTGTTATGTCATTGCGGCTTTATCTTTCCCGTCTCCCTCTCAGACACGAAGCGGACAACGTCGTCTGCGAGTGGGCCGGCGAGCCGAGCGGGCAGCCGCGCGAGCAGCCGGCGTGGGAGCGACGCGTCGGACGCCTCGGAGCTGCTGGAGACGCGCTCCGCCTGTTCGGACACGTCGGACACGCCGCGGCGGCCCGGAGCCAAGCCCTCTAAGATACCCACCATGTCCAAGAAGACACCCACTGGCAAGAAATGAGAGAAAAATAACAAAAAAAAAAAAGTGAAAAAAATAAACCTCCACACCAGCAGGGGGCACTGACAGCAAGCGGCACGTGCTGCAAAAATGGCTGTAGTGGTGAGGCATGTGTCTCACGCAGTTACACACCCACACGCACGCACACATGTAAAGTGCACACTGGTATCCACACCTCTGAGGAGAGCCTGAGCGGCTGCAGAATGTGCAGAAATTCCCAGACAAAGAGCCCGGCTTGGCTTCTCTGCCGCAGACTCTGTCCTTCCTTCCAGTTTTCTAGCCTGCACTGGTCTCCAGCAAACAGCCACTGCTGCCCCCAGACCTCGCCTGAAGCAGTGCTAGCTAACAGTGATCGGCGTGATGCTGCCTAATTTGTGTTTAGTTTTTAACCTCACCTGATGTTAGGCGGCCCTTGGCCCACACAGGGGGCGTCATCCGGGACGGGAGAGGCTGGACTGCTGGCTGAATTGAGTGTGGCCTGTGTGGGCCGTGTGGACCCGGTCTCCGGGTTTGGGCCGGCTTTACTCGGGGACCGGCATGCTCTTACCAGCAGGGGGCAGGACACTGACAGACAAATGCAGACCTTCCCTGCTGGGATTTTTTGTCGTTACAGGAATGAGCAACTAAGTAGCGACTGTATCTGAAGCACACTGAGCAGCAGTGGTGAAATGCCTTCTCGGCCCCATTCTGCCCCCTGCAGGCCGCACACCCTCCCTGGCCTCCGTTTGTGTGCATGTGTGCGTGCGTGTGGCTGTGTTGTAATGCTGATTGTGTTGGATGGGGTTTCTCACTTTGGGAGAGAACAGACACAATGCAAGTCCTCATGACTGCCTTTTAACTGGCAGTCTGTGGGTCATGATTCTTTTTTTTTTTCTTTATTTCAAATCGGTGGGATTCAGTGGAGATGTACATGTCTCTCACCACTGTAAGGGCGCCACCTGCAGGAAGAGGAGCGTGGACCAGGAAGCTGGTTCCTCATACGCAGGTGTCAGGTGTGACATTGCGGGACACTGCTCTGACCACAGGGTAGCACTGCCCGGGCTGCGTTTGCTGTGACACCTCCACCACAAATGCAGAGAACGCCCAGTGACCTGAAGTCCTCGCGTGAAGCTGATGAGCCTTCCAGGCGAGAGTTTGGCGAGCGTGCACTGACCGTCTGTAGCGCTGTACGTCCTCATAACCCTGTAGGGCGTCTGTCTGTCCACGTGAACGTCTTTGTGTTTTAATTCTGCTCAAGCATCATGTGTTTAAGGAAATACAAGGTTATTTTGTCACCGTATGCAAAACTAAAAATCGTGAATTTTTTTTCTTGGTTAATTTAAAATCCTGTTATCTTTTGTTAAATTTTCTAGTTTAAGGAAATTGTATTTATTTTACAGTTTGGTATAATATCGCCTTCTGAAAATTAATCAGTGTTAAGATCGATTTTTTTTTTTTTGTTTTTTTTTTTTAATGAGTCTTCGCTTCTCTTAAACCTTTCTTATGTGAGAGATTACTGACCAGGAAAACTGACTGATTCCATTGGCTGTCTCTGACTGCCCTCAGGTCATGTCAGGAGGGGGCTTTACTTATGGAGTAGATACAAACGCTACACAATTGACTGATTGCTGGTGGGCGGAGTCAACATGTTTAACTCCGCCCCCTCAGTCACCAGCTCTCCCTCCCTCCTTATTTTCGTCTCTTTGGAGCTTTCAGTCGTCACCCCCGTGAGCAGGAGTCGGCATGCTCCTGTTTCTCTATGCGAATTCTACAGAATATCAATTTCTGATGAAATCAAGTGAAAGCCTGGAGTGATTTTTATTTATTTATGATGTGGAGGGGGTGGGGGTGAGTTGTACCCCCCCTTGACGCTGTGTTTTGCTCAGTGTGTTACAGAGGAAATGGAAGGGGTGGTGTGAGCAAACCATGTAAAGGAATAAGTTAAGATTATAAACATTTTTCTTGTTCTCTTTTTGTATTAAAATATTGCTTGCAGTAAAATAATGTCTGCACTCAAATCTGTTCCATGGGGTGTTATCCTGCTAGGTGCTGTAGGATAGTGCTTGATTGTCTGTCTGTGTGTGTTTGTGTGAGTGTCTGTCTGTCTGCCAGTGTGTCTTCAACATTGCAGGCTACACAGGAAATGGTGTTTTAATGAGTAGCAGGGCAATTAGCAGACATAATAAGAACACACCCAAGGTAATTTTGGGGGTCCATGTTTCTTTGTTTATGTTTGTGTGCGTGTGCTTGCGCACATGTATACATTACATTTTGGGGACCAAATGTAGCTCTAAAAACCTAAAAATGCCAGAAGTCTATTGTCTTGTTTGGTTACTTCTGGTTTAGTTTAGGACTGGATAGGGGTGTCATTGTTGGGATTAGGGTTTTGCCCTTAGAAATGAATGGACGGTCCCCTCAAAGATATGAGTACAGGGCTGTATGTGTGCGTGTGTGTGCGTGTGTGTGCGTGTGTGTGTGTGTGTGTGTGTGTGTGTGTGTTGTGGTCATTGTGGAGCGGATGGGGTTTGGCCAGGTTGCTGTTTGTTGTCCACACTCTGCAGCTGTCTGTGCACGTTTGTACACAAATATCCGAGATGTTTGTTCTCTGGGGTTTTGCCATAGCTGGTGGCGACTGGCTCACTTCCTGTCCAGCGTGGACGTCCAGGGCACAGCATGATCCGCGGAGGAATGCGGGTCGGCCCCAACGGCCCCTCCCTTGGCCGTACAGCAGGAGACCAGACACAGAACAGAGCAAATGGCTCTCACCCTTTCTGCTGTTTTGGAGGAAACCCCACTCTGTGCCTGGGCCCTGCGCGTTCCTCCTCAAGGTCAACTGGCAGAACCACTTCTCCCCTGTTCCTGCATCCCAGGGGGCAGAAAGCAAGTGAAGCATTTTCTAAAAGCAAACCACTTTGGTACACAGTGCTGCCATGCTGCAAATTCTATATATACAATATACACTATATGGACGAAAGTATTGGGGCACACCTCTTAATCAACGACTTCAGGTGTTTCATTCAAACCCACAGCTGTATACAATCAAACACCAAGCCATGCAGTCAGGTTTACAAACATTTGTGAATGAATGGGTCGTTCTGAAGAGCTCAGTGAATTCATGGTACTGTCACAGGATGCCACCTTTGCAATAAGTCAGTTTCTAAAATTTCTTCCCTCCTAGATATTCCATGGTCAACTTATTATTTAGGGCTGTCAAAATTAACGGGTTAACGTGGATTAATCCAACATCATGATTAATCTGATTAATTTTTTTAACGCAATTAACCCATCTGCAGCGCAGAATGACTCAAAATCCCAGAAATGTCTCCGTCAACCCATTTCGGGCAGTTTTGGTTAATTCCATTTGCCCTGGGAAGTCGGATTCCGAGTTTTGAAGCCGGAAGTGATGACATGCGCGCTCCCGTTTCTCGGAGATCTGAGAAATATCTCGGAGCAGCACAGAGGATCCCGAGTTCAGAATCCGAGATGCTGCGCCTTCTATCAACAGCAGGGAAAGTTGTAGTTTTATACTGTTTAAGCACTACTTCTCATTTGTGGCTCATTAAATCGGTCACACACACTATACCGTCCAACTTATCTGTGGACGTGTTGCTATGGAGTTTTATTTGTAAAGTACTGTGCGTAATGTGTTATCAACTGATATTGCTAACAATGGCAATTAACCAGGCTAGAATTGGATTTCATGATTAGTCGGATTATTTGTCGGATTTATGGTAGTTCGGGCTAATTGTAAGTGAACGAAGATAGCACTGTTGCCTCGCACCTCTGGGACTTGTGTTCGAGCCTCTGCCTGGGTCACATGTGTGTGGAGTTTGCATGTTCTCCCCATGTCGTCGTGGGGTTTCCTCCAGGTACTCTGGTTTCCCCCCACAGTCCAAAGACATGCTGAGGTTAATTGGCATTGCTAAATTGCCTTTAGGTGTGCATGTGTGAGTGAATGGTGTGTGAGTGTGCCCTGCAATGGGCTGGCCCCCCATCCAGGGTTGTTCCCTGCCTCATGCCCATTGCTTCCAGGGTAGGCTCCAGACCCCCCACAACCCAGGAGGATAAGCAGGTTGGACAATGGATGGATGGTATTGCACTTCTGTAGCAGATGGAATGCATCCAACTTTTGTTCAAGACATTCAATAAACATGTTAAGTGCATATGTATTCCCTTTTTTCTTGAGTCTGTTTGCTCATACAAAATGAAATGTGATTAATATAGATTAAAAATGAATGACATTTAATCGTGATTAATCGAAATTAATCCACAGCAACCCTGTGATTAATCTGATAAAAATTTTAATCGTTTGACAGCACTAGTATTATTGCAAAGTGGAAGCTTCCAGAAACAACAGAAATTCAGCCACAAAGTGTCAGACCATGTAAAGTAACACAGTGGGGTCACCGAATGCTGAGGCGCATATTGAGTAAAAGTCACCAAGGCTCAGCTGACTCAGTAACTGCAGACTTCCAAACTTCCTCTGGCATTAACCCCAGCACACAAACTGTATGCCGGGAACTTCATGGAATGGGCTTCCATGGCCGAGCATCAGAAGGAGTGGTGTAAAGCACACTGCCACTGGATCCTGGAGCAGTGGAGACGTGTTTTGGGGAGTGATGAACCACGCTTCTCTCCCTGGCATTCTGATGGATGAGTCTGGGTTTGGTGGATGCCAGGAGAACGCTACCTGCCTGACTGCATTGTGCCAACTGTAAAGTTTGATGTAGGAGGGATAATGGTATGAGGTTATTTTTTAGGGATAATTCTATGCTTCCAACTTTGTGGGAACAGTTTGGGGAAGGCCCTTTGCTGTTCCAGCATGACTGTGCCCCAGTGCACAAAGCAAGGTCTGTAAAGACATGGTTGGGTGAGATTGGTGTGGAAGAACTTGATTGGCCCACACAGAGCCCTGACCTCAACCCTAGTGAACATCTTTTGGATGAACTAGAATGGAGACTGACAGCCAAGCCTTCACATATAACATCAGTGCTACCCCTTACAGTTAGGGGTTAGGGCAGAGTGGCTGAGTAATTTTGTCAGTGTCAGTTTAGTCTCCGGGAACGTTGATAGATCAGAAAGTGCTGCTATCCTGTGGCTCGATTGGCTTTTCCTCTGACAGGGTGTGATGAGCTCATTTGGACTGGGATTGTCTGGTCTAGGGAGGAGGCAGTCAGACGTGGTGCTGGGAGGTTGGCGGGTAGACACTGTCCATGAGTGTTCAGGGATTGACTCTCAATGCTTAACATCACAGTGGGCATCGTGCTACTTTAACATGCTGCCGAGTCTGTTTCATCTGTTGTCCCTGCGGTGGTGTGTGTCTCATTGTGTTCAGAAGGTTGCTGGATCAAATCTCAGGGTTTGCAGAGTGATTTCACTGTTGGACTTCTGAGCAAGGCCCTTAACTTCCAACTTCTCCAGAAAATGTTTGGCCCTGCTTTCTCAAAAAAATAAAATAAAAACGATGTTGCTTTGGATAAGAATCTACTAAATGAATTAAATGTAACCCCCCTCCCACACACACACACACACACGCTGCCTCCCTGACGCACTCTGCTGGTAATTAGCGGCGATGCTGCTGGTTCCATGGCCCTGGCCACAGTGTAATCGTACATATAGTAATTAGCCACCATGGCCGTGTAAGTCACCCCAGATGGGAGCCAGAGCTAAATGGATAGGAGGAGGGGCGGGGCTGAGGCGTGACACGCCCTCTTTGTGGTACACGGCCGCGGCTGAGGCGAAGCCCACACTAGCGTGATTGCTGGGGCACAGAGGACTGGCTTGGACTCCCTCCTCCGTGGAGCAGGCGTCTCTCCGTGCTGTGGCTGCCCCTCCACCCTCTGGCTGTGGAGCTGACAGGAACAGGAGAGCAGAGGCTGCGGAGGAGCACGTGTATCTAGAGAGGACCTGAGCTTTCACCGGCTCTGACCTCGGCAGGGACGTCCAGCCAGAAGGAGTGCAGTTTCTTGAGTGGAAAAACACAGGTTGGAAAATTTAATTTTTTTTTCCCTCACTGCCATATCCTACGTGCTTTTTCATCTGTATTTTGCCAGAGAACCTGGCTGCTAGGTGACTGTGGCTCTGGAAGCACCACAGGTGTGACGCACGCCTCGGAAGAAAGAGCTGACTGTCCTCTGGTCCACGGCCCTGGCGTAGCCGCCGATTTCTGCAGTAGCAGAAATTCTCATTTGCCCAAAACGGGCCTCAGATTGTGGGAAAGCTTGTTTTGTATCTAAAAAAACTCGTGTGTAAAACCTGAAGGTCGCCACCTTCTAGTGGGTGGCTCCGTGTGTCCTGTTTGTGTGCCCGAATGTCTCCTCCTGAGCCTGGGATCACAGCAGAGCGGGCAGATTAACAGTGTGTCGGGGGGAAGGGCGGGGAGGCCAGATAAAGGGCCACGAGACTAAACACTGCCTCTATCTCTGCGCCCCGTCAGCTGTGATTGCCGCAAACAGTCCTTGAATTGCAGGGGACGACGCGCACACACACACACACACACACACACACACACACACACACACACACACACACACACACACACACACACACAGGACTCGCACTGAGAGTGGCTGAGGAGCACACCGGGAATGGGAAGGTTCACCAGCGAACACAGAGGACTTCGCCGGTGTCCGCAGGCGAGGAGGGATGGAACGATGGGACAGGGGGTGTTGGATGCTGCCGAGGGTCTGGGTGGGGCCTCCATGCATGCTTGCCCGAAACTCCATCGCTGGATGCTCCCAGTCCTGCTGCTACTACTCCTGCTGCCGCCTCGCCTGGAGGGGGCGCTGCACTCCAGCTTCCTGCAGCGGCGCCTCAGCGTGCGTGAGCGAAAGGAGATGCAGCGGGAGATCCTGTCCATCTTGGGGCTGCCGGGCCGGCCGCGCCCCCACCCGCCACTGCGCCCGCCCTCGTCGGCGCCGCTCTTCATGCTGGACCTGTACCGTGCCGTGTCCAGCGAGGGAGATGACGACGACGCCCCAGTGCCGAAATTCAGGCCTGAGCGCGTCAGCTACGGCACACTGCCCACACTCAGCACGCACGTGCCGCCTCTCGGCACCGTGGTCAGCGAGGCCGACACAGTCATGAGCTTCGTCAACGTGGGTGAGTGACAGCCAGCAAAAGTGCAACTGTAAGTGTGTCACAGTCTGCAGCAGGTAGCAGACTTCGGGACACTTTACATGTGTCCATGTGGTCGCTTTAAAGATGGCAGTCAGAAAAGTGTACTGTGTTGACCTTGATATATCACATCCTAGGAGGATATGCATCTTAGTGACATGCATCCCTCTTCCTTCCGATTATCCCGGTCAAGGCCTTGGGGGGCGAGGGGTGCAGGGTAGAGGAATTGTCTCAATGGAACTCCAATATATCTGTTCCAAACACAATACCAGCTTTAGAGGTGCCAAGTAGCCTGTGTAACTGCAGGAGAAGGCCAACAAGACACGGGGAGAACATACAGACTCCATACTCACAGAGGTGTCAGGAGGCATGAGGCAACTGTACTACTGTCAGAGTTAGTACTGGAATATGGATTATTCTTGGACATCCTATTAGGTTTGACTGGTGAGATCTGTGATGCCCACATTCCAGCATGCTGCTGAATCCATTCCCACACTTGTGCTCTGCCTGGCGCTGGTATCCACACGCTTGTATTCACTCCTGTCTCTCAACCCAGTGCTTGTATCCACACTTGTCTCTCTGCCCAGTGCTTGCATCCACGTCTGTCTCTCAGCCCAGCCCTGGTATCCTCACCTGTCTGTCCACCCAGTGCTGGTACCCACACCTGTCTCTCTGCCTGGCGCTTCTTCCTCTTCCTTTTCCCAGACTGGCATAACCTCTCTGCCATCATTCTCCATTTGCCAATGATAATTACACCAGTTTCCAACTTTGGCAGTATACAAAGTCGTGGTCGCGTTTTCCCACACACTGATCTTCTAAACTTGTCATTTGCTTTGAGCTGTTTAAACAGACAATGTCATATTGTCCTAGCCACACTTGAAAGCTGGTAGGACCTCTGTGTGCCCTTTCTGTGTATCCCTTAGTGCACCCTCTTCCTTTGTCCTCTCCATGTGTCGCCTCCTTGTCCTCTCCTCATGTGTCGCCTCCTTGTCCCCTCTCCATGTGTCGCCTCCCTGTCCCCTCTCCATGTGTCGCCTCCCTGTCCCCTCTCCATGTGTCGCCTCCTTGTCCCCTCCTCATGTGTCGCCTCCCTGTCCCCTCTCCATGTGTCGCCTCCCTGTCCCCTCTCCATGTGTCGCCTCCCTGTCCCCTTTCCATGTGTCGCCTCCTTGTCCAGTCTCCATGTGTCGCCTCCCTGTCCCCTTTCCATGTGTCGCCTCCTTGTCCAGTCTCCATGTGTCGCCTCCTTGTCCCCTCCTCATGTGTCGCCTCCTTGTCCCCTTCTCATGTGTCGCCTCCCTGTCCCCTCTCCATATGTCGCCTCCCTGTCCCCTCTCCATGTGTCGCCTCCCTGTCCCCTCTCCGTGTGTCGCCTCCCTGTCCCCTCTCCGTGTGTCGCCTCCCTGTCCCCTCTCCGTGTGTCGCCTCCCTGTCCCCTCTCCGTGTGTCGCCTCCCTGTCCCCTTTCCGTGTGTCGCCTCCATGTCCCCTCTCCATGTGTCGCCTCCCTGTCCCCTCTCCATGTGTCGCCTCCTTGTTCCCTCCCCGTTTGTCCTCTCTGTATGCTCCCCATGGCAACATTATCGCAGTGAAGCTTTCCTTCCTTGTCTGTCTACCTAAATGTGAGCAGGAAGCGGTGATCTGGTTGGCAGAAAGGCATGGGCTGGGATAAACAAACAGGATGTGTAAGCGGAAAAAACCAAACATAACTGATGTGTGATTCTTAATGTTGCTTTAAAACTTGCGGTGTTTACTGATCATCCAGCTGTATTTTCTTCCAAAAAACTGTGTGTGGAGTGTGGTGGTGATTATGACCACAGCCGTTAATGTGATGATGCCAGTGGCTCACCCTCCTGATTCCCAGCGGCCACTTAATGCCTCTTCCCGTCTGACATCCTGTAAATATTTTCCTGATGAATGGGAACAGGCCACAGAACTAATAAGCAAGTACCTACCTCATTGCGTTTAGCTTTAGTATAATTACTACATAAGCTATTCATTTTATAGTATAAAATTTAAAATGATATTTTGTAAGTTAAATTGATAGAGGAGATTCAGGATAGCAACATGAAGTAATGGAAGAAAGTAAATATGGAATCAAACATGGAAATCATTTTGGGAGCATCTCCTCTCCCAGCAACAATTATAGTCTAATGAAACACTCCCACATGTGTAGACATACACACACACACACACACGCACACACACACACAGCTACTGCACATACGCAGCCAACTAGGGCATCAAGCTGGATATTATCAACACATAAATAAATCAAAATATATCCAGAGGCGAAACACTAAATGTATCCTACATGCATGCAGTGTGCATCTACATATACAGACCAAAAAAACCTGTTGTACACACACACACACACACACACACACACACACGCACGCAGTGGGTGATGCGGCAGGGGACAAATGCAGCTGTGCAGAATTACAGGCCCCACAGAAGCTGGAAAGAAGAGAGATGAGAGAATGAGATGAAAATAATGCTGGCAGTGGCTCTAAAAATAGCCACTGCCCTGTAATTAGCGGGGCAGCGCTCAGCAGCTGCTGTGGCTGCGGTCGTGGTCCCACAGGGGCCTGTAATCACTCTGCAGGCTCGGCCGCGGTGCTGCCCTGCTCCTCCGGGCCGGACAAGGACATGATCCTCCCTTCCTGCCTTCCACACCTTCGTCCTTCCCCTCTGTCGCTCTGTCCTTGCCAGCTCTGTGTCTCCTTCACTTCCTGTCTCCCACTCCACTCCACTAGATCTTCACCTGCCTCTCTGTCCATGTATCACATGCCTCGCCTCGTAAGTTGCAACTTTTGTCAAAATGATGGCAAGAGTGATTTATTCAACACTATCCCAATATATATCAGTACAACACATCTATGCTTTCACCTAAACTTCCTGTTTCCCTGTGCTAGCCGCAAATATCTAATAATTTGCATAAAGGGGGTGTTACCTGATTGGCCAGTGAGTAGGATGCCCCCTGTTCTCGGCCTATTTCAGTGGAGCAAGAGCGCGACCTGCTGCAACCACGTCCCTACTGGAAGGAATTCCGCTTTGACCTGACGCCCCTGCCGCAGGGCGAGACTGTGACGGCTGCAGAATTCCGCATCTACAAGACGCTGAGCCTGGGACACCGGAGCAACCGCACTCTGCACATCTCCGTCTATGAGATTCTTCGTGAGAACAAGCACAGGTAGGCCAGCCTACCTGGACCACTACCTCCCTGTCTATAACCCTGCTCATTCCCTGCTGATCACCTGTCTGTAACCCTGCTCATTCCCTGCTGATCGCCTATCTGCGACCCTGCTCATTCCCTGCTGATCGCCTGTCTGCAACCCTGCTCATTTCCTGCTGATTGCCTGTCTGCAACCCTGCTTATTCCCTGCTGATCGCCTGTCTGTAACCCTGCTCATTCCCTGGTGATCACCTTTCTGTAACCCTGCTCATTCCCTAGTGATCGCCTGTCTGTAACCCTGCTCATTCCCTGCTGATCGCCTGTCTGTTACCCTACTCATTCCCTGCTGATCGCCTGCCTGTAACCCTGATCATTCCCTGCTGATCGCCTGTCTGTAACCCTGCTCATTCCCTGCTGATCGCCTGTCTGTAACCCTGATCATTCCCTGCTGATCGCCTGTCTGCGACCCTGCTCATTCCCTGCTGATCGCCTGTCTGTAACCCTGCTCATTCCCTAGAGATCGCCTGTCTGTAACCCTGCTCTTTCCCTGCTGATCACCTGTCTGTAACCCTGCTCTTTCCCTGCTGATCACCTGTCTGTAACTCTGCTCATTCCTTCGCTGATCACCTGTCTGTAACCCTGCTCATTCCTTGCTGATTACCTGTCTGCAACCCTCCTCATTCCCTGCTGATCGCCTGTCTGTAACTCTGCTCATTCCTTGCTGATCGCCTGTCTGTAACTCTGCTCATTTCTTGCTGATCACCTGTCTGCAACCCTGCTCATTCCCTGGTGATCACCCGTCTGTAACCCTGCTCTTTCCCTGCTGATCACCTGTCTGTAACTTTGCTCATTCCTTGCTGATCACCTGTCTGTAACCCTGCTCTTTCCCTGCTGATCACCTGTCTGTAACCCTGCTCTTTCCCTGCTGATCACCTGTCTTTAACCCTGCTCATCACCTGTCTGTAACTCTGCTCATTCCTTCGCTGATCACCTGTCTGTAACCCTGCTCATTCCTTGCTGATTACCTGTCTGTAACCCTGCTCATTCCCTGCTGATCACCTGTCTGTAACTCTGCTCATTCCTTCGCTGATCACCTGTCTGTAACTTTGCTCATTCCTTGCTGATCACCTGTCTGTAACCCTGCTCATTCCTTGCTGATCACCTGTCTGTAACCCTGCTCATTCCCGGTCATCAGTTTTTCCCTCATTTCCCCCACATTTTACCCACTTTTCTCTGTATATGTACCCATTGCCTGAGCCTCTGTCCCCCCAGAGAGCCCGAGTTAGTACTGCTGGACCTGCAGTCAGTGCCGGCTGGCCAGGAGGGCTGGTTGGCTTTTGACGTCACCTCTGCCAGCAACCGTTGGCTCCTGCACCCACGCAGCAACCTTGGCCTGCGGCTGTACGTGGAGACGGAGGAGGGTGAGCCGTGACTTTTAGTCTTTAGCAGCCACTGGTTAGTTTGGATTAGTCTGCCTCTAACTGCTGTATTTCTACTCAGTTAATGACAGCTGTTTAAACTGAATTTATTCTGCAGTTGGGGGCAATGTGTAGCTTAGTAAGTTAGGATGCCAAAGGTTGTCAGAAGGTCATCAGTTCAAATCCCAGTGTTAACACTGATTTCAAATTTGGGTCCCTGAGCATGGCCCTTAACCCCTAGTTGCTCCAGACATCATCTTCAATTGGCTAAAAGTGTCTGATAAATCAGTGAAATATCTAACTAACATATCTAACTAATTAACTAACTAACAAACTGTTTTTCATAGTTTATTTTGAGGTATTGAGCCCAGGGTAGATAACTGCAGACATTAGAGTTAGCCAGGGGACCCTCTATCACTAGAACTACGTGATAACGTGATATTTTTTCTAAATAAAACAAATATTGCATTTAATAAATCTTTTTTTTTTACATTTTGTAATTCAAATTTGCAAATTGATAACAGCGGTTTGACGGTTGTCAATCAAATAAATGTTTACATTCATTGGTGAATTTCATGTCCTGATGCTTTGTTATTATTTTTATTACCTATTCGAAAAATGAAAATTAATTAATGATTTATTGATTATTAACGTTATATACAAATAATAAATGAGCGGTTAAAATGACCGCTTACGGCAATTCTAGTAGTTATAGAATTCTGGGAGTTCGAGTGCTATAGCACATACACCATGAGGAAATTAATCCATATGACCGATTACAGGCGACAAGAAGTGTGGGGCGGGTGTGTGAGGATGCAGATGTGGCCCCCCAGATGTAGTGCAAATGTACAGCACAGTGTGTACTAGTTTATGATGTCATATTGGAATAACAGAACATGGAAAGCACTGAAATGCAGAGCTGATGAACGTGATATGAACCCCCCCACCCCACCCCACCCCACGTTCTCCAGACCGCTCGCTCTCCGCAGCATGGGTGGGGCTGGTGGGTCGCCGTGGTCCACGCTCCAAGCAGCCCTTCATGGTGACGTTCTTCCGGGCCAGCCAGGCCCCGTGCCGCCCCCCCCGTGCGCTCCGGCACAACGGCAACAACAACCAGGCCCGTAAGAGGAAGCCCAAGTACGACCTACCGCACCCCAACCGTCCCGGCATTTTCGGTGAGTCTCCGTCTGGTCTGGCATCACTTCTGTATGCTTGTGTGTGTGCTGGAACATGTGTGCATGCACACGAGTGCGTGCGTGTGAAATTAGAATTTGCACCAAATCAAAGTTGAACATTTTAGCAATGACTCACATGCCAAAAACAGCTTTATGAAGAACAGTAGTTACAAACAACAATATTAACAGTTTTTCCAACCTAATCAACTGTTTTGGGAAGATTATTCAAATTTCTGATTTTACACCAATTGCACGTGCTTACGACCACCTTCCTGGTTGCTAAGTTACTAATAACAGCAGCAAAAATAATGAATGAAACATGATGTGTTGTACTATATCTTTTCATATTTTATCTACGCTCACCATGGGTTCTGTGGTGTTTCTCTCCATTCTTTCTCCCTCCCTCCTTCCTTGTCATCTCGATGAAATAAGTCATTAGTGATGTTGCAGGAAGTTACTCTTGAATCACTTTAAGTACAATACCGTTATAATACATGTTTTCTCATCCCTTTTTTATGCTGCCCTCATCTTCCCATCTGCTTTCTCTCTTCTTCTCTTAGACAACAGCCAGCTGACCAGCGGCCGTCAGCCATGCCAGCGGCACGAGCTCTATGTCAGCTTTAGCGACTTGGGCTGGAAGGTGAGACGCCCCCTGCAGGCACAGACAGTCAGTGCTGGCGCCCAAGCAGTAACCTGAACCTGTCACCTACTGTCTACCACCCCGAGGCCTGTCTTCACACCTGCCTGTGACTTTTGATCACTGCAGTTCTAAGCCAATTTAAATGCAGCTCTCGGGTATTGAGCTGAAAATGTGCTTGTGTCTCTTTGCCAGGACTGGGTCTTAGCGCCTCGGGGATATTCTGCCTTCTACTGCGATGGGGAATGTCTGTACCCACTGGGCTCCTGCATGAATGCCACCAACCACGCCATGATCCAGCTGGTGGTACGTGCTCAGAACCCCGTGCTCACGGCCATCCAAAGGAATAGGTGAACTGCTTAGGGCCCAGTGGCCACCAGGGGGCCCCCTGTCTGATCAGCCTGTCAGAATGAGAAGGAAGATGGCATGTGACAACTAGGTTGATTGAATTTTGTTTGGGGCCCCAAAAAGGGGGCCCAGGGTGACCTTGCATTTGATAAGCAGTTGGAAGATGGACGGGTACAGTAGAGTGATGATAGTAACGGTATTATACGTAAAGTGATTCAAGAGTAACTTCCTCCAACATCACTAATGACTTATTTCACAGTTTAAGTGTGCAGTAGCTCAATGACATTTAAACTGGGAACCTGGGAAAGAGAAACTGGCCAGTGAAGCCATGCTACAGTGTGCCAGTCAATGTCTAGAAGTTTCCACAGGAATACGACGCGCTATGGCCTGTGACTGCGAGTGGCCGCAGGGAGGTAGTCATCACACCACAGCATAACACATTTTCATGTCCAAAATGTCTGCTTTTACTTAAACTTTCTATTTTTTACAAACCTCTTTGTCTGAAGGCAGGTTTCAAGTGGTTCTGTGACCGCAAGCGAAAACAGGGCCTCTCCCTCAGCCAGATTCCGAGTTCCTTGGGCACTGCATTCCTGTGAACCCTTGCTATTTAAATACGTAAAACGGTGCCCCCTCTGGGTCAGCATCATAACATGCCGCTATAGAGACGTTCATCAAGATTCCAGCAGAGGGCAGCATGTGGAAGAAGCCTGCTGGATTCTGGATTTATGATGTCTGGCTGCTGAGGCTATTTTAGTACACAAACCATTAAAGAGGCCTGCACTTCACGTTCTGTAATCTGGCATGACAGCAAAGAAATCCACCATGACACAGCTGGTGGTGAGGACCGCATGAATGATAGTTACATTTAGACACCCAAAGCACTTTATAGCCCCCACCTGGATGATGCGACAGCAGCCGTTCTGCACCAGTACGCTCACCACACAGTAGCTAAGGTGGTGAAGGGGCAGGAGAGAATTCACCAGTGAGATGTATGAGATGATCAGGAGGCCATAGGCAGTTTTGGCCTGGGCATCGGGGTATCACCCCTACTCTTTCAAAGGATGCCCAGGGATCTTTTATGACTGCAGACAGTCAGGATCTTGGTTTTATGTATCATCCGAAGGACAGCGGCATTTTCACAGCTCAGTATCCCCATCACTGCACTAGGTCATTGGGATCCACACTGACCACAGGGTGGGCCAACCTGTTGGTCACAGTGTCCCCATCACTGCACTCGGTCATTGGGATCCACACTGACCACAGGGTGGGCCAACCTGTTGGCCACTGTGTCCCCATCACTGCACTGGGTCATTGGGCAGAGCAGATCTGTAATCAGGCTTATGCCCAAGGGTGGGGCTGAATAACGGACAGAGTGTGACCCCGTGACTTTCCTCAGGTCCACCTGCTGAAGCCAGACGAGGTGCCCAAAGCCTGTTGTGCCCCCACCAAGCTCAGCTCCATCTCCGTCCTCTTCTACGACGACAACAACAACGTCATCCTCAAGAAACACCGCAACATGGTGGTCAAGACCTGCGGCTGCCTGTAACACTGCTCATCCAATCACAAGGCAGATGAAGCTCTTGTGTCCGCCCCCCCCCCATGGGCTCACAGCCACGGCATTGGCCGACGGCAGTGAATGGAAGGAGGGGCCTGTTACGGTTGAAGGATATGCCATGCATGTGTAACCTCTGGCAGTTCATCCTTTTGGTTATTATGTAACAAGGTAGGCTTGCATGAGGGACAGAACAAATTAGACACTATGCTTTTCCGAATGTTTTATTACCGTTATAGCCTAACTGGAAAATTACAGGGATATTAAAAATGCAGTATTCTTGAAAGCTCTTAGTGCAGCGGTGATATTTTCAAAATACAGATTAGCTGTCCTCACGAACAGCAGGTGTGGTTCTGAACTACACATCCCTTGAAGTAGCCCTGAGTGTTCACTGTGAAGGTTTAAGGGAAATGGCACTTAAGTATAGTTTACTAAGCTGATGTCACTATACCATAACAAAATGTTAATCTATATAAACTTATGTACAATAATTAAAAAAATCTAAACACCAAGTATATACACATTAAGAGGTCTTGTGTCTTTTTCTTGCAATCTTGCCAGGGGTAGTATGGCAGATTTAATTGCCACCCTTGCCTTCGTGTAGCCCCGTCTCTGAAGCATCCAATTTCTGAGCAGCTCAGGGGGAGATGATGTGCTGCTAGGTGAGCAAATCCCACTTCTCAGGCCGACAAACGAAGGAAATCAGTGTTTCCTGATCCAGTCCTCGGGGACTCACAGACAGTCCATGTTTCGGACCAGGAGCTGAGCACAAACGTGGGCTGTCTGGCAGGAAGCAAAAACAGGGACTGTCTGTGGTTCCCCAAGGACTGAGATGAGAAACGCTGCTCTAAATGTCATCTGGGATTTACTCGCTATCCCTGTAAGCCACACTCTAGGATGGTGGCCCTAGAAGCAGCAGCATTGTGTTTTAATTGCAGTTTACCTTCCATCAGTGTCCAAAATAAACCTGAGGAGAGGCCTTCAGACCTGTGTGCTGTATCAGCATTGTGCTTTTTAAAAACTTTTAAACTTTTAGTCTACAAATGCCGTACAGGGTTTCTTGGTGTCCAAGGTGCTTAACTAGTCCCAGTGGTACCTCTGGGAGCACTGGGCAGGTGACCTTAAAACCATCAAGAAAATCATAGAAGTCAACATCGATATTCTGCGGGTTCCGGGGCCTTGATCCTAGATCATGGTTGCCATGGTGACATTCTGTAAGTACCAACCGGATAATCACTGGCCTTCTTGCTGCCACAAAAAAAACATGGCCTGTGAGAAGGGAGCCCCTATTTGGATCTTGGGACACCCCTGGCTGGTCCAGTCAACAAGCAGAACAGCAAACAGTATCTTCAAGAAGACTCCCAGAGTACATAATCATGGTGGACAAACATTTAATAAAAATGCTTACAATCAAAAAAAAAAAAACTAAACGGTAGGAAACGTCATCAAAAAAAAAAAAGAAAAACACTGACGTTTGTAAATGCTTTGTTTCCAAAGAAACGTGCAACGACCTCCAACCAAAATCAGAAGATTGCCAGCACTAATCAACGATTTAGAGACTGGGGTGAGTTAAACATGGCTGATTAGGCAACAAAAGAAGATTATTTCCTGATAAAGACCCAGTATTTCCCCATGAGTACTGAAGCGTTAACACAAGGACATTTTAAAGCAAACAGCACCTTACTCATACTGGCAGAGAGCTGAGAGATTGATAAACAGGAGGCACGTGTACAATTCAGCTGTAGCTTGTAAGCAACAGCAGTACCAAACTACAAAACGCAACAAGCAAACAGGCTTTTCATTATGCTACTGATTCACTGTTTATTTGCCAAGCAAAACAGCATTATCCAAACTTGCCATGTTCCTGTTTATTCAACCATGTGTTTAATGTTAAGTGCATTGTCTAGGGTACAACAGAAATTCCCCATGTGGCACTTAAACCAACAAGATTCTGAGCAATCTGCACCTCAACTGCTATACCAACACCGCAGAGTGGATCTGACCTGTACTATCAGAGATTAACACTCAGAGGAGGTCTTATAAAGCACCAATCTAAAAAGTGTAGTATTCAGAAAACCACATACATGAGGGGGGACAGTCCCAAGGTCAGAGGCCATTTGATTAAAAAATAGTAATATTTCAACCATTTTGCCTATTGAGGTGCTTTAGAGTGTGACTGTGCCACCTGTCTGTCTGCACTAGAATTACACTGAAGCAGATCAGGGAAATAAAAGTGAAGTCAGGTAAGATTTTATGTGGTGTGTGGGGGAGGCAAGGGGTGGGACCTATCCAAGGGGTGCAGAAGAGAACAGTGGCTGGCCAGGTAATTAAAATGAGTACAAAATAAAGATGGGAAAAGTCAATATCCCAACACCGCCTTCCCAATAGGCTTATGTCCCAGACGGTGTCCCACCCCCCACCACCCAAGGTCCAAGTCAGTCTCGTCTGTCAAAATTCAGGTCTTCTATCCATGTGCCGCAAAATCCAAGTCTGTGATTAATGGGGAAAAAAAAAACACACAAACCATTTACCGTATGCTCCTGTGAAACAGTCCGGTACGATTACAAACATGATCGTTGGAGGACGGGCCTGGATACCTGCCACTATGCTCATGCCTGAACATCCACCAGCTCAGCGGGCAAGGGGGACTTCGGGTGCTTACTCTCAAAGTGCTGCTTGAACGTCTTGGGATCTGGCATCTGAGTCTATCAGGAAAAGACGGCCAGCATACGAACATACAGAAGTGAAAGACACATACAGGCCAGAGTTATCATTAGCGAAAAACTATAGGAAAATATTTTCTCAAAATGAAATGACAAAAATGAAATAAAAACTGCAACTAAAAAACTATAAATATTGCTTCCAAAACTAACAAGTCAAATATTCAAATATTATTTAGCTACAGTAATGATTTGTTAATTTTTCCTCCTTCATGGAAATCATTCACTGAAACATAATCCATTATATTGCCGTTAGCTGACCAATAATACCTGGAACAGGGTTTTGCCAATTTTAAGTACATAATGTGCACTGCGATTTGTGTTGGACTGTAAAGACAAGACACGTACAATAGCTCTACAACTTTCAGTCTATCCCTAGAAACAAAACTACTTCAACTAAAATATCTATAAAAATGAAATAGAAATATGTCTTTAAAACAAAACCCACACGATTTCAATTGAAAATCAAATATATTTAAATAAAATCTAAACGATAACACAGGCACATAACTTCGCACACGGGGCAGAGGCAGACAGAGGACTGACCCCACACACAGCGAAGGTGAAGCCCAGAGGACTGACCCCCACACACGGGGATGGTGAAGCACAGACAGAAAGAGGACCGAACCCCACACATAGGGAAGGTGAAGCACAGACAGAGAGAGGACTGACCTCCACACACAGGGAAGGTGAAGCACAGACAGAGAGAGGACTGACCTCCACACACAGGGAAGGTGAAGCACAGACAGAGAGAGGACCAACCCCCACACACAGGGAAGGTGAAGCACAGACAGAGAGAGGACCGACCCCCACACACAGGGAAGGTGAAGCACAGACAGAGAGAGGACCGACCCCCACACACAGGGAAGGTGAAGCACAGACAGAGGGAGGACCGACCCCCACACACAGGGAAGGTGAAGCACAGACAGAGAGAGGACCGACCCCCACACACAGGGAAGGTGAAGCACAGACAGAGAGAGGACCGACCCCCACACACAGGGAAGGTGAAGCACAGACAGAGAGAGCACTGACCCGGCACACAGGGCAGGTGTAGACGAGCGCAGCCTTGGCTGCAGTCTTCTGATCGGCGCCCTGCTGCTTCTTCTTCTCCGCTGCCTTCTTGGCATTCTTCTGCTGGGACTGGATTTTCTGCTGCCCGCGAGCCATGGCCGTCCTGAGACATACACCCATCCCATTGTTATTCTATCGTCAAGCCGACACTTGCTACTCATTAGGACTCGTTTAACACACTCACAGAGCTCAATACTTCACAATGAGCAGTACACCCCTAACTTGACCCGCCTAATGTGTAGTAATCGGTATGCATACTTCATCACAATACTACTAGTCGGTTAAGACTTACGAGGGCGGGGTGCCGAGGCAGTGCAAAGAGGAAAAACACAAAACTGTCTTTAGAAATATGCTATTTGACCTGTTGGTTTTTCGGTTTGTTTTAAAGAGAAGGTTTTCAACCTACAACCTCTCATCAATTTAAACGCCAGATTCACGGACGTGGGGTCAGAAAACCGACCACACTGTCAAAGCGAATCTCGTCGCCTGTGAATAATTATGTCCGATTGAAGTTCACGAACAAGTCTCCCAAATTTCGCTATGATCATGTCACTGCTCAGCTCTCATAAGATACAACAAAGTGAATGGAGCGTAAGTTTCAAAAACTTAAGCACTGATTGTAAAATTGCGTCGGCGCTGTGAACTGATTTTATATATATATAAAATAATCACTAAACTTGAAGCAAACGATATTAACAGTCACTACAGACATGCTGGTAAGCTAAGCTGGGGCGCTACCAAAACATCATTTGCGTTCCATCACCTCCAGCTCGACCGTTTGATGGGCCTACGGATGGGTTCAGCGCGTGACTGCCGGCCTCCGTCGCATCCGTCGCGGCCTCCTAGCTACCCAGCTAATCGTTTCTCATCGCTCGCTTACACTCCCATAATATCAGTCTTGTTAATTTAATTAACTTCAAAATAGATTTTTATTAACACGTGCTTAGCGCATGACGCTCCATGAATGCTTTAAAAAAAGTCAGCGAAACTATTTCGAAGTATATTTTATATTTAAAAAATAAAATTACCTTGGCGCTTCGCTCTTCCTCGCCCTCGCTTTTCTTCCTCAGCAAATACGCAGACGGAAGTCTACACTCTACACTATAAAATGGACCGGGGGTAAAACGCCACTGAGAAAAATCATACATCGCCACCTAGCGGCGCGGGGATGTGATACACTCTTTTAAACCAGCGGAAGAAATTTGGGAAATGGTGTGACGTTTTTTTTTGGTCAGCAGTACCTTTGTATTGCACCTTGCAGCTTTGGGGGTCGAATCACGCCCTATCTGCATGTCCTTGAGCTGTGGGACGACACACATGGTACAATGTGCAAAATCCGCTCAGGCAGTGCATATACAGTAGTCGAACGTCCAGCCCTAGAAGTGTGAAATGACAATGCTACCTACTGGCCCACCACATTGTTTCCAACGCTGCGGACGGCTGCGGTCCCTGCGCGTGTAGCACAGATTTTTATGTCTAGCGGAAACCGTGCGCGTCGACTGCGCATGTGCCAGATATTTGACTAGGTATATCCAGTAGGTACCATGTATGTAAACCTAGTCCTTTCAATTTGTTTAGCTCAAAACAACAAATATCAATAGCTCTGGAAACTTTTTGGTTTTCCGTTACTAGTAATAACGGTACCGTGTCCGTTTAAAGTACAAAACACTGAAGTAATTGACTAATAAGTATAAACCTAAACGATACATACATGTCAAGTGTGCCTGAAGCATTAAACTATGGGGAACAATACACACCATGTAACTTTAATTTGTGTTTTTGTACATATTTATTAATAATGGCACTGTGTCAATTCACCACCGGCAACTATGAGCAAGACAGCTGGGCTATGGAACGCAAAGCACACGCGGAAAGCGTGAAGTATGAACTGCCTTAACACATACGTGTTCAAAGAATCCTCACGTGCCAGCGCAGGCGCTGTTTGTTACAGATATATAATCAATCTCTGTCCATAAGGTGGCGACAGTTACCCACGGATCAGAAGTGCTTCGTTGTCTCTTCTGTTCATTATTTTTCACACCACAAAGATATCAAAGAGACGTGTGAGCACGGGATGGCGGCGAGGGGCTCTGAATATTGCTGGATAACTTTATTATCAATTGTTAATATTAAAATGTGCATCAGTTAGTATCAAAATATGCAGAATCCTTGCAGCAATATTTCTTATAATAGATTGTTGTATAGGTTTAGGTTAAGTACATAATTATAGCTTATTTATTATAATAATTTCAGAAGAGAGTTAAGTGCCTCACTCAAAGGTCCAACAACGCAATTACTCTGCCAACCCTGGGATTTGAACCAGTGACCTTCCAATCACAGGCACAAAATCCTAACCCGCTGAAGCGATAGGGCATACTTGGTGCATAACACAGGCATGAAGAGCTCATGGCCCTCCTTGGTGTTCTGCGTTATGCACTGTGGGCTCAGTGACCTGCCAGCAGAATTTGAAACTGGATCTCGACAAATGTCTCCCCAGTGCAGATGAAGTTTCTCATTTTCATGCCTGTTAAATCATTTGATAATAGGAGGGCAAAGGTGTTAAGCTATGTAGCGTGAACGTACGGTGGATTCACTTGGAAAATTTGATCAGAAAAGGCGTTAAGTTATGTAGCGTGACCCTTGGAAACAGTCTGTTAAGGTGCAGCAATTCATACCTGAACATGCTTTGAGATGTTCCTGAGGAGGTCATTTGTATGAGGGGCCTCCGGGAGCTAACAGGAGCCCAGAACAACCAAATATGCATGTCCCTGCTTCACTGCTCTGTGCACGTCTATAATGTCAATCATGTACTTGCTCGTTTTCAGCTCGGCAGCCTCTAGAACAATTTATTCTATTGTGAACCGTTGAAATGTCTGAAGTCCTACGTCTTCATCCCACACGGCACCACATGGTGAAAATGGGTAACGGTGGCTGGGAGTTGCAGGGCAGGATGACTGTGCTATTTTCTAGCTCTTGTGGAGTTGCGGGTAAGTAAGGTCAGTGTACGTCACAACACCGCCTTTTTAATCAGCCAATGAGAATGACTGAGACTGCTCATGTGACCCCCTTAAAAAAAAAACCTCTGCCTTTTAAGTACTTTATTGTTGTTTATGGAAAAGTGTTCTTCACCTTTGTCTATTGTTTTTGCGTTGTTTTTTTTCTCACGCAATGGAAATAACCTGGAATACACAAAGGACACTGGGGCCCGTGCACAAGAATAATAATAATAATAATAGATTTAATTTATAACGCACTTTACATTTAAAATAAATCTCAAGAGACCCTCTCAAGAGACCCTGTCAGGTGCAGGACGTGAAAACTATTTGCTCAAACACTTCAAAACTTAGAAAGGCGGCATTCTGCCTCTGCACGGAGCCCCACAGGGAGCGGGAAGCACGCAAGCTGCTGGCTCTCCACTCCAGTTATGCCTCCAGGACATGAGAAAAATGTAAATATTTAGTTACTCAGCTCGTAAGCCTTGAGTTTACACCAGCAGTTCCTGTAGGATTAGTAGTATCATTTAGTCTTCTACAAAACTGCCTGTCTGTTACTCAGCACAATGGTGTGATAAACTTACTGTACAACTTTTGCTGCGTAACTGACTGGCTCTCTATACTCAATGTACTAGGGCTTATAGTGAGCTATAGTACTGGCTTCCTTCCATAGTGTTCCCTCCTGGAATAATCTCTGACTGTCTGTCTGCCTGTCTGTCCATGCGTATCTTATTTTCCTTTATTCTTTATTTCTCGCTATCGTTTACACTCCTGATTACAGGTGGAGAGATATGCTGGGTCTGTATCTGTGTGTGTGTATGTGTATGCATTGTTGTGATTATTACATAGCGGGGTTTGTCCCCACAATGTGATAAAGACCTGCTATTTTGAAGTTGTGGGGACCCCACAAAGATCTGTGAATGCAGTCAAAAAACTAAAAATGCTAGAAATCTCATATTTAGTTTGGTTATTTATGGTTAAGGTTAGGGCTGGGTAGGGGTTAAAGTCGTCATGTTGGGATTAGAGTTTCCCCCATAGAAATGAATGGAGAGTCCCCACAAAGATATAATTACAAATCTGTGTGTGTGTAACCCTGTATATGCAGCAACCACAGTGATAAAGAATGCATATATACTGTTATATTCTTAAAAATCCTCCAGTATTTTTTAAGCATACTGCTTTTTGTTGTTCCTTAAACAGATGTGGCTGCGTGGGACAGGGAACTGATTTTATTATGAAAAGAGGAATCAAAAGGAACACAGACAAAGAGGGGGCTTAGCTTGAGCCATGGAGCATGGAGACAGAGGTGAGACACAGGGGGGCACTGTGGTGACCTGGCATTCACCAGGGACCTTACAGGAGACAAGGGAAGGGACATCACAGATGGCAATGAAGGCATTCAGATTTACACACCTCCCTACAGCCTTAAAGCTTCAGGGCTGGAACTCAGATCCTGAGGAGGAGCAGTAGCCTGTGACCGACATTTTTTATTTATTTAGAAGATACTTTTATCCAAAAGGTTAAGGGCCTCACTCGGGCCCCCTACGATGACATCATTCTGCTGACGCTGGGATTTGAACCAGCGACCTTCTGAGACAAGCAGAGCATGCTAACCTGCTGAGTCACACACTGCCAGCCTATGATGGGACCTCCACCGCTTGAAATGGACATCGGCGGCTTAGAAAGGACAGCAGTTCGCAAACGATGTCCAGCAAACTCCCTCAAATGGCTACCCATGATGCAATGCTGCACGAGCGATACAAACCAAGGGTAATGGAAGCTAAATCAAAGTGCTTCCTTTCACAGCCTGTTACTCCTTCAGTGTCCCGCCTGCAGACGAGGACACAGTGACTCTTTGTTTCATTCCACCAAACCTCTTTTATGTGGCTTGGATTTTATCCATGTTTTGGTTGTACATTTAGACATTTTAAAATGTTGACACACATGCATAATTTTAAATAAGAAATCTATCAGTAAACTGTCCTGGATGTCCTGCAGAAGATAGCTGGGGCCTGCCGCTAATCACTCGCCGAGCTTAAAACACAAACCCCCGTGGGAGGCCATTGTTGTTAGTGAGATCCCCTTTGTACTGCTTTATTCCAAAGTCCCACTTTTGTAACATTCATTAAAAAATGGCAAAAGTAGGAAGGAAACTGTAAGAAAGTCACCCCCGCCTAATGAAATGCCTTTGGACACTCCAGTGCTCTGACCCCCCCCCCCCCCCCCCATCTCCTCCAATGCCCCCTTCGCTGGCCTCTCCCACCCCCACTGCACTCTGCGAGAACGTTACACTAACCAGAAGACACTGAGACTCCAGCTGCCGTTCACGGCCTGCCCTCTGCTGCCCCCTGCTGCCCGTTTTGGTGGGCGCAGAGTACCCTCACTCACCAAGGGGGATTTTGGGCATTGATCTTATGTTAGCAATTGACCTCATTACCCATTAGCATATAAACATTCGCATTCGTGTTTGTACAGGGTCTACAGGGTCTGTGGCCTGCACGTTGGCGCTCAGCCTGTCCCAAAGAGGGCGCCACAGAGAGGAAGTTTGGTGAAGTGCTGCCTAGTGCTCTCCTGATACCATCTTCAGCCCCGAATATTTTGGTTTTTGCCGCTTTTCACTCCTCCAAGTTGAGCATCATACAAAATCAAAGCCACTGGGCGATACAGAAGAGAATGCTGACTGCATTCTCAGCCAGATGGAAACTCCAGAGCCCTTAAAACACTACAGTATAACGAAAACAACCATAACAAATAACTAGGAATAACATGATATATAGACAAATAAATATATTAAGGCTGTAATACAATAGCATTTAAACTTCGACCTCTGGAAGCCAAACCCAGAGATTATTCTTGTGTGGCATCTAGGCAGACAGACCTACAAGGTCTGGCTTCGATATGAAGGCATCTTAACAGGTAGTGCTACTCAAGCAGAAGGTGGCGTAGATCAGAAAAAAAAGTCCAAATTTGTTTTTGCAGTAAAAGCACCTTTAGAGTTACAAAGGAGGAGCTTTCCGGAAGGCAGATTAAATGCACTGATACTGGTGTTTATGCGCCACTAACAGGTTTTCATCTCGGACCAGCTTTAGTTAATTTGTCCATTTTTCTAGTGGTGACAAAAATAATATCCCATCCATCCATCCATCCATCCATCTTCCAGGTGATTACTCTGGGCAGGATCATGGAGTATATAAATAATATTATATTTCATAAATATTTGTATGCTTGCATTAGAAATGATATATTCTGTATGTTCTTATTTCATTGTGCAGTACAGATAACTGTGCATGTCTGTGTGTAATACAGCAGTCAGAATTTTAAAAATTGGATCAACGTTACATGCGAGTTAATGTTGGCAACCCCAATATAGAAAACATATATTTTAGGCATAATCATCTATCTTCTGTCCAGAGACACATTTCTAAAGCACAAATGCTATCAAATATCAATATATTTATATTAGGAGTGTCTTATGAATTAAGTTGTTTTAGTGGTGCAATGTTTAGTGCCACAATTCCTTGGTTGACGCATTAATGGACCAATATGCAAATGTCTGCATGTATTTTGCTGAGATGGACATTCTGAAATGAGAGCCGGCATATGGGTTAGGGCTGCCTATTGGATTTTAGATCCGTACGCTTGCCATCTGATAGGATACAGTCCTCCAAAATCTGTATCTGCACAGCTGGAATGTAACGTACTAATGTTTTGGCCAGTAGGTGTCATGGAGCGACAGGGAGAAATCCAGTGAATGAGTTATGAACAAACAGTGAGCAAATGTTAAGGCCTTAGGCGACTCGCACAGAGTACTATTGACACACAGTGTTCAGGTTAGTTCTTGCTGATGCTTCCTACAGTGTTTGCTTGCTGGCTTTTCAGCTCCAGCCTACATACTGCCTACAACCCAAAAAAAGAAAAAAAATATATATAACAAGAATAAAAAGGGGAGACTACAGGGACTCCCACTAAAGAGGATCAGGTCGGAAGAGTTTTGTTGCCCGTTTTTGCTTTGATTGTAATACAATTAAAAAAAAGTGTCCACAAGGTAAAAGTGTGTGATCTTTGGCAGAGTGAATCCTGAGCAGTTTATTGGTGAGTCCTCAAGTCGTCAGGTTGATTGACAGCAGATTGTGCACGGGCAGCTGTAAGGCATGTGCACATAAATGTTGCACTGAGCGTGGCGATGGCAACGCCATGGTCGGACCAGCAGGGGGTACTGTTGGCGCTAATGGTGGTGGTTGTGCATGTCCTCCATGGTGACACGGCCCCACACGCCGATCACAAAGGCCTCGATCTGGCACTCGTTCTTCCCACGTGCGATGCGGAAGAAGCCATTCTCACCCCAGGTCTTTCCCCAAGAGTTGGCAGCAATCTGTTTGGGGGAAATGAGGGGGACACTAAAAAAAACTGCACTAGGGGATCAAGGGATAAGTACTTGTGGCCAGTAGGATATAGGTTCAAGACCCAAAAAGACCTTAATAATAACTGCCTACCCTAACAATGACTGAAACAGAAAGTCATGCTAAACAAAAAGGAGGAGTCTAATCTAGGCCCCAGTGGATTGTGGGATTCTGGTGGTATTTTGATTTGTAACCAATAAGCCTGGAGTACGTGTTATACTAAAAGACTCATGACATAGTAAATATTACAACAACAATTAAAATGATCATTCATTGTCATGTTGTATTTTGTCACACACAACTGCATGCATTATGAAACAGATTTAGGTGGCATATTTTGACGAATTTCTTAAATATAGTTTTATTTTTTATTTGACAGGAGGTGAGTTATGTGTAGAACAGAAGCTAGACACACCTGGTTCTTAAGGCTGTAGGGTGTGTTTCTTTCAAAGCACTCTGCTCTGAAGTGGTTTGCGAAGCCAGTGTTCAGCCACTAAGTCGCCTTGCCTAGCCCTGACTGAAGTGTAAATCAGCCGCTAATTAAAGCAGATCCTGAAAGCGCCTGGAACATTCCGGTGTGTCGGAGTAGGCTTTGCACTTGTCGCTTACCCAGTACTTCTGTGGGTGCCCATTGTAATCCGTCTCCTCTCCCCATCTGAAAAGCAAACAGGGTGGGAGAGTCAGTACATACACGAGCTCAGATTCCACTGCGTAACCAGGCCAGCATCCACGACATGCTGCTTATTCCATTACGGACACATCCCATGGTCCTATGACCTTATGACCTGTATTTTGAAACGGCTGCTTTCTAATTGTAGCCTCATTACTGTCACCTCAGTGGCCACTGAGCATCCAGACTGTGTTTTTGTTGTATCCCTGTGCGCTGGCTTCGTTCCATAAACACACAGCGCGCCACAGCCCAGCAGAACAATGGTCTCTGCTCTGCCAACCTGTTTTGAGAAACACACTTTCCGGATGGTATCTCTACTTATGTCGTGTGCGGTTATGGAATGCTGGGTAATAAGCCTGACCTGCCAGGGCAGCGCTCCTCACCACAAAGTGCAGGTACCCACCCCTCTCACGTCACCACCGTCCTGCACGCCA